>NC_063339.1:54485618-54563144 GCF_021869965.1 Rhincodon typus | reverse complement strand
CCCTCCCCCATTTCTGATGAAGGGTCTAGGCCCGAAACGTCAGCCTTCCTGCTCCTATGATGCTGCTTGGCCTGCTGTGTTCATCCAGCTGTACACCTTGTTATCTCAGTTAATTTAGGAGATAGGTATGTTTCTGCTTTGAAATTGCATTATAATTTTATTAAAACATTTTTTTTGCTTTGCTGGCTAAATTCAGTGAAAATCATTGCTTCTAATATTTTCTTCTTTTTACCCACTAATGTGCTTCATCTGCTACCCCTCCATGCCCATATTGGAAGTGTGCAGATTATAACAAAAATGGTAAAGAAGTTGAAAAACTACCTCCCTGAATAACTACAAGACTCTAACAAGAAATTACATTTTTAAATTATAAAATACTAACTTTGTCAAGAAATTTTATTTATATGGTTTATGTAACTTTTAATCTTTCCAAATAAAGTTTTGAAACTTAAAGCTGGAGACAATGTTTCTTTCACATTCTGCTCCAATTTTCATGATTGCACACGCTGCTTTGCAGATGCACAAGGCTTTAGTTTGTTTGAAATGTGTTCGTTAATTTACTTTTAGATAAATTGTTTTCAACCTGGATATATAAAACATGACAGTCATTCATTGGCAAAAATTCAATTGCCCGGTAACCAGGATCAAGTGAATACTTGCCAAAGAGCTGCCGATGGGGCTCTCCACCAATGGAGAACAGTCAGAACATCTCAAAAAAGCCTCTAATTTGGCTCTTCATAAAGGGAATTGACTCTTCAATTCCTCGCAGTTGACGTACAATGTTACTCCGAGCAAGTTCCCTAGCAATGGGAATGCATCAGAAGCTGTTCAAAACTACTTTCCCCATTATTTTCTAAGGTTTTGCTCTCCTGCCTCCAAGTCAGCCACAATGGGACCAGGGAAATTCCACCCATTTGTTCTATGGAAATTCTATCTTTCTATTGATCTAATCTGATATAGTGCAGCAGGACATTACTACAAGGCTAGCTATTGTTTCCACTTGTAATTTCCCCATATACATTGTTCACTAGCAATGAAGACTTCACCACAGAGAGATTGAATATATAGTTCCACAGCCTAGATCAGACTTCTGCATGTCCCAGTAACTGATGGTAATCCTTGGATTCAGGATACACAAAGGGGGAACAGCAGGAAATGGAGGTCAGGCTAAAATCTGCTGTGATTCCACTTCCTGTGATTTCCTACCAGCTGCATTTTGTGTGCTGGAATTTACAAATTTACAAGGGTCTATCTAGCATCTGTTTCCTGCTCACCCAATTCTTAGCATATCTGTGGTAGGTGGAGTGGAAATCTGTACTGAATGCCTTAGTACTTCTGTCTGTGGCCCCTGTCAGTTTTGGAATTTTCTGTCAGAAGTATCAGCAGGCATGAACTATCTACTCTAATAGTATTTTCAAATTCTGTGCTGACAGTAGGAAACCATGAAACTGCAAAACTGGAAACTGTAGTTATGCCACTGACCTTATATTCCAGCCTTGACATATAACTCTGCCAAAGACTAACACTAACTATCTTCACAGGATGGAAGTCAAAAGGAAACTTACTGCTGTTCTTTGTCAAGTTCTGTAGGACACCTGCAGCCAAGCTGCAACATAAGTGCAGCACTGTTAATAGCAAGCAACATCTTTTCTATTCTTTGATGGATATAGGCATCATTGGCAAGGCTAGTGTTCATTGCTCAATGAACTGCAGCAGTCCATGTGCCCTGTCATATGGTGGCATGGTGGCACGGTGGCTCAGTGGTTAGCACTGCTGCCTCACAGGACCAGAGACCCGAGTTCAATTGCACCCTTTCCTCTGTGTGCTCCAGTTCCCTCCCACAGTCCAAAGATGTACACGTTAGGTGGATTGGCCATGTTAAAGTGCCCATAGTGTCCAGGGATATGCAGGGAGGGTGGATTTGCAATGGAAAATGCAGGGTTTGAGGGATAGGATAGAGAGGGTTGGATCTGGGTGGGATGTTCTTTGGAGGGACGGTGTGAACTCGATGGACCGAATGGCCTGCTTCCATACTGTAGGCATTCTATTGTATGCTTCAAAGATTAATGTGGATGCAGTCAGGCCCTTCTGCTCCTGCACCACTTTTAGAACTGCACCCTTTATTTTATATTGCTCCCCTGTTCTTCCTACTGAAACGAATCAGTTCACGCTTTTCTACATTAATTTCTTGTGCCACTGGTCTGCTTATTCTACCAACGTGTCAATGTCCTTTTGAAGTCATATACTTCATAGTTCATAATACTTCAAAGCTTTGTATCATCTGAAAATTTTGGATTTGTGCCACATACACCAAGCTCTATATCGCTAGTGTACATCAGGAACAACAAAGTTTGCAACACTTCTTGGGAACTCTACTACAATATTCCTCCAGTTCGAAAGTACCTTAAACCAAGACTCTCTATTTCCTGTCAATCAGTTAATTTTATACTTATGGTGCTACTGCCCCTTTTATTCCACAAATTATAACTTTGCTTGCAAATCTGTTGTGCAGCACTTTCTCAAATGTCTAAAACATCTCAGCAAGCTTATCAGCAAAACGCTGGCAAGTTAGTTAAATACAGTTTGCCCTTGACAAATCCATGCTGATTTTCCTTAATTAACCCGCATTCACCCAAGTGATTATTAATTTTGTCCTGATGACTATTAGTTCTGTAATATATGAATCAATACAAAAATTTTCACACAGCCAGCTGTCAAAAACAGCAATTTGATAATGCCAAGAGATTTAAGTTTACAGATAATTATTGACTGTTTTGCCAGAAGTACATCCCCTACTCTTGAAATAGTGCCAATGGAGGCTTTGACGCACAGCAAAGCAGACAGATGCAGCACCTGATTAATATTTCATCTGAAAGATGACACATCTGATGACTGGGACTTGAACCTAGATTTATGTGACTCAAAGAGCAGAATACTATCAACTGAGCTAAGGATGACACACAGCAAACTGGTGACTGCAATGCTTGAAAGCCTCTTGCCTGATGAATTGGAATATATATAAACTATGTTTGGGAATGTTTTACATCAGACTGGATGTTCACATCACTTCATTGCAATGTCAACAAGAATCTGAGTAGCCAATTAATTTTTGTACTTCACATACTATCAAGACAGAGAGCACAGTGTTTGGATTCATTATAGGAATAGATGCCACTCCAAATAATTCCAATAATTTTTAATTGACAGCAATTACTTTATAGTTGTTTAAAATTCTTGTACTTACAAAAGCAGAAACATCCATCAGCTAATGGAATATTTGTCAGCAATGAAATACAAGCTTATGGTTGATAACTAAATTCCAGGTACACAGTGATCCTATTGTTACAAATATATTAACTCACAGGCCTTTTAAATATGGTGCCAGTGCCTGGAATCCCAGGATGTCCCGGCAGGGGTGAGCACCACTATCAAAGACAAGTGGGAGAATCGAGCCAGCATTTCACTAAAGGGCCTTCCTTTCGTGCCTCATAAGTGAGCTGAGTTTAAGACAAAAGTGCAAGAAAAATTAGTAGGCTTCACACAGAGAAACTTTCCATAACATTCAATAAAAATGATATTCAGCCGATTTCTGGTAAGATTCAGCCCAGGGTTTCATTGGAGAGGTAACGGTATTGGGGCACTAAGTGCTGCACTGCAAAGTTCAGAGAGAGACAATGATCCAAATTTTCTAAATTTAAACTGAAAACACAATGCTTCCCAAAAAGTACTCATTCCTCAGCGACTTGTAGAAAACATGTGGAACTATTTAAACTTCAATCAATGCAATGGTTGGATTGACCACACATTTTCTCTCATAATCTTCTCTCATTTAAGTGGTGACTCATATGGAATAGAATTCTCATAGAACTGGCAATCTATAATCTTTTATTCAAAAACATTCTGCATTTGTGAACCTGGACACTCAATGCTGTTAGGCCATTTGATCCTCGGCATCGGTCCTACTTGTATTCAGTCTTACATTCCTCAAATACCTAACCCATTGGGGCATTTGAACATGATTCAACAAACAAAACATAATAAAGTAAAATCTCAACTTTCCAGTAAATAGGCTCTATTTGTTATAAGGCAAGGGAAATATGATTTTAATGATATGAAAGAATGCAAATTAACTTCTTGGAAGAAGCCATTTTAGAAGGGTGATGTGGCCACGCCAGTCTGAATAAATTGTGCAACCAAAATGCCCTGGAACAGAGACAAAATAGTTACTAATGCACATTCAAATCATAGAAAATGGAAAGGAAACAAATATAAGGGAAATTAATAGGATGGCCAATGACAAATTAATGTTTCAAGACTTACATAAGCCAAGTGAAAAACTCTCGAAGTGACTTTGGCAAAATAATGGGGCCTGTTAAAAACAAAGTGGGAAAGTATACAAAGGAACATATTACAAAAAGGAGTGTTGGCAATACACACAGCTACTTGGAGTGTGACGGCTCCAGTGTTCCTGTTATTTTTCCTTTCGAATCTGTCACATTCTGAACGTTTTTAAAAATTCTTTTGATAAGTATGTTTCTCCTCGTCTCATCTGAAAAGGGGAACACGGGCCCATCATGGATTATTCAGTGGATATGCATTTTGTTCATCTTGTTCTCCTAGAAACCAATGGAAACAGACAATGCCAATGCAGTAGTGCAAAAGCAATCACAATGGAATCAGTGCTTGGCTGGCGACTTCCCACACTTCACACTCTTCCCTCGGGAGTACATGGAAAAACTGATACTAGAAAGCAGACGGACTTATACCAGCTTGTGCCGCATCTGCTTCACAGGATCAGACAGCTCGAGGCTCATTAACTGACTGGCCCAAGCAAAGACTGCCGTTGTAGAATATTCAGCAAAATGGAGTCACCCATGGGGGACTGCGTTATGTCTAGATCCGTAATCAGAAATTCTACTTGGATTTTCAAACTTTTATCTGGGTGAGGCACATCTAATTGGACCAGAAGCTGCAGATGTGATTCTACTACCCTTCCTGGAGCTACAGATATGTTACTATACACCACAGCCTCCATCCAAAATTCTCTTCAGCATTTCTTCCAAAATATGTTTTAAGAAATTGTGGAGCCTTAACAATCTTGCATGGGCCCCTGGAGAATCTGACTACAGATGCATCTTGAATTCAATTCCTTCTGCCAGTGTTTTATTTCTGAGCTGAGCTGCCTGAATTTTAGAAAAACTTTGAAATGTTTAATCCATGAATAGAACGTACAGTTAATGAACTATGTTATTGAATAAATAACAGATATTAGATTTAATTTTCTGACTCAGGAATGTCCAGTAGAATTTTCGGCTATGAGGATGAACAATGGAACTAAAATGTTGAGGTTCTTTTGTCAAAATTTGTAACTCAACTTCAATGTATGCCAGTTCTCATGATTGGAGATGAGTTTCCACTTATAGATATTAGCTTCTGTATTAACTCGAAGTGTTATCCTCACTGGATGTGTTTTACTAGTTCTTGACTTGGCTCCGCTTTATTGGAAAGAGCTATATATCTCCATAGGAGGAAGATAAACAGGAAGTTCTTGCTCTCTCTACAAAGCAGTCTTAAATCATGGTGCCAATATGAACTCACAACAACTGCAGCTGTGGGAAGCAAAGGCCATTTACTTCATGCACCAATTTTCTCAAATGGTCAGAATTCCTGATTGGCATTTCCGATGCTTGTTTTGCAGACAATTTTTCTTTATTATATTTTGACTTTGTTCCACATTTATTTGTTCTTTTACCTTTTACAGATTTGGATTTCTTTTTTTTTTCTTTCCCTGAACCTGCTTCATTCTATTCTCTTCAAGGAATGAATGCTTGCCACTTTATTTTCAGAATTAATGATAAGGAAAGAGTTCCTCTGATTGAGATGTTATAAACATGACAGATGTGCTCACTATTTTGAACATAATCACAAGCTCATTTTTTGAAACAATTCTAGGAGTTTATTAGGAATAGTTAATATTGGAAATGCTTCCTTCAATGTTTGCAATATGACTAAAGCATGGAGGATGTGGTTCTGCTAAAAAAAAGTACAAGTAAGCTTATATGAGCTAATTTCTTCTTGGGTTTTCTACTCCCATCATTTATATTCTGTTTGTGCTCCTGGTGCATTCAGTACAGAGCACAAGAATTGTAGATACCCCATCCCATTTCAATTTCCTTTTCTCCTGCACATGCATGATATTGTAAAGGCAACTGCTCTGCCCAAGAAACTACAATAAGTTGTGTGCATAGCCAAGTCCTTCACAGAAGCCAACCTCCCATCCATGGACTCCATCTACACTTCTCATTGCCACAGAAAAGCTGCCAATATCATCAAAGACCTGGTAGTACTACTTCTAACTTCTTCCATCAGGCAGAAGATACAGAGTTTGAACACACACACCAACAGGTTCAAGAACAGTTTCTTTCCTGCTGTAATTGGACGGCTGAATGGACATCTCTAATTTCAATCTAATGTTGACCTTCGTTTTGTGCACCTCCTGTGCAGTCGTAACCTTATATGCCTCACTTTGTCTAAGCAACCTATGATCTGTATGTCCTTGTCTGTTATGATTTGCTTGTGCTGCTCGCAAAACAAAACTTTTCACTGTACTCGGGTGAACGTGACAACAATAAATCAAACCAAATAAAAAAACAAAAATAGAGCCAGGGATGGTGAATTTACTTGATGGGCATAACCCAAAAATTAGACTTAGAGATGCTGCACCCACTTGATAAGGTTATGTTGACATTTACTGACAATCTCATTAAAATATACAGAAATGTAAAACTTACATGAATCAATGTAAATAATCTGATTTAAGGAAATACTGAATTCTCAGTACAAAGTTCAGATTTTAATGCAATCATCATTCATGCACTTTAGACACAACATAGATAAGAAACTGCAATTGAGGAAGCTATACCTTTGTACAATTGAAATGCATTTAGAAAAATAGAAAATACTCCGTAGATCTCAGTAAGGATGCTTTTTTTTGAATGCTCAAAACATTACGATAAATCATTTTGTTTCCTGCTGCGCCTCAAAAATCTGGCTGTAATTTGACAAGAGTCTCTGAGGAAACACAACAGCAGGAAACATGCATTTGAGGTTGGTAACTTGGGGACAGGACCAGTTTAATAAGTGAAGATGTGTACTGGAGGAGGGATTGACGGAATCTACAAACAACAAGGGAGATTTGAGTGCGCAGTAAACTTCTACCATGGCAGGCAATGCATTCCCAGCAAACATAGCAAATGGCAAAATCAGGAACAGCAAACATGATTCATAGTAGGAATGAACTGGATAGTTTCCAGCCATAAACACCCATTCCGTTGGATTTTGCAGATGCACTTTTGCACAAGTTGTAATTACTGACAGTGCAGTAGCAATCATTGTGATTTAGTGAGTAAAGCAGAATAATTCAGGGAGCAGATTTTTTCATCTTTAGTATCTGGTGCCCAGTGTTATTGATGTTCGTACTCCATAGTAGCACCAAATTTGTACATCTCTGAATGGACTAGCTCAGGGTGGCGCAGTGCAGCATATTGAAAATCCAATGGGACATTAAACTTCTTTTCTAACTTTCACAGGTGGGTTTATAGTTGTACTACTTCCATTTTAAGTTTGCAAGAGTAATGATTGGAGAAGTGAACAGCCAAACACTACTTTATGGTAGGCATCAACTGTGGATTCAGAGCGCTATAAACAGCTCTGACTGTAGCACTACTCCAGTTAACACACACACATACACACATGTATAATATATACATTAATTAGTGGTCACAGTATTATGTTAGTCATGCCATAAATTCCATCTGAGGCATATCGCTGTTTTTAAAATAGGAATGGAATGCCAAGTTGGAGGTTTTAATTTATTGATAATTTACCATCACATTCCATCACTAAATCTCCTAACAGTGATAGGGGAAACTTCTGGTAGGAGAAATTCTGAAGGAGAGAATGAATCTCCACTTGGAGAGGCAAGGTTTGATCAGGGATAGTCGCATCACTTTGGCAGAGGGAAGTCAGGCTTGACAAGTTTGATTCGATTTTTCCAGGAGGAGACCAGGTGTGTCGATAAAGTAGTGCAGTTGGTGTAGTTTATGTGAATTTCAGCACAGCCTTTGACAAGTTTCCACATGGGAGACTGACAGGGAAGGTAAAAGCACACAGGATCCCGGGAAACTTGGTAAGTTGGATCCAAAATTGGCTTAGTTGGAGGACACACGGTGTGGTTGAGGAAGACTGTTTGTGTGACTGGAGGCTCGTGTCTAGTGACATGCCACAGGGATCAGTGCCAGGCCCCTTATTGTTTATGATATATATGTAAACGAGATAAAAGTGGGGGTGGTGATGATAAGTAGACCCACGGATGAAATGAAGATTGACAGAACGTTAATAATAAGGAAGAAGGTCTTTGGTTACAGAAAGTAATAGATGAGTAGATCAGATGGGTAGATCAGTGGCAGGTAGAATTTAACCCTGAAAGGTGTGTGGTCAAGCGCTTTGGAAGAAATAAGAGAATACTCAATGAATGGCAAGACACTAGGAAGCTCAAAGAAACAGAGTGCTTGGGATACTTGTCCACAGATCCCTGAAGGCAGTGGGACAAGTTAATAGGGTAGTTAAGAAGGCATACAGGACACTTGCTTTATCAGTTGTGGCATAGATTATAAGGACAGAGAGGTTATAATGGAGTTGTACTTAACTTTGGGTTAGTCCATAACTGGAGTATTAAGTGCAATTTTGGTTGCCACACTATAGAAAGGATGTGATTGCAGTGGAGGGGGTGCAGAGGAGATTCACCAGGATATTTCCCTGGGATGGGGCATTTCAGCTATGAAGAGAGGTTTTCTTTAAAGCAGAGGAGGCAGTGGAGGATCTGATTGAGGTGTATGAGATTATGATGGACATGGACAGGATGGATTGGAAGAAGCTATTTTCCTTAGTTGGAGGGTTTATAATGAGGGGACATCATTTTAAGTTAAAGGGCAGAAGGTTTAGAGAGGATTTAAAGAAAAGATATTTCACCCAGAGAATGCTGGGAATCTGGAATGCACTGCCTGGGTGGGCAGTAAAGATGGGAAACTTCACAGCCTTTAAAAATTATGTGGATGAGCATATGAAATATTATAACATTTAAGGTAATGAGCCAAGTGCTGCAAAGTAGGATTAGTGTAGATAAGTCAGCACAGACCGATGGTTCAAAGGGCCTCTTCTGTGCATGTGACTCTATGACATCTTTGTATCTCAGAAACAGCGACTAAGCAGACCATGATGTTGCAATGAATGATATGGAGTTTACTGCATTGTCATTATGTCAAATATTCTGCAATCTTTGAAACCATGCACTTGATTTTTGTGTATGTGTTGCATGTCTCTAACTGCAAATTTAGAAGACATACAAAGAAGTGCGAGGTGAGGCATAAGGACAGAGGGACAGGGAGACACAATGGCCCTGTCTTACAGAATCAGCAAGAGCAGAGGGACCTGGGAGGGCTTACGCATCAGTCTATGAAGGAGACAGGACATATTGAGGGATTCATTAGTGAAGTATGTGGGTTCTTGGGCTTTATAAATAAAAGCATTGAGTACAAACAGAGCAAAGTTATGCCAAGCCTTTCTAAAACTGTGGTCAGGTCCCTACTAGAGTATTGCACTAAGTTCTGGTCACCAGACTTTAGGAGAGATGTGAAGGTATTTAAGAGACCGTAGAAGAGATTTAGCAGCATGTTCTAGGACTGGAGGAGGGATTTCAGTTACAAGGTCAGGATGGAAGGGCTGGGGTTATTTTGCTTGGAGCAAAGGAGATCGAGGAGTGATTTGATAAAAATGATTATGGTAAGTATTGATGAGGTAGACAAGATAAAATTCTTCTCAATAGCTGATTGTGTAAGCTCCACAGGTCACAGTTCAAGGTCCGGGCATGAGAATCAGGAGGAATGTAAGGGAAGAATGTTCTTTTTTTATGCAGACAGTGGTCATGAACTTGTTGTCCACAATGGTGGTGGAAGCAGCAGCAATGAATGATTTCACAAGGAAATTCACTTGAAGGAAGTAAACTTGCAGGATGAGGGGAAGCAGGAACGACTGGATTGCTCTGAGAAAAGAACAAGAAAGGAAACAGGACGGGAAAAGGTTTGGAAATTAAGCAGTCCCTCCTCGACCAGGTTAAGCTGGTCTGAGAAGGGTGCACTTAAGACTCTGCAACTGGAAATGACCAAGAAGCTTCAAGAAGTTCAACACCATTGAAGGTAAAGCAGCAAGTTTGATGGTCACCTCAACAACTATTTTCAATATTTACTCCCTTCACAGTAATATGCATCATCCAAAAGATGCACTGTAACAATTTACCAAGCTTCCTTCAACAGCATCTTCCAAACTGTCAACTTCCATCGCCTGGACAGATGTACTGGAGCATCACTGTTCCTCCAAGCCCCTCACCATAACACTGTTCCTTCACTCTCGATGGGTCAAATTACTAGGAATCCCTTCCTAGCAATACTGTGGGTGTAGCTTTATCACTTGGATTGTAGGGAAAGGCAACAACTGCTGGCTTGGCGATGTCCACGTCCCATGAACATAAAAAAAACTCTGACTATGCTCCTTCTGATTTTAAAAACCACTATCAAATCACCTTTCAATCTTCTCTTCTCCAAGGAGAACAATTCCAGTGTTTCCAGTCTATTGTAACAATATCCATGGAGACCAATGGCTTTAACAAGAATTCAAACTTCCAGTTAACAGCTGGAAGAATGCCAAGACAAGATTTCAGGTTGTAAAACTAAAAGCATTATTGATTGAACACTATCTTCTTTTTGTCGGTAAAGTACAATTTAAACTACAAAGAGGAACATTCCCTTTTATACTTAGCAGACATCGCAGTCACCATAGCACTACAGTTTATAGCAGGAAGTCCAGCATTGCTCCCAGCTTCCACTGTGTTTCAATTTTGCTCTAAAATAACTTTGAGTAACAATCATCAGGTGCTTCCCTCAGTTCTCTGAGAGTTTCTTACATCCACCACCAGCAGTAAAGCCTGTTCCAATAATTCCTCTTGCCCATGGCTATGCCAGGATAAATCTCCCAGAATCTGTAGAGACTGCAGGGTGCCTCTTTTCAACTCCAGGCTGTGACCCTTCTGTGATTTTTTTCAAAAACCAACCAACCTTTTCCTCTTAGCTGACCACTTAAAGCCTCTGCTATCTGTCTGATATTCACTGACTTGTAGGGAAGCCTAAAAGTTATCCCAAAAATGGGTTCCTGTCTCCCATGGCAAAATGAAACACACTAACCTTATGTCTAGGCCACAATGCTAATTAACTTATTCTTGGCCTCAACTCCCTTTAAACATCGAAATAAATCGATCATTTCCAACACAACTGTTAATAACCCAATACCTACAATGACATAACAGCTGGCACCACAGAAATGCCACTGCAAAATATGGCCACAGTCCATGCAAAATTTACACAACTCAGTTGCGCATGTGCATTATGTTAGAATGCCAATATCTGTGTGCACATCCATGTGCGACACCACCAACCCCAGAATACTGTAAAACATAATAACGTCATTTTGCACCAACACGCAGCTGGCAGCAACACTGCACCAACACGCAGCTGGCAGCAACACGGCACCAACACGCAGCTGGCAACAACACTGCACCAACACGCAGCTGGCAGCAACACTGCACCAACACGCAGCTGGCAACAACACTGCACCAACACGCAGCTGGCAGCAACATTGCACCAACACGCAGCTGGCAGCAACACTGCACCAACACGCAGCTGGCAGCAACACTGCACCACCACACAGCTGGCAGCAACTCTGCACCTGAGCAGAAATGAAAATTCACTATTCAAATCAAAACATATCTTGCATAGTGGTGGCTATAAACATGTTCCTCCTAAAGCACCTTTCTGGGATTTTGGAAGACTTAATGTATACTCGTGGGAAACTCGGTGAGAGTTTCTGTTGTCTCCAAGTATAAGTCGTTTGCTCCCTCTCAGTAAAACAAATCAAATCTTTCTTTGATCTTTAAACACAAAAGCACCCAGGTTTACTTTTTCAAGATTTTTTTTCCACGGAGGACTGTCTGATGTGATGTGAAAAGTAAACCACCTGCACATCCGTCTATGTGGTCTATTGCATCCGCTGCTTCCAATGTGGCCTCCTCTACACCAGTGAGACCAAGCGAAGGCTCAGAGACCACTTTGTAGAGCACCTGCGCTCTGGTTGCAACAAACGACAACAGCTTCCAGTCGCGAACCACTTCAACACCCCCTGCCACTCCCTGGGCAACATGTCCATCTTGGGCCTTCTCCAGTGTCACAATGACACTACCCGGAAACTGGAGGAGCAGCACCTCATATTCCACCTTGGGAGCCTACAACCCAATGGTCTCAATGTCGACTTTACCAGTTTCAAAATCTCCCCAGCCCCGGCCACATCCCATGACCAACCCTCCCTCTCATCCCTGCCTCCTTGACCTGATACAACCATCTTCTGTCCTACCTATCCGGCCCTCCCATCCCACTGACCAATCCCCATGACTCCCTACCTGCACTCACTATTATCATTCCACCTATCTTCCACAGCCCCGCCCCTCCTATCTCTATTTAGTTCGGAGTTCCCTTCCCCCTCCCGCATTTCTGAAGAAGGGTCCTGACCCGAAATGTCAACTTTCCCGCTCCTCTGCCTGCTGTGTTCCTCCAGCTCCACACTGTGTTACCACCCAGGTTTACTGTTTGGCAGACTACAGAAAAGGATACATGAACCTTTAATTTGCCCTGAATTTAGTACCAAAATGTAATCATCTTATAAACCTCCTAACTGTAACACTATTCACATGACTGAAGTCCCTCCACAGGAAGAAAGAAAGCTGGCATTTATATCATGCTTTTTGCAAGCACCAGATGCCTCTAAATGCTTTATAGCCAATAAGGTACTTTCTGAAGTGTAGTCACTATTGTAACATGGAATGTGAGACAACGAAATCACACTAAAGCAAACATATTGTGATGTGATTTTAATCAGAAGATCTGTTTTTGTGATGCTGGTTGAGGGTTAAACATTGCCCAGATCATCGGAGACAAATCCATTGCTCTTGTTCAAAATAGTATCATGGGATCTTTACATCGAGCAAGCAGGCAGTCGCTCTAGTGAAACATTTCATTTGCAAAACAGAACCACCAATGCTACACTCCTTCTGTCCTGCACTGAAGTGTCAACCTGCATTTTTGTTAAAAACCTTTGCTAACCCAGAAGCTTGTGATTCAGAGGCAAGTGTGCTACCAGTTACACCAAAGCTGAAATCCCTGGAACCATTTTCTGCACACTGTCTATGCTTCTATTCCTCCTTCCTTAAGTGTGGTACTCAGAATTGGACACAATACTCCCGTTAAATAATTGAAGAAGTGTTTTATAAAGTTCACCATAGTTTCCTTGCTTTCAAACCCTATACCTCTAATTAAAAAAAGGAACTTTTCTAACTTCTTAACCACGTTCTCAACCTGTCTTCAATGATTTATACACTTACACCCTCAAGTCTCTTGTTCCATTCCCTTTGTAATTATTTCCTTTATATTATATTATCTCACCGCCTCTTTCCTACCAAAAGGAATCACATCACACTTTTCTGCATTAAACTTCACTGTCATAGGTTTGCCCATTCCACTCGACTGTCTTTGTTCTCTTGATGTCTATCAATATCCTTCTCACAGTTCACAACACTTCCAGGTTTTGTATCATCTGAAAATGTTGAGATTGTGCCTTAAGAAGTCTAGTCATTAATACAGATCACCAAATATGGTGGTCTG
This sequence comes from Rhincodon typus, assembly GCF_021869965.1. Lineage (NCBI taxonomy): Eukaryota > Metazoa > Chordata > Chondrichthyes > Orectolobiformes > Rhincodontidae > Rhincodon > Rhincodon typus. The sequence continues at coordinate 54,549,324 of NC_063339.1, read as the reverse complement.
AGTACAGATTTCTGGTGAATGCCTTCCTTCAGTCCAAATGCCTGCAATTCAAAACAATCTGGTTCCCATCATTCAGCCAACATTATACATATGGAATGCACTGCCTGGAAATATAATTACAGTAGGTTCAATTGAGGCATTCAAGAGGGCATTGGATGACTATTTTGTTAGAAATGGTGTGCAGGGGTATGGTGAAAAGATTGGCATTAGATAATAGAACAGGTGCAGGTATGATGAGTCAAATTTTTTTTTTCATTCATTCACGGGATGAAGGTGTTGCTGGCTCGGCAGCATTTATTGCCCATCCCCAATTAAGAGTCAACCACATTGCTGTGGGTCTGGAGTCACATGTAGACCAGACCAGGTAAGGATGGCAGTTTCCTTCCCTAAAGGACATTAGCGGACCAGATGGGTCTTTCTGACAATCGACAATGGATTCATGGTCATCGTTAGATTCTTAATTCCAGATATTTGTGGAATTCAAATTCCACCATCTGCCATGGTGAGATTCAAACCCGGGTCCCCAGAACATTATCTGGGTCTCTAGATTAACAGTCCAGTGATTATACCACTAGGCCATTCCCTCCCCTATAGCCTCCTTCTGCACTGTAACAACTCTGTGATTCTGCAATTCTATTCAGCCACTCACTTTTATTCCATGATCTTGCTGGCAAACTTTTTGTGTGTCACCTTAAAAATGCCTTTTGAAAGTCCATCATATAGACTACATTATCCTCATCAAGGCTTTCTTCAATCCCTTTCAAAAAACTCAAATCAAGTTAGCTAAATAAGTTTGTGTTGGCTTTTCTTACTTAGTCCACATTGTCCAAATGACTGTTAAATTTTGTCCTAGATTATCAGTTATAAAACCATGGAAATTGAACCATCAAGTCTGTCGTGGTTGTATTGATGTTTATACACTTTTTTGAACAAAAGGTAACAAATGTAATTTTCCCACGCTCTGGCACAATCCATCCTACTAAGGGATCCCATTCTAAGAGTATGGTCTGTACTTTGTAATTTCTTCCTTCTCTTCCCCTGCTAACATACCATCTGCCCTGGTGACTTACAGGTATTTCTGCTATAACGCGTGTTTCGTTAACGCAAATTGGCTGTAACCCAATTAATGAATAGTGGACACTTTTTGGATACCGTGAACTTTCTGCTGAATAGGTGTAGTGATTTTCTATTGCAATTTCCTATAACACGATTTTCTATAGCGTGATTTTCTATAGTGCGAGGTCACATGAAGACCTATATCGCGTTATAGGAGAAATCCTTGTATTATCTTTCAGTCAGAATTTCTAGTGCCATATTTACAGTAGTTTTTAGACCATTCAGTACTTTAATTGCAACCCTTAAATTATGACTCTGACATGGTCTTCTCCCTTCAGAAATGTAAAGTATTCATTTAGCATCTCGATATGCCTTCTGCCTTCACATGTAAATCGCCCTTTTGATCTCTAATTAACCCTTTTTGGCTATTTAAATTTACAAAAGACTTTTGTATTCTCTTTTATATTAGCCGACAGTTTCTTCACTTCTTGCCTTTTATTTCCATTTTCACTTCTTTGCTGAACTTTTTATATTCAACCTGGTTCTGACTTGTATTATCAACTTGACATCTGTTACATGCATCTTTTTTCTATTTCATCTTACTCTCAATCTCTATCACCATCCAAGCACCTCTGATTAAGTTTGGCCTTAACTTGCCTCAAACCCCTTCCCCACCCCATGTTATGTGAAATTACCTTGACCCTAACCAAACCATCACTTCTTCAAAAGCATTGTTCTGTAATAGTTTTCACTGTTTATCTTTGATTCTAACTTCCTCAGGCCAGATCTGTTCTACGGAAGTTGGCCTCCTCCAATTAATATTTTACTTTAGATTGTTTCTGTTCTTTTTCATTTGTTAACCCAAACCTTACCATACGACAACACTGTTCTCTAAATATTCCATGACTGACGCTTCTATCACCTAGACTAGTCTCATTCCCCGGAACCAGGTTCAGTAATGCCTCTTTCCTCATTGGACTGGAAACTTACTCGGCAACAAAAGGTGGATGAATTAACTACGCAGACAATTATTAATGGACGTGATCTAATTGAGATCATGGAGACCTAGCTCCAGGGTGACCGAGGATGGTAACTCAATGCCCAGGGTAATTCAATTTTCAGGAAAGATAGACACAAAGGAGAGGGAGGTGGGATAATGTTGCCAGTTAAGGAGGAGATTAACACAATAGTAGGACAGAATATTAGCCTGGACGATGTGGAATCTGTTTAGGTGAAGCTGCAGAACACCAAAGGGAAAAAGACATTAGTGGGAGCCATGTACAAATCACCATACAGTAGCTGTAAGGTTGGGGATTGGATCAAACAGGAAATTAGAGATGCATGCAGTCAGGGTAGAACATTGAACACAGAACAGTACAGCACAGTACAGGCCCTTCGGCCCACGATGTTGTGCCGAACTTTTACCCTAAACCTAATGTCTATCTAACCTCCACCCCTACTTTATACTATCATCCATATGTCTGTCTAATAGTCACTTAAATGCCACTAATGAGGCCAACTCCACTATCCTCTCCGGCAATGCATTCCACGCCCCGACTATTCTCTGAGTAAAGAACCTACCTCTGACGTCTCCCCTATATCTACCTTCACTCACTTTAAAACTATGTCCCCTCGTAATAGCTACCTCCACCCTAGGAAAAAGTCTCTGGTTGTCCACTCTATCTATACCTCTGATCATTTTGTACACCTCTATCAAGTCACCTCTCATCCTTCGTCGTTCTAAAGAGAAAAGTCCTAGCTCTCTTAACCTTTCCTCGTAAGACCTTCCCTCCATTCCAGGCAACATCCTGTTAAATCTCCTCTGCACCTTTTCCAACACTTCCACATCTTTCCTGTAATGAGGCGATCAGAACTGGACACAATACTCCAGATGAGGCTGAACCAGGGTTTTGTATGGTGTTAAAGCCAAAGAGGGGGCATATAAATTGGTCAGAAAAAGCAGCAAACCTGAGGACTGGGAGAAATTTAAAATTCAGCCGAGGAGGATTAAGAGTTTAATTCATATAGCAGTTATTATGGGTGACTTTAATCTACATATTGATTGGACTAACCAAACTGGTTGTAATGTGATAGAGGAGGATTCCCTGGAATGTGTGAGGAACCAACTATAGAGCAAGCCATCCTAGACTGGGTAATGTGTAATGAAGGGATTAATTAGCAACATTGTGGTGCAAGATCTTGTAGGAAAGAGTGACCATAATATGGTAGCATTATTCATTAAGTTGGAGAGTGACACAATTAAATCTGAAACTAGGGTCCTGAACCTAATGAAATCTAACTCTGATGGTATGACGCATGCATTGGCTGGGATAAACTGGCCAAGGATAGTTACTGGGCCGTCATAGGCAATGGAAGACATTTAAAGAACACATGGATCAACAACTGTACATACCTACCTGGCGGTAAGAGTAAAACAGGGAAAGTGGCTCAACCAGGGCTAACAAGGGAAATCAGGGATAGTGTTAAAGCCAAAGAGCATATAAATTGGTCAGAAAAAGCAGCAAACCTGAGGATTGGGAGAAATTTAAAATTCAGCTGAGGAGGACAAAGAGCTTAATTTGTAGGGGGAAAACAGAATATGAAAGTTAGCATGTGGAAAACATAAAAACGGACTGCAAAAGCTTCTATCGGCATGTGAAGAGAAAAGGACTGGTCAAGACAAATGTAGAACTTGCAGTTAGAATCAGGTAAATTCATAATGGGCAACAAAGAGATGGAGGACCAGTTAAACAAATACTTTGGATCTGTCTTCACTAAGGAGGATACAAATAATCTTCAGGAAATGTTATGGGACAGAGAGTCAAGCATGAAGGAAGAACTGAGGGAAATCCTTATTAGTCAGGAAATGGTATTGGGGAAATTAATTGGATTAAAACTATTAAGTCCCCAAACCCTGATGCTCTGCATCCCAGAGTAATTAAGGAAGTGGCCCTAGAAATAGCGGACACATTGGTGATCATTTTCCAGCATTTTGTAGACTCTGAAGGAATTCCAGTGGACTGGAGGGTAGCTAATGTAACCCCACTCTTTAAAAGAAGAGAGAGAGAAAACGGGGAATTATAGCCCGGCTCGCCTGACATCATTGGTGGGGAAAATGCTGGAGTCAAATATTAAGGATGTAACAACTGAGCATTTGGAAAGCAGTGACAGAATTGGTCCTGGTCAGCACGGATTGACTAAAGGGGAATCATGTTTGACAAATCTTATGGAATTTTTTTGCGGACACGACTAGTAGAGTGGTCAAGGGTGAATCAGTAGATATTGTGTAACTTGACTTTTAAAAAGCTTTTGACAGGGTTCCACACAAGAGATTAGTAAGGAAAATTAAAGCTCATGGTATTGGGGGTAATGTATTGACATGGACAGAGAACTGGTTGTGAGACAGAAAGCAGACAGTTGGAATAAACAGGACCTTTTTAGAGTTGCAAGCAGTGATGAGTGAGGTGTTATAGGGTTCAGTGCTGGGAGCTCAGCTGTTCACACTATACATTAACAATTTGGACGAAGGAATAAAATGCCATATCTCCAAATTTGCAGATGACACTAAGCTGGGCGGCAGTGTGTGCTGTTAGGAGGATGGGCAAGAGGCTGCAGGGTGACTTGGATAGACTGACTATTTGGGAAATGCAATATAATGTGGATAAATGTGAGGTTATCCATTTTGGTGGCAAAAAACAGGAGGGCATATTATTATCTAAATGTAGGAAGTTTAGGAAAAGGAGAGGTGCAACAAGACCTGGGTGTCATGGTGAAGATTGACATGCAGGTGCAGCAGGTGGTGAGGAAAGCTAATGGCATGCTGCCCTTCATAGTAAGAGGATTTAAGTATTGGAGTAAGGATGCCTTTTTGCAATTATACAGGGCCTTGGTGAGAATTATGTGGAGTTTTGGTCTCCTAGTCCAAGAAGGACATTCTTGCTATTGAGACAGTCCAGCGAAGGTTCACCAGAGTGATTCAGGAGATGGCAAGACTGATATATGTGGAAAGATTGGATCGACTGGGCTTGTGCTTGCTGGAATTCAGAAGAGGGGGGAGAATCTCACAGAAACATATAAAATCCTGATGGGACTGGACAGACTAGATGTGGGAAGAATGTTCCCAATGTTGGGGAAGTTCAGAACCAGGGATCACAATCTATGAAAAAACCGAAAGAACTGCCGATGCTGTAAATCAGGAACAAAAACAACGTTGCTGGAAAAGCTCAGCAGGTCTGGCAGCATCTGGGAAGGGAAAAACAGAGTTAACGTTTTGGGTCCAGTGACCCTTCCTCAAAACCTGTTCTGAGGAAGGGTCACCGGACCCGAAACATTAACTCTGCTTTTTCCTTCATAGATGCTGCCAGACCTGCTGAGCTTTCCAGCAACTTTGTTTTTGATCACAATCTATGAATAAGGGGTAAACTGTCTAGGACTGAGATTTGGAAGAATTTCTTCACTCAGAGAGTTGTGAACCTATGGAATTCTCTCCAACAGGAAGCTGTTGGGACCAGTCCATCATATATATTCAAGAGGAAACTGGATGTGGCCCTTGCAGCTAAAGGGATCAAGGGGAATGGAGAGAGCACGGGAATGGGATACTGAAATTGCATGATGAGCCATGATCATATTGAATGGTGGTGCGGGCATGAAGGGCCAAATGCCTACTCCTGCACCTATTTTCTATGTTTCTACGTTGCCATGCATGCCCCTTTACTGTATCAGCAGCCCAGTTGATATTGGGATAACTAAAGACCTCTATTATCACTACCCTATAATAGTTGCTCCTTAATGTAATTTCTCAGTAAATTTGCTTCTTCATATCATTCAAAGCACTCAGTAGCCTTTGTGGCCTATGGAATGCATCAACAGAGTAATGATACTGCTCCTGCTTCTAATCTCTAACCAAATAGATTCTGTTCATGACTTCTCAAGGACATCCTCTGTCTCTCTCCAGTACTGTAATATTATCCTTTATATTGATACCATGCTTCTTTCTTTCCTTCCCTCCATTTCCTGAGCACCTGGTATCCGGGAGTGTTTGGTACCCAGCCCTCTTTTCAGTCACATCTCCTTTATTGTCACAACATCATTGTCGAATGTGGTTGACACAATTCACCAACCTTATTGACCAAGCTTTTGTGAACTTACATGAATGCAAAGCAAATCAGATTCAGACCCCATTGCATTCCCTCTTGCTCTGTCCCTAACTATTACTTCACCATATATGTTGGTGTCTTTTTACTATGTGCACCTTATTTCTTCTTTCCACTGCTGTATCTTGATTCCCACGGCAGAATAGCCTCTGGTCCATTACCATCAAATCATAGTGATGCGTATGTCTTAAATAATCTGACCAAGTACATCTCAGCATAGTGGCCAGTTTAACAGATTCTCCATTGTCTAGAAAGTGTTTTGTCCAAAATACCAAGGCATGATAGGGTAATAATAAATAATAAATGAAGAAGAATCTGGATACTATGCATTTTAACAGAGTCTTCTTAATTCTTCTCTGATCAGTGGACATTGTGTGTTCACTTCCTGGCTGGTAGGCAATGCTTGAAACACTTAGAAGCCAATAGCTGCCCATTGTTTCCATTAATTGTCAGCTGTCTTCCTGTGGGAAAACAAAGTATGAGATGAAAAATGGCCATCACAACAGGAAAGCACCACTACAATCACAAAATGTTGACAGATTGATAGCTCTCTGTTTTTACTAATTCTCCCACGAAATAATAGAAATAAATGAGAAAAAATGTATTTTTAAACTCTGTTGAGGAGTGCAGGAGTTGTGTGCATGGGTATTCAGCAGATAGACTGTGAGAGTGGGGAGTCAGGCTGTCTAATAATAAAAAAAAGACAAATGGGATGATGAACATAATGCTCAAATGAATGATAAGACAGTATGGAGTGCAAAGTAATCTGTTTCCACATCAAAAAAGTCATGAAAACTACTGCTACCAGATTTCAGACCAACAGAATGACCGGTATTGTGGTTGACTCCAGTTCAAATCCCAATCCGGCTACATCAAAACCAAGATTCACCAACAGATCTTGATCTGATTTCATATGGGTTTCATACTGCTCCATACTGGCTTTTCTCTCATGTAATACCTTTATATTTTCCATAACAGGAAACTTCATTTTTTGTATTATTACAACAACACATTTAATATGATGACCTTTAACATAATGAAATTTCCCAAGATACTTCACAGATGTATTATAAAACAAAATGTGACACTGAGCGACATAAAGAGATATCAGGACAGCTGAACAAACGTGTGATCAAAGAGTTGGGTTTTGAAGAGTGTCTGGAAGGGGGAAAGCAAGGTAGAGAGGTGGAGAAGTAGACTTACTGCCTAGGCAACTAAAGGTTCAGCCACCAATAGTGGGACATTTCACATTGGAGATGGAAAAGAGGACAGAACTAGAGAAGTAAAGATGCATTGGAAGTTTGTGGTGCTGGAGAAGATTGCAGAGCCAAGGAGGAGAGAGACCAGCGAGGGAATTTTGAAATTAATATTACTTGACCAGCAGCCAATGTTGAACAGTGAGCCCAGGGAGGATACCAGAGTGGAGCTTGATTTGGGTTAAGACATGGGTGACTTCAAGTTTACAAAGAATAGAATGTGGGAAATGAGTCAGTAGTGTGTAGAATAATTGAGTGTAGAGGTAGAAAAGGCATGCAGGAAGGCTTCAGCAGCAGATGAACTGAGACAGGGGTGACGTTGCTAATGTTACGCAGGAGGAAATGGATGTTCTTAGTGATGACATGAGTCTGTTGTGGTTCATCTCCTTACACAGACCACAGGAGTACTCAGCTATGCAGGTTAACTTTGTGTTTATTCAAACAACCTTTCATCCTAGACTATCTAAGTAGAATTCTATCTGCTACTCTGTCTCACATCCATCCAATACAAGGAGAAAAACATCCACCTTTGTATTGTTTATACATTATTTACATTTCATTCTTGTTCAAAAAACAGAAATCTTCCATTCTTTGTTTCTCTCTTATCCTGTCTACAAGTATCTGTTTATCCTCTCTATTCTGCTCCCAAAGCTGATACAGCCCTTACATTATACAATGTTCCTCTCCACACATTTCCACTGATGTGGACTCTTAGAGTATTCAAGGTTCAAGCTGCCAAATTGTCCATTACTGTACCAGATTTTAAGGTGTTGTCTTATTTCTGTTGTAGCCTCTTTTCATAAAACCTTATTTAATTTCCACGATAAATCTAAGTTTGGAACTCCAAGGTTAAATATGATACCCAGGTTGCAAACAGACTGATAATTTCAGATCATCGTCTTGGAGAGGGATAGAGTCACTATGTAGGGAATTTAGTTGGAGCAATGGCTTCAGTCTTCCCAATATTTAATTTGGAGAAATTTCATCTGATGGATAAACATTTTGATAATTTTGCAATAGTGCAGGAATCAAGAATGGTTGTGACAAGGTGGGAATGGGTGTTGTCAGCTTACATGTGAAAACCATGGCTGTACTTTTGGAAGAAACTACTGAGGAACATCATGCCAATGACAAATAGGAGGGTCCAAGGATTTATCTTTAAGGGAGACCAGAGGTCATGGTGGAGGAGCAGGAAGGGAGCTAATTACAAATGATTCTCTGGTTACAACTAGGTAGACAAGGATAGAATCAGGTAGGAGCAGAATCAGCTTGTTGGACAAGAAAAAAAAAGGGAAATTTTATCTTTGTTACAACTGATGTAATTTGTGACTTTGACAAGAGCTGTTTGGTAGAGTGGGAGAGGCAGAAATCTGATTAAATAAGGGACAAGAGATAGTAGGATCTGCCAATGCTGGAGAATCTGAGATAACAAGGTGTAGAGCTGGATGAACACAGCAGGCCAAGCAGCATCAGAGGAGCTGACGTTTCGGGTCGAGACCCTTCTTCAGAAATAAGGGACAATCTGTTTCTCCTTCGCAAGGTCAAACTGGATTTGAAACAGTTTCAAATTTAGTTTGTATGTGGTTTCAAATTCGCCAGCATTTCTTAAGACTTCTTGCTCTTCAACAGATCAACCTGATATTTCTCTTGTTTAATGTAAGTTATTGCAATTTCAGTTATCTAATATGATCTGACATTTTCAAGTGATGAATGATACTACTACCCATTAGACTGCATTCTGTACACATTAGATTGCATTCTATACACCTTGGTGTTTCTCTATTCTCACTTCTAATCCCAACACACCTGCCAGTTTAATGTAAACTCTCTCCAGTAAAATTAGCGCATCATCCACAAGGTAATTGGTAAAGGTTCCAGATCTGTCTAGATCTGTATCATACAATCTTTCCAGAGCTGAGCCCAATGTCCCAAGAATCTAAAACCCACCACACAAGCGCCGTACCATCTTTCCAGTCACATATTCATCTGCTTTATCCTCCTACTTCTACACTCACTTGCCTATTGTACACATTAATTCAAAGACTAATACTTTTGAGGCCCTGCTTGTTAATTGCATACCTAACTCCCTAAATTCAGTCTGAAGGAACACAACCCTCTTTGTTTATGTAATTGTTACTGATGTGGCCATGACCACTGGCTATTCACCCTCTCCACAGAATGATCTGCAGCCATTCAGTGACACTGGGTCAAGTACTTGGAAATCCCTTCCAAACAACACGCTGGGATGACCTACACCTGATAGATTGCAGAAGCTCAAGAAGATCATTACCATGTTCTCAAGTGCAATTGGGAATGGGAAACAGAGGCTGGTCTTGCCAGCAATGTTCACATTCCGTGAATACATATATTTTGTCCCAGAGAATCAGACTATTTGAGCCAGTTTTCCTATGCCAGTGTTTATACCACATACAAGCAGAGAACTTCAAGGAACAATATTAACCATGAGATCTTTTGCATTCCTCCTAATAGAGCAGGTGGACTTCTGTTCAATATCTAATCAAAGAGATGGCAACTCTGACAGGGTTGGCTTGGAAGGAAATTTACAGAAATAACAAATCATCATTGGTCAGAACATTAAGTATAGGAATTGGGACATCATATTGCTGCTATACAGACATTGGTGAGGCCACTTTTAGAATACTATGTACATTTCTGGTCACTCTTCTATAAGAAGGATGTTGTTAAACTTGAGAGAGTGAAGAAAAGATCTACAAGGATGTTGCCAGAGTTGGAGGGTTTGAGCTATAGGGAGAGGCTGATAGGCTTTTCTTTCCCCTGGAGTGTCAGAGGCTGAGGGGTGACCATATAGAGGTTTATAAAATCATGAGGGACATGGATAGGGTGAATAGCCAAGGTCTTTTTCCTCGGGTGGGGAGTCCAAAATTAGAGGGCTTAGGCATAAGGTGAGAGGGGAAAGATTTAACAAGAACTTAAGGGGCAACTTTTTCACAGAGAGGATGGGGCATGTATGGAATGAGCTGCCAGAGGAAATGGTGAAATCAGGTACAATTACAACATTTAAAATGTATCTGGATGGGTATATGAATAGAAAGGGTTTAGAGAAATATGGGCCAAATGCTGGCAAATGGTACTATGTCGGACTGGGGTGTCTGGTCGGTGTGGGTGATTTGGACTGAAGGGTCTATTTCTGTGCTGTATGACTCTATGATAAGCCTGTCCTCACCTTCCTTCCCTTAAGCTTATCAGCATTTCATTATATTTCTTTCACTCTCATGTGTTTTTCTAACTCCCCATTAAGTGCATCTCAACTCTAAGTGGTTGTTCCACTTCCTAACTGTCCACCTTGTAAATTTCTCATTGCTTACACTAGCGACTGTGTATCTTTTGTCCTCTATTTAGAACTCCCTCCACAAATGGAAATCCCTTCTCTATGTCATCCCTATCAAACACCTTCCTAATTTTTAAAGACTGCTTTTTGTTTTTAAGATCAAAGGGCGTCAGCTGTTTCAACTTTCCCGAGACTCACCAATTCTTTCCACAATGAAAATAGGTTTTACATCTCAATGCAGAGTTTGACAGTGAGTCAGTTCTGCCATTCTCTCTGATTTTATTCTTGCCTTTTTGTAAGACGTCTCCCATACAATGAAATGTGAGATGATGAAACTGGTCAATGTGAGAATGCCCAACATCTCCCACTCTCCACCCTCACAGCATGTCATCTATCCAAAGAGCTGCTTATGACTGTGATGGTGCCTCAAGTTCTTACTCTGCTGGAACTTCATAAAGTAATTGTAATTACATGTTTAAAAGTAGGTTCTTTGAAGTGATTGTGAACCAGAAATCTCATTCAGAAATTCAGGTGACTGCCAATCAAGGAATTTTTGGGGACAATCTTATGCTATTTCATACTTCTTTGCAAGTCTGTAGCAGGTTTCCTTCCTAGGCATCAACTCTGGTCTATTTCCTGATACCTGATAATCCATATGCTACACAAAGATTGTGCTGAGCATCTTGGTGTCATGTGGTGCTGTGATCTAACACGTTTCATGCATTCAAGCATGATTGGTGTTCACCTTGATTCACAAGTCCCCATCCCTTCCCCAATTTTTGAGAAGAACCACAAAGTTGTAGGGGCAGCTGATAGTGAAAAAAATAAGTGAACAAGGTGGACAGTTTTCTAGGAAACCACCAAAATACTTGACCAAAATTCACTTGAAGTAAAGATGAGTTTTGAGAATGAATGATTCCTATTTTATCATACATTTATTCATGTGAAATTAATTTCTGTTTAGTTAATTGTCCCCATGGAAAGAAAATTTTTAACAGTGTCAGACATTGATACCCACAGGAAAAGTAAGTACAGTTTTAATTAAAACGCCAGTCAGGTCGACCATACTTTCGGGAATACGACTTTAAATTTCTTTGCTTTGTTACAGGAAAAGACAGAGTTCAAACAGCCTGGCTACAATATTCCTTTTGATATCGAGATGCAGCATGGAACAAAGTACTTTTTCTGCAGGAATGCTCTGGGGGTTTGCTCTGATCCAGCCTTAGCTTGATGTGCTGTCACACAAGGGCATCACTGTATCCATCCAAATGGGGAACCACTGAATGGACAAGTAAATCACTTGCTAAGAAAAGAAAATACAAAATCTAGTAAAAAAAAATACACAATAGCCCTAAAGATGAATTTGGACAAATCTGAAATTTCCCTCCGGTATCAAATTATGGACCTTACTTTCATCCAGCAGTAAAATCCTCATTTTCTTTCTGTTTAACAACATTTTGGCATCTTCCAACAAGAAATTTTGAAGTACTTTCTTTCTTTCTTTCTTTTTTTTAATGGCAAATTCCAGGTGAACTTGTCAGACATGGAACTGTTCCATGAACTGGTTGTTTTAGCTGAAACGGCAATGATGCCCCAGTTACAACCACTGTGTGCCCAAAACTACAAGGTTATTCATCAATGGGCTCACAAAACAGGATCTTTTTGAATACTGCAAGTTCAGCTTGGACTAAAGAGTTCCATTTAATTTTGTAGCACTGATCAACTTTCTTTATTATGTGCACTTTTACAGCACATATAATAAAGAAAGTTGAAATTTTAATTATAAAATCACTGGGGTCAAAATATGATTTGAAAGATTCTTTCCAAACAGCTTAGGTGGCAGCAAGCAACATTTCAGGGCTAGATTCTGACCCCACAATGGGCCAACACTTGGACACTGACAGGCTGGAAAGGTATTCCATTAACAGTGAACATTTAATAGGTAAGTTCACAAATATGTTTGATCCTAATAGAAGCCTAAGAGATTGGTGGTTACAATGCCTAGAGTTACATACCTGCCCTAAAATATTCAATATGATTTTACTTGAGTTGATTTGATTTATTATTGTCACATATACCTAGATACAGTGAAAAGTTTTGTTTTGCATGCAGTACAGGCAGATCATCACCACACAAAGTGCATTAGGGTAATAGAGCAGAGTGAGGACTATAACGTCACGGCTGCGGAGAAGGTGCACAAAGAGTGAGGTCAACATTAAATTTGAAATTTTAAGACGTCCATTCAGAAGTCTGATAGCAGTGGGGAAGATGCTGTCCTTGAATCTATTGGTATGAGTGTTTAAGCTTTTGTACCTTCTACCCAATAGAAGTGGTTGAAAGAGATTATAACATGGGTGGGAGGGGTCTTTGAATATGTTGACTGCCTTTCTGAGGCAGCGAGAAGTATAGATGGAGGCAATGGTTGGAAGCTTGGATTATGTGTTAGACTGGGCTATGTTCTCATCTGTCTGTTATTTCTTACGGTCCTGGGCAGAGCAGTTCCCATACCAACCATGATGCATCCAAATAGAATACTTTCTATGGTGCAGCTATAAAAATTGGTAAGAGTTTTTACGGACATGCCAAATTTCCTTAGCCTCCGAAGGAAGTAGAGGCATTGTCGTGCTTCCTTGACCATCACATCAACGTGGATGGACTAAGACAGATTGTTGGTGTCGTATCTCCTAGGAACCTGACGCTCTCAACCATCTCCACCTTAGCTGCATTGATGCAGACAGGGGTATGCCCTCCACCTTACTTCTTGAAGCCAATGACCAGCTCTATCATTTTGCTGATGTTGCTGGAGGGATTGTTATCTTTACATCAGGCCACCAAGCACTCCATCTCTTTCCTGTTTTCTGTCTCGTAATGGTTTGAGATCCAGCCTACAATGGTGGTGTTGTCAGTGAACTTGTAAATGGAGTTAGGATGAAATTTGGCCACACAGTCATGAGTGTACAGGGAGTATAATAAGGAACTGAGTACGCAGCCTTGTGGGGCACCCATGTTGAGGATTGTTGTGGAGGAGGTGCTGTTGCCTATTCTCACTGATTGCGGTCTGTGGGTCAGGAAGTCAAGGATCCATTTGCAGAGACTGGACCAGAGACCTAGGTTTCAGAGTTTGGAGATTAGTTTTGTTTGTATTATAGTGTTGAAAGCAGAGCTGTAGTCAATGAGTAGGAGCCTGACATAGGTATCCTTGTTAAACCAGATGTTTCAGGGATAAGTGTAGGGCCGGAGAGATTGTGTCGGCTGTGGACATGTTGTGACGGCAGGTGAATTGCAAGGGATGAAGACAGGCTGGGAGGTTAGAGTTGATATGAGCCGTGACTAACCTCTTGAAGCACTACATAGTTATGGAAGTCAGAGATGCCAGGCAAGGTGCATGAGTTTTCTTTGCTACCAGGATAATGGCGGTCTCCTTGAAGCAGGTGGGGACTTCAGGTTGTAGTAAGGAGAGGTTATAAATGTCAGTGAATACTCCCGCCAGCTGGTCCGCACAGGATCTGAGTGCACAGTCACGACTGGGCCAGTCACGTTCTGTGGGTAGCGTGGATAGTCTAAAATAGACTGGATATCACCATTTGGGATTTTGAAGGTAGTAGGAACACCCATGCAAAGCCAGCCAAGACCTTCAGCCTCGGGTGACTGTCTGTGTGGAGTTTGCACATTCTCCCCGTGTCTGCCTGGTTTCCTCCGGGTGCTCCGGTTTCCTCCCACAGTCCAAAGATGTGCAGGCTAGGTGGATTGGCCATGCTAAATTGCCCATAGTGTTCAGGGATGTGTAGATTAGGTGGGTTATAGGGGGGGTGGGTCTGGGTGGGATGCTCTGAGGTTCGGTGTGGACTTGTTGGGCCGAAGGACCTGTTTCCACACTGTAGGGATTCTATGATTCTATAATCACTACCCAATGATACCATTGCTATTTTAACTCAGTTCTGAGCAGGGTGGCTGCTGCAACCTTTCTATAAGCTGGCCAACCTTCCGATGGAAGAGAATCAGGAGAGTATGAGGCTGGTATATGATGCCCTGTCCTTTGCAGGGCTCAATACTCCTTCAGGCTTCACAGGGAAAGCTTAGCTATGCTCTTCCTCAGAAGCCTTGCCATTGCTCCCCGCACACACCATGTACAGAATCACAGAAGTGGTAAGGAGACCAATTTGGTCCACCATGCCTGCTCTGAATCTTCAAATGGACATTACTACCTATTGCCAATCTGCTTTTTTCCCATATGCTTATTTTTTATCCAAGTAATCATCCAATGTCCTCTTGAATGCTTCAATTGGACATGCCGCCATCAAACTTCTTGGCAGTGCATTCCGTGGTCTAACTACTCATTGTATGAAGAAGTTTTTTTTCTCATGTCACCCTTGTTGCTTTTGTAAATGCCCTCCCGTTCTTGTTCCTTTTACAAGCAGGAACAGTTTCTCCCTATCTACTCTACTCAGCTTGCTCATGATTTTGAAAACTTGTATCAAATCTTCTCTCAGCCTTCTTTTCTCTAAGGACAGCAGCACCAACTTATTCAATCTGTCCACATAACTTAAGTTTCTCATTTCTGGGACCACATCACACAACACACCAGCTGAGGTTTAACAAGGTCACTGTCACCTCCTTGCTCTTGTACTTCATTTCCCTAATAATAAAGCTGAGGATACCGCATGTTTTACTGCTCTCTTCAGCAATCTGCCATCTTCAATGACCAGGACACATATACACCGAAATCCCTCCGCTCTTAGGAATATAAGAACAGGAGTAGGCCATTCAGCCCATCAAACCTGTCCTGCCTTTGATATAATCATGGCTGATTGATCACTCCAATGCCTTTTACTCACCCCATCCCCATAACCCCATATAAAAATGAATCAGAAATCTATCAATCTCTACTTTAAACATACTTAAAGACTAAGCCTCCAAACTCTCTGTGATAGAGAATTATGAAGTTTCACAACCCTCTGAGTAAAATCATTTCTCCTCATCTCAGACCTAAGTGGCATCCCCCTCATTTTTAAATTGTGCTCTCTGGTTTAGACTCCCCAAACAGGGGAAACATCTTACCTATATCTACCCTGCCTATCTCTTTAAGCACTTTGTAAGTTTCAACGAGATCACCTTTCATTCATAGAAATTCCAGAGAATACAGGTGCTGTTTGTCCAATCTTTCTTCATAAACACTCCTGCCATCTGGAGAATAAGTCTACTGAACCTTTGTTCCACTCTCTTTATGGCAATAATATCTGTCTTGAGATAAAGAGACCAAAACTTCACACAGTAGTCCAGGTCTGGTGTAACCAAGTTGCTATACAATTGAAACAAGACTTCATTACTCCTATACTTAAAATATCCCCCAGTCAGCAGAACTCTAGGCCATATGATTTCCTACTGCTTCCTAGAAAAGGCAGGAAGCTAGCTGGAAAGATTTAAATGTGGCCCAGCCATTAATATTAACATTAACGGTCTCATTCTGACATAGAAGGGTAGGGAATTAACTCACACAGTTTCCTGCCAGAGGCCCTGTGACAGTTAAAACCCTGTGCCATTTGTTCCTGTTCTGTCATCATTAAATCATGAATAGCAGCATTAACATGGCATTTGTGTTATTTTACAACAAAATACAAAATCTTAACCCTCACAGTAGTTCTTGATCAGTGCACCAACATTACTTTCATAAACAAAATAAATAAGATTAGACTATTAATTGTTTCATGCTAATTCATCCTCCTCAGTACTGCCAAAATGGCAAATTAGATTGGCGGAAATGTTAAATGTTTGATTTGCTACCAAGAATTGATTAAATCACTATTATTCTATAGCCATAAAAAAAATTCAGAAATCTCATGCTACCGTGAAATAAAAGTTAGATTTCAGTCTGATATTGATCACAACAAGAATGTCTACGAACAGGCTAAGTCACTGAACCAAGATGGCAAATCCTATTTTTATTAATCAGCTCCAAATTCTCTCTCTATGTCTCAATTCCTTTTGCTCCAAAATCACATCTCATTGTCTCTTGAAAATGTCTATATTGCCTGCATCAGTGGCTTCACATTGTCTGACAGCATTGTGAGTGGAAATGGATTTAAACGGGCAAGATTTTAGATTTGATTTTATATCAGTGCCCTTATGAGATCTGCAATCCAGTCTTTCATAAAATAGCTGCGCTTTGTAAAGTCTGGTTATGTGTCACAGTCTGTGCGAGGTCATCACCTCTAAATTCTCATGCTTGAAGATGACTCAGAATCTCCACTCATCACTGATCACACAGTCAAATATACTGCCTAGTACAGTTTTGAATCCATGGGATGATATGATGGTAAACATGCTTTTAAAAATTATTCCTACAGGTAACATGAGAAGAAGCAGTGAAATGTAGGGTACGCATTGTGCTAAATATTCATTGATATGATAAATATACTCTCAATCTTCTTTCCTTTACTAGCTAATGATCAGCCTGTACTACAGGTTCTGCATGCAAAGTTACGAAATCGATATCATTACCAGTAAGGATATTTAAGAAGGGAAAACAGCTCTCTGTGGCAGATCACATGCCTTAATCTGAATCTGTTTGTTCTGCTCATAGTGACTCAAATAGAACAAGAGGCGTGTTCCTTGACACCAACATGTCAGCCAATGAGTTAGAGGGGTGGGACTTAGAGTAGGAGACAAAAAAAACTGCAGATTGGAGTTGGATGTTATTTAACAATTAATAATTGGATTTGGTGGAGGTGTTTGAGGATGATATGTTGGATGCGGAGGCTGGTGGGGTGGAAAGTGAGGACAAGGGGGACCCTATATTTACTAGATGGGGGGGGGTGTTAAGATCTGTGGAGCGGGGAATGGAGGAGGTGCAGTGGAGGGCTGTCTGGATGACAGAGGAGAGGGGGAAAAGAGCATTGTTTGAAAAAGGTGGACATCCAGGATACTTGGGAGTGGAACGTCTCCTCGTCAGAGCAGATACGATGGAGACTGAGGAATTGGGAAAACGGGATGGAATTTTTGCAGGATACAGGGTGGGAGGAAAGATGAAGCGCTGGGGTCTAGGCAACTGGAAGTTACTAAAGAGGTGGAGGGTGTGGTTTGTATCCCAGATGCAGGTGGGGATTGCCTGGACCAAGAGGGAGAGAATGGAGTCAAGGTCGGAAGAGATGAGTTCGGTGGGGCAAGAACATGCAGAGATGATGGGTCGGCCGGGATAGTTGGGCTTGTGGATCTTGGGGAGCATGTAGAACTGGGCAGTGTGAGACTGAGGGGTTATAAGGCTGGAGGTGATGGAGTGTTGAAGTCATGGACAGTGTTGGAGATGGTGGCTTGAATGGGCCGTGGTGGGGTTGTGGTCAAGATGGAGGTAGGACATGGTGTCGGAGAGTTGGCGTTTGGCCTCTGCGATATAGAGGTCCGTCCTCCAGACTACCACCACCAACCTGCTTTTGTCAGCGGGTTTGATAGTGATATGGTGATTGGTGCGGAGAGAGTGGAGCGCTGCATGTTCAGAGGGGGAGAGGTTGGAGTGAGTGGGTGAGAGAGAGGTGGAGAAATCGAAGCAGTCGATGTCGCATTGGCAGTTAGCAGTGAGTGAACTGTCCACTTGACAGCAAATAAACTCTATTTACATACCAAATTGCAAAGCAAACAAAGTCCATTCACAGTCGGTTCAAAAGCAGTATATATAGCTGAAACTATGCAACTCATTCTAATAAAAGCAGTAACACCACTGTTACATTTCAAGGCCCTTCAGAATTCCTCACATACACACACACACACACACACACACACACACACACACACTCTCCCTCTCTCTCTCACACGCACATGCACTTACATATATATATTCAATAATTCCCTGGTATGTTTAAACATCGAATGAACCGATTTGTACTGTATGGGCCTCCCCGAAAATGACTCTAATATTGGGCCTACTGCACGATACCAGGTTCAGGCCCTACCTGTCCCAGAGCTGTGTCATAATATGTTGATTAAAATAGTTCATTACCCTTGTATTGTCCCTCTGTTAATTTTTAGCATAGGTCAGTGATTAACAGCATTATCATTGACCTGAAAACTAACCCATTAAGATTTCAAAATACATCCCAGTCACATACTGTGATATATTTTCCAGTCATGATTGGTAGAGGAATTACCTAAGCATCTCCATTCTGGTGGGAATTGTGTTATCACTACCTACAGTCTTGCGCTCAAGGGGAAGTGATGGCATAGTGGTAATGTCACTGGACTACTAATCCTGAACCCCACATTCTCATACTCTATGGACATAGGTTAAATCCCATCACAGCAGATGACTAAAATTCAAATCCAACAAACAGCTGCAATTACAATCAATTACAATTTAAAACCTAACTGGTTCACTAATGTTCTTTAGGGAAGGAAATCTGTTGTTCTTACCTTGTGGTTTATTTGTGATTCCAGACCTGTGGAAATGTGGTGAACTCTTAACCGTCAGTACTGCCATATTGCTGTGCTCTTCAGCTCAGACACACTGACAGGCTGATTATCATGCTTGTGAGTGGGGATCTGTCCAGGAGTCAGGAGGATTGCCTTCCTGTACCACACCAGGACTTCAATATAACACCCACAATATGTGCCAGCTGCCTGTACGGCAAATACACTGCCTGTTCATTCAACCAAAATAGCCATGTCTGAAACAAGGTGGGGTCCAGTTCTCAATCCAGTCAAAGGAAGGTCACTTAGGGGGTCCTGGTACTGTCAGTCACTGACACAGTCCACACAAATCCCAGAGGCTTGGGCACTGCTAGTTACCTTTTCGGATTCCTCATGGTCAGATGATGTGTCCAACTACAGACTGGGGATCTCACACTGTCAGGGGAATCGCGTACCATCAGCTGGGAGCTGCAGATTGAGCGGTTAGGGAACTAGTCACTCATGTCTAGGAGATGCTCATCAAAATCAGTCAGAGGTTCGGGCAAATACTGGCGCCCTGGGACTCTGTTCATCAATCATTAAAGAGAGGAGGGGCCTGCTGAGGCAGTAGGGGCTCACTGACTAAAGAGATGAGGGTGTCAAGGCTGGGGGATTAAAACTGGCATTTACAGAGGTGGGACTAAGGACAGTGATGTAGGAGAATCTACAGATTATGGGGTTTATGCAGAATCTGAAGGGATGGTAAGCAACGGAAGGGGATGTTAGTGGCAGTGACCAATATCCTCCATGGCATAGCATAGAGAAGCAAGACAGGCTTGTTAAGGTGTAATGATGGGATTTCCAGCCAGGGATGACAATTGGAGAAGTTCAATATGGCGGATGTCATGGGGGTTGGTGGGCTGTTGGGATAGTGCAAGGTAAAAGGGGACATGGTGGCTCTGAGGAGATCCTGGCGATGCAGATGCTGATGGTGTCCACTGTGAGCTGTGTTCCCTGCCATCACTCACCAATCTCTCGATGTGAGGTGCTACGAGACAATGGTTGAGTCAATGCCCAGCGTGAGTGAAGACAGTGTCAGATTGATGTGCAAAAGTTCACAATCCACATCTGCTGGACATCAGATCATTGAAGGAACAAATATATGAAGCAGCAGCTTGCAAACCCCACCTACATTTGGTTTTATATTTCATTGCCGATTTGCTATGCGTGCAGAGTGAAGGTGCTTAGGAGTTAGATGCTGGTCCAAGGCAACTTGCACCATATCATTGGTGTTTGCAGATTGAACACTGGCATCTCAATGATGAAGAAGTTAGCAGCAACGATATTAAGCAAGACCAGTGTTAGCCAAAGGTACACTGTTATTTATGCAAATCCAATGTTGCTGTTGGAGGTGGAGACTATCACTTCATTGTCTGTCATGTAGGTTTAATGATGGTCCATACTGAATGCAGTGAGTGGCTGACTGGTTGATATGGGTCTGGGATGGGAAGGGTTGTGGAATGCAACAGGCACTCCCTTTTCTGGAATGTGCTGGTTGGTCTGCCTAAAGCTTGTTGGTCTTCCAGAGTAAGGAGTGTTGTAGACTGGCACATTCCAAGGTCCAGGACTACCTGCTAAGGGAAGCACTAAACCTTGGGGCAGCTGTGACCAAGGTGCAGCGGGGAAAGACCACCGTCTAAGGTCTTTCTACCAAAGTTAAATGGAAATCCATTATTGGACCTTCCAGGTGCCACAAATATATGTAAATATAGTCCAGACAGTGTGGTGCCACTTCATCAGTGTAGAATTTAGTCGAAGACAAGGAAGGTTGTGGAGTTAAGGACATCACTTAGAAGAGAATGTGGAGAAATTGCACATAGACAGATCTAGACGAGGAGCCCGTAATGGTAGGGCAGCACTAAAAAGGAATGGGGAAATAGTGAAACGGAGAGCTCTGGAAGGGGAATACTCTGCTCAGGTAGCTAAGCTGATAACATTCACAGACCTCAAGTGTTTCGACAGTAAATGGCCTAATATTTATATGGATTGTCAGCATGGTTTTGGAATAGCAGCAGAGGGAAGGAGGGGATAAGTTTGATTTGATTTGATTTATTATTGTCACATTGTCACTAGATACAGTGAAAAGTTTTGTTTTGCATGCAGTACAGGCAGATCATACCATAGAAAGGTCATAGGGTGATAGAATAGGTTGAGGAATACAATGTTACAGCTGCAAAGGAGGTGCACAAAAAGCAAGATCAATATTGTTGGATACGAAATTTGAGAGGTCCATTCAGAAGTCTAACAACAGCGGAGAAGAAGCTGTTCTTAAATCTGTTGGTATGCTTTTGTATCTACTGCCTGATGGAAGAGGTTAGGAGAGATTATAAACAGGGTGGGAGGGGTCTTTGAAGATGTTGGCTGCCTTTCCTAGGCAGTGAAAAGTGTGAATGGAGTCAATGGATGGAAGCTTGGCTTGCGCAATGGATTGAGCTGTGTTCACACCTCTCTGTGGTTTCTTACTGTCCTGGGCAAAGCAGTTGGCGTACCAAGCCATGATGATTCCAGATAGAAGGCTCTCTATGGTGCATCTGTAAAAGTTGATGAGAGTCTTATGAGCATAATAGGAGAAGGTCACATCAAAAATAAAGAGACAGTTCAATCACTGATGAAGGCAGCAAACCTCCTAAATGAGGCAGCAGTCAAAAAGGTCAAGGCACAACAAATAACAGATGAGCCCAGCATGGAATCAGTTAGCAGATTGGGCAGCAAGGCACCATCAAAACCCTGGTCCCAACTTCAGCATCAAAAGTAGCTAATACCATCAGCCCAGAAGAATTAATGCTGGAAAGGTTGCACAATGAAATAACACCAGAAGAGCAGGAGAAGAAAATAAGTGCTGTCTCGATGTCAGGCTTCACAGAAGGTGGTTTTTGTCTTTTGGGCATGACATGAAATTGTGGCCTATTGGCACCCTGCAGTGGGTATTAAAAATCCCCAAGCAATTGCAAGCAAAGCGAAAGAGTCTCTGGGTGCCTTGGCTAACACACAGCACTCAACCACTGCCACCACTAAGAACAGATTACAGTTACCTGGCCATTTATCTTCTTGCAGTTTATGGGCAAATTGACTACCACTTTTCCTCACATTACAATTGTGTCAACAATTTAAAACTACTCCATTTGCTGTAAATGCCTGAAGCTATCCATGGGTCACAAAATATATTATATAAATGCAAGTTCTTTCATTTTTATTAATCTTTTGTGAAGTGGTGAACATCTGAAAAATATGGGTACTTGAGCTTAAAAATGCTTATGTGAGAAACATTGCCACAGTGAGTCCAAAGCATCCTACTTTTATGACAATGTTATTGAACATGATTGATGGAGGTTTGCTCTTCTATTATATAGTGAGAACATATACAAACAACATGTAAAGGATGCATCTATAAATGTCACACTTATTTGCAACATCTGCCAGACATTGTCAGCATTAACATAACTGAAACTCAAAAAATGGGTCACTTTGTATATGCTTTATTGATCCTTGTTTTCACTTGTTCAAACTGATAGGTTTATGACTAAATCACCTATCATTCTTGTATTATTCTTCAGTAATAGGGTTCACACTTCAGTGAACATGATCCACGCGCACTGAAGAAGGTTAGAAATGTCTTTAATAGGCAGATCACTGCAATGTTCCTTGCAGGGTTGTTTTGGATAGTATACTTTTGTGTGATTCTCAGTTGCTAGAAGGCTACCGGAAATAATCAGAACACCAAGATTGCACTGGCATTAAAGTTAGAAACATGAATAATGACTGTCATTTTTTTGCAGCATCTTCTGTCATTAATCTCAATGCTGAACAACCCCAAATGCCTTTGATCCTATTGATCCTTGGTCAAACAGAGGATGAGCATTTTCATTCTCATCTATAAGTTAATAGCAAAATGAATTGAGTACCATGAAAGCCTGATACATGAGAAGGATAAGGAAACTCAAAGGGATATTGAAAACATTATTTCTTCACATTATAAAAAGACACATTCACTGAAAGCAATATCTTTAATATTCTTGCTTTAAAGAAGGAAAATTTGCACAATACATTCAAAGAAAACATTTTCTGGTATATGTCAAGTTTGAAATGGCTATTAATGACAGGAATGATAGCGACTATTATTGAGGAAAACTCTTGTGTTTTAGATATTCTCCTTTATAATCTATAAAATGTAGCAAACACAAACAAATATTTTGCCCTGAACTCTAAGCCTGGCTTTTATGTTATTCCATAGTGAAGTTTTGAATATAAACAAGTTGCATTTATATAGCACCTTTAGTGTAATGAAAAGTTAGAAGGTACTTCCCAGAAACATTATGAAGCAAAGTATGACTCAGAGTGAGAACAGGAGTAAAATCTTACAGGGGTTTGAGTAACATGGGCTATGATGAGATTTGTGGAAGAATTGAATGAGAAGTCCAGTGAGACCTATCTTAAAGTCAGGAGCATCTCGTTCTATCCCTTTACAAGCGTCATAGCGAGATTCTCATTAGGCAGCAGCAAGATGCCAAATGACTATCATTATGGATTGTTAAACACCTTGTTGTCACTCACCTCATTAATATTCAGTATCCAATCTTACCAAATTAGCTAAACAAGCTTGAGGTTGGAAAAACTCAACAGTGAAACCAGAGCATGCATCCTGCTGGTCCTCACTTTCCACCCAACTAGCATTCGCATCCAAAGGATCATAGGCCACAATTTTACTACTTCCAGCGGGATGCCACTATCACACACATATTTATAGAATCCCTACAGTGTGGAAACAGGCCCTTCGTCCCAACATGTCCACTCCGACCCTTACAGCATCCCACCCAGACCTATCCCCCCCATAACCCACCTAATCTACACATCCCTGAGCACTACAGGCAACTTAGCATGGCTAATCCACCTAGCCTGCACATCTTTGGACTGTGGGAGGAAACCAAAGCACCCAGAGGAAACCCACGCAGACACGGGGAGAATGTGCAAACTCCACATAGACAGTTGCCCGAGGGTGGAATTGAACCCGGGTGTCTGGCGCTATGAGTCAGCAGTGCTAACTACTGAGCCACCATGCCATCCTCTCCCTTGTCAGTACTGTGCAAGGACTGTTCCCTCTGGGACATCCTGGTCCGCTCCTCCTTCACTTCCAACACCTCCCCACACCCCCAGGGCACCTTCCCACGCACTCGCAGAAGATGTAACATGTGACCGTTTACTACCTGCCTCCTCATTACCTGAAGCCCCAGACACATTTTCCACATGACCCAATGATTTACCTTCACTTCACTTAATCTAATCTACTATATTCACTGCTCACAATGTGGTTTCCTTTACAAGGGAGAGATGAAATTCAGGCTCAGCGATCGCTTTGCAGAACACCTGCGTTCTGTCCGCAAAAATGACACTGAACTTCCTGTTGCCTGCCACTACAACTCACTATCATGTTCCCTGGCCAATGTTTCTGTCTCGGGCTTGCTGCAATGCTACAGAGAAGCTCAGTGCAAGCTGGAAGAACAGCATTTCATTTTCCGCTTGGGGACTCTGCAGCCTTCAAAGCTCAATATCAATTTCAATAATTTTAGAACCTGAACACCTTCTTCCATGTCCTTTGCCCACTCCTTATACCTCAGGCTCTGTCATGGCATGGGCTGTTTTCAGCACAACCACCCCATTTTCACCCACTAATGGTCCCCATTAACTGCTTTTCTTTCTCTCTGGCTTATCATTATCTGTCCCTTTGCCTGTCTGACTGTCTTTCTTTCTCTATGGGCTCCACCTCTGCCTATCTGCTTACTCCTTCCACCATGTGTTGTCGTCAACATATACATCACCCATTCCTAGCTACTATCAGTTCTGAAGAAGGGTCACTTGACCTGAAAAGTTGGCTCTGCTTTCTCTCCACAGATGTTGTCAGACCTGCTGAATTTCTCCAGCAATTTCTTGTTTTTGTTTCATGTACCAGCTGAGTTCAGCTCATGACTTGTTCCAGCGACCTCCATGTTGGATACCAGGCAACAACATCTCAAAGCATGATCCATGGGCATGTGCTGAGCATTGAATGTGTTCCTCCTCCATGGACAATGGCATCTAGACCCAACTAATCCATCACAACCATCCTGACCGCCCTCTACTAATCACTGCCAGTGGACTCATGAAGCTTTGTAGGGGGCACCAGCAACCAGCATTGGAAGGCTACAGCAGGGACACCCAACTCTCATACTGAACCAGGTTGCAGCTTAGGATGCTTGCACACTGTCATAATGCTAATTCATTTATTGCCCATCTGCATGCCCGCGTGGTGGCACAGGGCGGCATGGTGGCTCAGTGGTTAGCACGCTGCCTCATGGCACCAGGGACCCGGGTTCAATTCCAACCTACAACTGTCTGTGTAGAGGTTGTGCGTTCTCCCCGTGTCTGCGTGGGTTTCCTCCGGGTGCTCCGGTTTTCTCCCACAATCCAAAGATGTGCAGGTTAGGTGAATTAGCCTGGCTAAATTGCCCATATTGTAGGTTAGGTGGATTAGCCATGGGCAATGTAGTGTTACAGAGATAGGGTAGAGGGTTGGTACTGGGTGGGATGCTCTTTGGTGGGTTGGTGTGGACTCAATGGGCTGAAAGGCCTGCTTCCACACTGTAGGGATTCTATGATTCTATTCTAGTATCCCTGCCTTGCCTTGCTTTGACTTGCCTTGCCTTGTCATGCCAATTAGTGCAGTCACACAAGCAGGGAGCTTGCCTTGCTGCTCAGCAAACCTCAGTCAAGGGGGATATATCTTGCTGTATGGCAGTATATTCCATCAATCCCATACATACACCATGAGTAACCACCATCACTGAACCTTCACTCCTGCCCCTAACTCCAGTCAGCACCACCCAGCAGGACAAATCCATTTCCTTACACATTTGCAGTAAAATTCTTAGCGGGGGTACACCACACCAAAGTTCATGAAGGCATTTGTCAGTCTGGGGATCCTAGTACAGGAAGCTAATGGGGGTGGCTCCCATTGGCGATGGTTAGGCTTTAGTCAGGGGGGTCTTGGTCAGAGAGCCCATGCCTCTTCAGTCCAGGGAGCGGGCCACAGTCATCCTTTCACCCACTAACTAGAAATGCAAAATTTATTTTTTAAACCTTTTTGATCTCTATGGGGATCATAACATATTCCCTTGAAATAAGAAGATGCTCTAGTAATTTTTCTCATAGGTTTTTGACAGAATTACATACAGCACTGAAAGGTCACTTGGGCCAAATAATCTATCGTGATGTATATGACTCCTTCTAGCTTACTTAATCTCACCTTATTACCTTATCCTACCATGTACATCTCCTTGGTGTACTTACCCAGTTTCTTCTTTCAGTAGTTGTGTGGAGTACAGTAAGATATTGACTGCAAAGATAAAACTGTTTTATGTACTTGTCTCTTTAAACACATTGTTCAGCTATTCAATGTGGGGAGTCATCTAAATAAAAATTTATCTCAGTAAAAAGGAAAACTCATTTGAACTGAATGAAGTTTCCTTAAACTGACAACTGCTTCTAAATTCATGGCTCTTCCCTTTGAACGGTGGTTGGTTATGAAAAAAATCAACAAAAATAATTTCCTTTATTTCCCTTTGTTTTTTTTAAAAAAAATGTCCCGTTGAAATCTCCTCTTGTATAAATTTGAAGACTCATTGAAGCAAAATGAAACTTATTAGAGGGTCTCAAATATGACCAGTATTGATAGGGTGAACAAGGAAATGGATTTGTCCTGCTGGGTGATGCTGATGGGAGTTGGGGGCAGGAATGAGCATTCAGTGATGGTGACTACTCAACTTTTGATTATTACAAAGGGAGTGAGGAGGGAAGCTCAGAAAATATCTCGGAAGTTGGAACATTTGGTTACATGGCATTGTTAAAGCAAATGATTATTGGTAGAAAACAAAAGATTTATGGATTCTGGAAATCAGAAACAAAAACAGAAATTGCTGGAAAATCTCACTAGATCTGGCAGCATCAGTGGAGAGAAATCATTCTCGCCACAGATGCTGCCAGACCTGCTCAGCTTTCCCAGCAATTTCTGATGTTGTTTGTAACTGATTATTGGTTCTTCTGGTGAAGATGGTTAAAAAAAATAGTTTGAAACAGAGGAAGGTATAAGACTATGAGGAAATATCAAAGTAGTGACGTTAGTTTTGCATTGCTCGCATAATGTCTCGACAAATGCAATAGGCTAAATATCCTCCTTCTGTGCTGTAAACATTAATGGTTCTGTGGCTTCTGACCTATCTAGGATTGGTTATACTGTTGTCAGGGAATGCACTATATTTTTGTGGTACAATGAGCTTGGATTTGCTTATAACAGAATAAATAAAAAATATTTACCTGTGGGATTCTCTGCAGAATAACAGTTTGAAAATTCACCAGTACCATTGATTTGTACTGAATAGAACAAGCAAACACCAGAAATATAGCTTTAGAAATGAATATTTGATTCATACAGACATATGGTCGATAATATGTAGATTCTACTGTAAAAACCTTGGAGCAATAATTAAACCCATTACGATTACAGCTTTACGACAAATCTATGTATTGAAATTTCAGTAGAAGTATACTTATGTAGGATGTATATATCTGCAAATTCTGTTGTGTTCAGCTGAGAGTTTATTATTATGTTAGTTTTGATTTCCTTAATAAACATAATCAATCCCATTCACATCAGGTTGCATTGTAATATATATTGTCAACTGCAAATCCCTGAGAATAAATATTTGAAACCTCTTGGTGGTGAGTTAAGAGTTAATAAAATTTATAATGCATGATTTAGGGATTAGATAGGGATGTAAGACAGAGTTAAATCTCACTTTTGTCCAGCATTCCCAGATACAAATTTTAGATTCTCTGTAAGTGTATTAATAATAGAAGAGAAACATGGGATATTAGTTGTTATTCTTTTCCATAACTTACTTAAAAGCTGACACAGACACATGCAGCTTTATGGCGCATCTACTACATCATGGCCAATATAACAGTCATTTATACCATGACTGCTGAGAGTGTCTAGTAATCATTAGTTTCATCTCTTAGACACTGGAGTCCCTGATTGTGGTTGTAAAGGTCAGTACACCTGTCCATTTATTTGATAAAGGACTTATTCTCCAAGTGTAATGTGGAAATGCATAGCAAGTCCGCAAAAGAGAATCAATATCTTCAGCAATGCAAAGTGACATATGCTTTGAATTTATCATTCACTTTCATGGGACTTGTGTGTTCTGATATATAGTAACATCATTGATAGTAAGCTGACTTGTTTTATTAAACAATGTTAATGGTTAGTTATGTAATTCAGTTTGTTAAATCATAGTTCCCAGATGTGCCATTATAGCTTGCCAGGTAAATGACTCGTGTGCAATTGCTCATGGTGGAGGGCTTCATTATAACTAAATAAACATTTAAGTTGCATTTATTTATTGGGTGCATGTAAAACGCTTTGATTGCACCTTTTATTTAATCTAGCGTATACAAAGCTAATATTCATATTCAGTTTTGCATGGTAATGGTGTTGTAAGTTTTGAAATTGAAGAAATTCACAGCGGTTACATTATAAACCTTGCAATACACAACTGACTGTTCCTTTAAGGGACTCCTAAATTGGTAAAAGAAGCACCCACAATTAGACTTAGATGATGGATGACACTATTTCTTTAGAGAATTACACTGCTTTGCTCAGTAATGGGCCAGAGCATAACTCAATGCTTCTGGCGTGTGTGGGACAGATGTGTTGTTAAAATTGTGAGTTTAGAATCACATCACATTCTTCAATTTAATAAAATTCAGACCTGGGAGATCGGTCTGCCCCAGGCAGGAAAGGGCTTACTTTATATTCAAAAGTTGCAGCCTGGTAGCATCAGCACCCCATTGCAACTTTAACTCAGAAAATTGGAAAGTCTGCACAGATCCTAACCCAGCAGCCAAACCTAGTGTAAATTAACAGAGATGTCCAAAGAATTCAGAGTAAGTATATTTATTAACACTCCTTTTGGGGCAGGCAAAAATAGAGTATATCTCTGGGCCCCACATGATGTTTATGAATCTCCCTAGCCTCGCTTAGCTTTTCCTTCCTGGTGGCGGACATTTCCTCTCAATATTCACTCTGCTCCACTTCCACCTAATAACTCCCGAACTACCGCCACCGTGCCCACTTCCCATCTTCTCCTCACTCCAGCAATAGTTGCACATCATCTCCTTTGTTTCCCAGTAATAATGGCAGCCACCACAATTCATGCTCCAGCTCACAATTCCTGACATGTGCCCATCAGACAATGCTGCACCAATTAAATTTTACCTGCAGATCAATAGCTACTTCGTGGTACTGGATGATACCCAACACTGATGAGGTGAGAGTGACAACCCTTGACATCAAGGCCTCATTTGACCGAGTGTGGCATCAAGGAGCTGTAGTGAAACTGAATTCAATGGGAACCGGGGGCAAACTGTTCACAGGTTGGAGTCATACCTGGCACATAGGAAAATGGTAGTGGTTGTTGCTTGTCACAGCTCCAGGACATCTCTGCAGCAGTTCTTCAGGGTAGTGTCCTAGGCCCAAACATCATTAGCTGCTTCATCAATAACTTTCCCTCCATCATAAGGTCAGAAGTGAGGATGTTCGCCAATGATTGCACAATGTTCAGCACCATTCGTGACTCCTCAGATACTGAAGTCGTCCATGTTCAAATGTAACAAGATCCGGACAATATCCTTGGGCTGACAAGTGGCAAATAACATTCACAGCACACAAATGCCAGGCAATGACCCTGTCCAGTAAGAGACATCTAAACACCACCCCTTGACATTTATTGGTGATACCATAACTGGCACGGTGGCTCAGTGGTTAGCACTGCTGACTCACAGCGCCAGGGACCCGGGTTCAATTCCACCCTCGGGCGACTGTTTGTGTGGAGTTTGCACATTCTCCCCGTGTCTGCGTGGGCTTCCTCCGGGTGCTCCAGTTTCCTCCCGCAGTCCAAAAGATGTGCAGGTTAGGTGGATTGGCCATGCTAAATTGCCCGTAGTCTTCAGGGATGTGTAGATTAGGTGGGTTATGGGGAGGGTGGGTCTGGGTGGGATGCTCCAAGGGTCAGTGTGAACTTGTTGGGCCAAGGGGCCTGTTTCCACACTGTAGGGATTCTATGGTCTTAAATCCTGCACTATCAACAGCATTGAAGTTAGCAAACTCAGTTAGACTAGCCATATAAAAACTCACTTCCTGACTCCCCAAAGCCTGACCACCATCTACAAGTCAGGAGTGTGATGGAATACTCCCCATTTTCCTAGATCGGTGCAGCTCAATTAACAGTTAAGAAAGCTTGACACCATCCAGGACAAAGCAGTCCACTTGACTGGAATCACATCCACAAATATCCACTTCCACCACCACCGATACAACAGAAATTCAAAAATCCTTAGACAGCTGATAGAATAACTACATGAGGGAATTCACCTTCTGGGTCACTGTGGCTGACTTACCAACAGAGTAAATAAAAGATTGTGGAACAAATTTGCGCAGAACATATCCCTCTATAATGGAATGGTAAAAGACCACACTGAGAATTACTGTTGTTCTAGAAATCAAAAGCTTGACTAATTGTTGAAGGAAGACACTGTTGCTTTTTCCTGAGAACGTTGTGGCTCTATTATGTCATTGCACTTCCTTCCCAAGGGTAGAAACCACATTGATATACTCAACCTGCCAAGTTTTTGAAAAAGACAACTGATTTCATACCCAAGCAGCAAGAACAGCTGTTTCTGAACAGGAAGTGTCCACTGTAACTTACTTCTTCCACTATGAGCATGTTACCATTGTTGTTAAAAACAATTTAATAAAACAGTCTGAAGCAGATATTGTAGTATATGGTTAAAAATATAATAGATCTAACATAAAGTATTTCCCAAGATAAGCAAAAAGTTCGTTCATGAATTAACCCTTAAAAATGGTATAATTTCAACAAAAAATATAGGGAAATAGAAGGAAAATACATAAAATTGTTGAATACAATATTGATTCTATGAGTGGGAGACTAAACCTGAAGAATGACAAATGTTTTACAAAGTAGTAGAGGATTCCTCCAGGAGTGGACAACATCATACTTAACAACATCGCAAAGGGCTTCTATGTTGATGATTACCAGCGTTACTCTCACATCTTATTCCAGCCTAAGGCTCTGAAATGTGTCTTCTGCTCTCACCTATGATTACTATCCCAAACCTCCCTGTTAGAATGTTTCCAGTTGGATATTCAACCTGGTCATGGCACCAAGACCTCCCGAAACAAGGTCTCAATTACTCTTCTCTGAGATTGCAGCGTGTTGTGGCTGTGATAGGGATGAGTTATTCCACCTTGTAGTCTGCATTGTTGACCATCCCTCTAAGTTGGTCTTCTTTCATTGTTAAACTCCCATCGGTGAAAAAGCAATAGAAATAACAATCATTCACTGAGAACTCAAGATTGATAAACTTTGCCATTGCTGAAAAAACAAGACAACAGCTAAACAATCAGGACTCAGATTTCCATAAGAACAAGGACCAGGAGTAGGTAATTCAGCCCCTCTGAACCTCCTCCCCCATTCATACCAGCCTCAACACAAAAACAGAGGTGGCTGGAAAAGCTCACCAGGTCTGGCAGCATATGTGCAGAGAAAGCAGAGTTAACATTTCGGGTCCGGTGACCCTTCTTCGGAACTGTTCAGAGTTCTGAGGAAGGGTCACCAGACACAAAACGTTAACTCTGCTTTCTCTTCACATACGCTGCCAAACCTGCTGAGCTTTTCCAGCAACTTCTGTTTTTGTTTCTGATTTACAGCATATGCAGTTCTTTTGGCTTTTATTTCACATCAGCCTCAACTCCACTTTCCTATCCACTTTCCAGAACCCTTCAATCTATTACTTATTAAACTTCTGTCTATCTGTCCCGGCATCCACCGCACTCTGGAGTAGTGATTTCCACAGATAGATGACCTTTAGATAGAAGCAATTTTACCTCATCTCTGTTTAATCTGCGAGCCCTTATCCTAAAACTATGGCATCTTGTTCTAGATTGCCCCACACGAGGAAACATCCTTTCTACATTTACTTTATCAAATTCTGAGATAGCAAGATTTGCAGATGCTGGAATCAGAGCCAATACAGTGTGGAGCTGGAAGAATACAACAGGTCAGGCAGCATCAGAGGAGCAGGAAAGTTGACATCATTTCTGAAGATGGGTCCCGACCCGAAATGTCAACTTTTATCAAATTCTAATGCTTTAATGATTCCAAATACTTTAAACTTCAGCTGTCCTTGCTTTTCTGTGTATGGGCACACCCCTTCCCCTAATTCTTTTAAGCTTAAAATGTGTGCGTTTCTGGGTATGTCTATGTTTTTACATCTCATCTTTATTATTGTTCAGAGGTGGCAGATAAAATAAATGTGTCTTTCTTTCACTAAAGAAAATGAATTTTGCTTCCTTCATTTTGATCTAGTTAAGTACATTTTAATTGAAATGTTATAGCTGTGTGCTAACAAAGAAGTAAAAATATTTGTTGTGACTGACTGAAAGTGGTTAGAAAGAATGGAGCCAATACAACCTCCTCACCTCACCTTTACAGCATCCGCAAATCATTTCATATATCATGATTAGGTCAGCCGTGACCCTTGTTAACTACACATAATTTAACCCTTTAAACCATGCTATAATTCTGGTGAATCTGCCATTCCCAATGACAATATATCTTCAAAGTTCAATTCCCAAAACTAAACGCAGAACTCCAGATGGGATCTAACCATGATTTTGTACATCTTAAACACGACATAATTATTTTTGAAAAACTTGAGATAAAGGCCAATTTACCATTTTGATGACTTTTTGTAGTAATTTTTTTTTAATGATTTGTACGTGGACATCTAAATACTTTGCTCAACCTCATCTATTAGTTTCTCACCATTACAAAACTATTCTGACCTAAGTCATTACTGTACATGGTGAATAGCTAAGGCCCCAGTATAGGTTTTTGAATATGAAGTTATATCCAGCCAATCAGAGACTGAGTTGTTCATCCTACACTGTGTCTCTAACCTTTTAAGCAATTACGAATCCATATGTCACAAAGTTACCTCCACTTCCATATACCCTAATTTTTCTCTAATAATCTCTGTTCAGAACTTATCTATTAACTTCTGAAAGGCCTTATGGATAACAACTGGACACTTTACTATTCAACACTATCCACTTTACTATCTACAATTGAATCTAAACTCCTCGTAAGTTTATCTATTCATGGTTCAATTCAAAATACTGTTGTCAAGTTATGTCCCATCTCTTTGAAGTCTACCGTGGTTGTAACTCCCCCTTCTCCCCCTCAAACCGAATATCAAATTCAATATTGCGCTTATTATTTTCAACCTTAAATACTGCCAGGAATTGTTGCCTCAATTGTGTAATTATGGTCTGGTAATTTTCGGGAAAAAAATCTGCTAAAGACAACTGCTATTTGTGGTAAAAAGTTAATCTGAATGTTACTGACCAGTAGCTACAAATGTGGCTTTTCCAAGTCAACTGACTACACCACTGTAATTCTACATGGTTTACAAACAGACATATGCAGCCATGTAAAACTTCTCATCTAGAAGTTGAAGGTCTTGACAACTCATTGTGAGAATGTAAATTGGGCACGGGTCAGAGAAAAAGTTTAGAATCACCGGTGGGAGTTGAGCTGTCTCCAAAATGCCAATATCTTATACAGAATATGACCTGGTATTTCCACTGGCCAAGCTGTAACAGCAGCCATCTTAGGCTATTTGTCAAAAATGATTAACAACCTAGGCTGTTTAGTCAACAATTCCATTGTGAATCATCCAGAAGACTACACCTCTCCTGGCAGAGAAAGAGGGAGTGAAGGAGCAAGAGAAACATTTTGAAACAGCTACAAAGTAACTGGATAGCTAAAAGTGTTATACCTGAAGATCCACAAGCCTAGAATCCTCTCTCTATCACTCACTGAAAATTTGTTTGTCCACTTATACAAGAAAACACCAACTATTCAACTACAGAAGCTACTGCAACTGTTGAATCTGACGCCAAGCATTAATCTGTTCATCTCAGCAACAACAAACATAAGTAATGGGCCTCAGTGTATACCTTAGAGACTTATTGTGACTATCTTCTTACAATTATCCTTTTGACTTATCTATTCTTGATATCTGTATTCCCTGATATAATAAAAGTTAATAATATGCTATCATTTGAGAATTTGTATTTTAAAGTAGTGTTGAAATGGATTTGTGGTTTCAGTTCTGTGAAAGTAACTTTTTTTTGAGAGATCATTTGGAAACAGAATTAACTACCTCACTTCCAAGAAAGCATGAGATTTAAGTTAAATGCCTTAATCAGATACCTGTGCAGTTAGTTGATGAGGTATTTATAAATTCATTTTTTATGACATACCGATAAACAGAGCAGCAGCCACTAGTAGTTTGAGTTCAGTTTAGCAGAATCAGGTTTGTCACTTCAGAACAGTGGTTTTGTCTCAACAGAAGGATAATCTGTTAGATGTATGGAAATCTTTAGATCTTTTAAAATGTATTCATGAGATTAGAGCGTCACTGACTCGGCTAGCATTTATTAACCATCCCTAATTGCCCAGAGGGCAGTTGACAGTCAACTGCATTGCTGTGGGTCTGTAGTCACACATAGGCCAGACCAGGTAAGGATGGCAGTTTCCTTCCCAAAAGGACATCAGTAGTCCAGATGGGTTTTTTCTGACAATGGTTTCATGGTCATCATTAGACTCTTAATCGCAGATTTGTATTGAATTCAAATCTGCCATGGAGGGATTTGAACCTGGGTCCCCAGAACATTACCTGGGTCTCTGGATTAACAGTCCAGTGATAATACTGTCACCTCTTGTAAATTAGTCGAGTTCAGATTGTGTAGTCTCCAAGCTATGAGAGATTCTATAGAGGTTTTCAAGCTATCAGAGGCTATGTGGCGGTGCAGGCATAGTGGTGATGTCACTGGATTAGAAACCTAGAAGCCCAGGATAATGCTCTGAGGAAATGGATTTGCATCCCACCATGGCAGATGTGAAATAAGAATTCAATAGAAATCTGGAATATAAAGCACGTAAACATAATCAATTATCATAAAATCATCTAGTTCACTAATACTCTTTAGGGAAGGAAATCTGCCACCTTACCTGGTCTGGCTTACATGTGACTCCAGATCTGCAGCAATGTTGACTCTTATGGTCCATAAATGCCGGTTTAGCCAGCAATGCCCACATCTTGTGAATGATGCTTTTTAAACCCTCAGCTTTTTTTCTTTTGTCTAATTAACTCATATTCTTCTGTTAAAGAACATTGGCAGCCTCTTGCGAATTTGTTCAGTGATTAGCCACCATAGTAACCAACTTCATAAATTAAACATAAGATTATCAAGCCAGGTTTCCTTCAGGATTCTGATTTGTCCAGTATTACTATCATTGTTAACAACTTTCACTTTTTATCCCAAAGAAGCCTTCATTAATAACATGCAATAAAGTAACCCCTAAACTAATTAAACCAAAATCTACTAGTCTGTTTTAATTTGAATCATTACAACTTTAAAAGGGGGCTACATAAACTACATTAATCTACAGTTCCAAGATCATGTGGTGACACAGCTGGTGATTTAGACCATTGTCTAAATCTTGTATTTTTTAACATTTAACATTATTAAATGTTTTATGGCCTGATGCCTTTTTGATTCTAAAGCAAATTGTTCAAGTAAACTGTCACGAATACATTTTAGAAATTCACCGCATTGTTACTTGAGCTATTCTGCCTCACCTAATATAGTCACATTGTTTCTGCTACATATTTCCCCAATCTTCACATTTTTAATCCCTCAACATAATCAGTGGTATCAAGTGAGCTGTAGATAACTCTTTCCAGTGTTTTGTATCTTTCGTTGTTGTTTAATTCTGTCCGTAACGTTTCCACTGTTTGGTCACCCTCTCTGAAATCTCGACTGTAGTAATTATATCTTGTATTAATATTACTACTCTCTGTCTTCTTCCAGTTCCTCTGTATGTTCTAAATATCCCATTGCCCAGAATATTTTGCTTCCAATCATAGATTTTTGCAAGCTGTTTACAATGACTAGTACATCCCACAGTTTAAACTGAATGAGTGTTTTATTAAATTGTTATATTATGCAACGTGCATTCAAGTATAGAATTCTTATCTGGGCAACTGTTCCCACTCTAACCATATGTCCTGCTGGTCTTTTCTCACATTTATTGGATTGCAGCGTGGATTGTACCCTCCTACATGCTCCCTCTTATGTTATTAGCCACAGGCATTACTTAACTGAAGCTTAACAGGTAGTGAAATAAAAAGACAAATTGTACGTTAATAGCTTTGTATTTGCTCAGGTAATGCATCAATGTATCAAAGTGGTCATGGCTAGGCACAATATCGACGGGTAATAGAGCTGTGAAAATTAGCTTGTAACCAGAGTACAATCTTGCTTTGTTTCGAAGTGTCTGGGAAAGCCAGTCGGTTTCCATGGCTGACAGCACCACCTCCTGCTGAGTAAATAGGCTGTGCACAAGTTGCAGTACTGTTGTTGCAAGAGCTTCTGTTAGTGTTCAGAATGTGGCTGGTTATTGACACAGACATGTAGTGTTAGTGCTGATTCATTTTACAGGGGTTCAAGTCCGATTCAGGCTGCATCCACCAAGAATTTTTTTTTAAGAAATGCCTCAGTCACAAACAGAAATATCATTGCCACCCGAGGCAGTGTCGACATTACTCAGGGTAATGAATGGACAGCCCTCTGCCTCTAATCTAATGTAAAAGGCCATCAAATCCTCAACCTGACTCCCTTTCCCCAGCTGCTCGTCTTCAGCTTCCCCTGAAAATGTGGAAGTAATAAAGAGCATAAGAAATTAATAATTTAAAAAGGAAGGAAAAAAGCAAATAAGTATTGTCATTCTCCTTGAAAAAACACAAAATCTGAAATTTTTATATTTTCTCATTGACAACAGATCTAACCTCCCAAAAATATATTTTTAAAGAAATTCTGACAATTTAAGAGAGTACAAAGCATAGGTGATTTATTCAAATGGAATGATGAACA
This sequence comes from Rhincodon typus, assembly GCF_021869965.1. Lineage (NCBI taxonomy): Eukaryota > Metazoa > Chordata > Chondrichthyes > Orectolobiformes > Rhincodontidae > Rhincodon > Rhincodon typus. The sequence continues at coordinate 54,511,998 of NC_063339.1, read as the reverse complement.
TGTAATCTGTCCTTGATCAGCAGGAAGAATCTTAGAATACGTTGTTCATTTATGTTATATTAAATTCTTAATAGGCACCATGACACTCCAAACAACCACCTTAGAACATTCATCTCTTTATGTTGTCTGTCCTTCAAAATCAAGATTACCTTGATAAATAAATTCAGTAATTTTACAGCTGAGCCAAAAAAATTGTTAATGACTGCCACTGAGACTCATGAAACACACTAATTTAGTTGAAATATATTGTTTTTCCTTCACCCACATCCTCTTACAGATCACCTTCACATAGCTTTCTTTTCCTGGGATAGTGCACCTACCTACCTCGAACCCTCAATGGAGGAGGAACAAAATGTCATTCCTCTTTAGTAAAATAACCCACCCATTAGCATGGCTGAGGACTCGCAACATCTATCATAAACTCCAGGTAATAGAATCAAATATCATTCTACTGTAGGACACTATTCTATCACTGGAAGCGTGAAGACAAGGGTTGTAAAATTCAGCTTTGTAGCATTAGTAGTTTGAGCACTGCGGGTTACTTATTAACTTCAAAATAAATTGGAGGACTCAAGGAAGTTGATTGTATGAACTCATATACTGAGCACACCAAAGATGCAGACTGGGGATTTGTTATGTTGGCACCAGATTTTAGTCACATAACTAGCGCCCCCAACGATGTCATTAATGGCATCAAATGGCAGCAAGACTACTTCTACAAACCAGCTGTTTGGTGACTCAGTATTAAATGCAATGTTCAGTTTGAGTCAGTTGGTCTCAGCACTAGTGGTGGCAGAGGTTCTACAACAAGTCATAGTACGTAGGAAAGGTAAAATTAGCTGGGTGTACCACTCCACACTCAATGATCCCTGATGGATAAATGACAAGCGAACATTGAAAGCATTTGATTAGACTTCAGTACAGACACCCCAAAGTGAAATTCATTTGCATTGCAACACTTCAGAGGATGATCTGGATTTTCTGGGAGGTAGGCTGTGCTGCTTGCCATTACCTGTAAAAGGCTGAAGTGACACCAGGATTTGAAATTCAAGTGGATTTCTGGGTTGTTTACTCAAAGTAAAAGAACCATGAAGCAGTAAAATGGGTCCCTTAGGTTCGTCATTAAATGGACCTTGCCCTTCCAACAAAGCCAACTTTTTGGAAATTTATGATTGCAAACTATTCAAAAGCACTCAGGTATTTTTGGAAATGTCTTGGAAACTTTGGATCTGCACTCCCAAGTTTAGATCATTAGCGGATTTCCAATCCCCATCAAGATTTTCTTTTTGTTTTGAATGAACTGAGTTACTCATGAATGCATGATTCTAACATGAAGTGTAACATGCTGCATTGTGGTCAGTTTCTTCCCAAATACATATGAAGGAACCAAATATTCCATAATGATTTCAGTGACTTGAAGTGTTCATTTGCCACAGACACAAGTATATCAACCAGCATGAAAGCAAAATGAAGTGGATGCTGGAAAAGTGAAACAAACTCAGAGAATGCGAGAGAAATTCAGCAGGTCTGGCAGCATCTGTGGAGAGAGAAACAGATTTCATTTTTCAAGTCCAGTTGACTCTTCTTCAAAAGTACATTCATGATGGCCTCCTGATCAATTCCTTTACAATAATCAGAAGTTCATCTGTTTCTGTAATAGGAGCGCAGGGACCAGAGTGTTTTTCCACATAGCAATCATTTGATTAGATTCTTGCACCTTTCGCAGTTTGCTGAAAGTCAGCTTTCTGTATTTTCTTTTGCAGGACACTATTCAATAAGGGACCACAATGCAAGTAATCTTCACTTTTCAATACTTTAAATGTCTCTATCACACAAAGTATCATTCTTCATTAAATATACACCAGATTCAACAAGTCAGTGTCTGCAACATCTGCAGCTTCAGTCTCATTGAGATTGATTGGCATCAAAATGGAGATCTTAATGTTAATTGTCAGAAATTGTCTCTGTATTACTTACTCAAATTGATAAGAAATACTAACCCTGAATTAAGGGAGCATCTGCAAATATTTAGCTTATTACACTAAAACATTTAGTTGTATCCATAAGCTTTCTTGTCAGGCAGCATCAGAGGAGCAGGAAAGTCGACGTTTCGGGTTTACACCCTTTATCAGGACTGGAAACAACCCCAGTCCTGATGAAGGGTATAAACCCAAAACATTGACTTTCCTGCTCCTCTGATGCTGCCTGACCTGCTGTGTTCCTCCTGCTTCACACTGTAATGACTCTGATTCCAGCATCTACACTTCTTGCTATCTCCATGGACTTTCTTGTTGGTTAAACTTCAAAACACATAACAAGCCAAAATGTAATGGAACTGATCACCTAAGTTAAAATGTCTGCCTTAGTGTAGCTGATAGCTTGTGAGATCAGAGAGCTTGTCACACTTCAGCAATTTGGAATTTTAAAGCTTTGATGCTGTCAACACAATCCTCCCATTATGTGTCAGATAGAAGCTTCAATGTTCTGTTATTTACATGGTTTTGAAACAATCTCCACGCGTAAGTTGAAGAGCGTAGAGGCTTATACAAAAGATTCAATTAGCTAAAAGAAGCGTTTGCACTTTACTGCAGTGAGCTGTTCCATATTTACCAAGTTCATGCTCTGTGATATATAGAATGCTGCCTTGTTCCATTCAGATCCTTACTGTAAATCACCTCATTTGACGCTTTCATATTGCCATTGTTGCTGTATCCTTGACTACAGCATCTCTTCAACAGGTCCAGTCTGAATAGTATTAATTTTGAAGGATCCCAAGACGTGACTTTGATCTTCACATATGATTCAATGTCAAAAATTTGAGTGTACCAGTGTTTTTTGCTCCTGTCAACACACATCTGTAAACTAAAGAGATAGTAAGAACTGCCAATGTTGGAGTCAGAGATAAGACAGTGTGGAGCTGGAGGAACATAGCAGGCCAGGCAGTATCAGAGGAGTAGGAAAGTTGATGTTTCAGGTTCCTCCAGCTGTGTTTTCTGTAAACTAAACGTTTAACTGTACCAATACTCTAATAAGAGGCACTGATCATGAGTGTGAGTAGCTATGTTTTGATAATGTAAGATCACACGGGACTGAAAGCCAATAGAAGAAGGCACCAGTGAAGCCCTGATCTACTATGCTTATCAATATAGTTCATAGGCAAGGAACATTAACAGCCTCTGTTAGTCTGTGTTCAACCATCTTCTCAAGTCTTCTCCAGCTCCTAACAATATTGCCACCACATTGGGGAGTATAATCAAGAATTACCACATAGTATTTTGTGTTCAGAACTTTTGCCACTTATCCTATTGAACATTGGATTAATTCATCTATTTATCTACCAGGTTATTTGTGACAGAACTGTACATTTTATCAATGCCAGTCAAACGATGCTATGATCTCTACTGAACCAAAACAATTCTCATTTAGCTGGCAAATGGAATTAGACCCCAATCCCATTCCCAGAACCTGTCTTATCCAACCTCCCAAACACCCAAACTAACCCCCAGCACCCAGCCATCAATGACTCAACCCAATTCCTCACCACCAACCGAGCCTGCTGCTGAGAATGTGCATCTCCCAGCCAGGCCCCTCCGATAAGCAACTGCCCCTCCACCAACACCTCAACATTACGGGTCACTTAAAGGTCCCTGATGGCTCCCAAATGCCCAACAACACCCAATCCCCTTACTGTCAACCCACCTTATCCTCTCACCAACTTTGCTGTCCCATCTTCCCCTACATACATCTGCAACCCTACCACAGCATCCAGTCACCTGCTACCCTCCCCCTTACTGATTCACCTGCACCTCACCCCCTCAACTACTCACCTGCCATCTGAAAATGGAATCAAGAGGCTGGGTGAGGGGGTAGATGGGAACATAAGGTTGAGACACAACCAGAGCAGAACCTACTATTGAATGGTGTGGAAGCTCAAAAGGTTAAGTGGCCTAACCTACCTAAATCTTACATTCCTATGCACTCTTTACTCAGCTGATGCCACAGTCCTCACACATCCACCCACTTGCCAGTCTTACCCCTTACCCATTTACCACCTTTCCCCCACATTTACTTACCTGTCCTAACCTTCCTTCTTACGCTTCCAGCTTCCACCCTTACCCCTTACCACCTACCTGCTGCCCTACTCCTTGCCATTCTGCCATGCTACCCCCTCACTGACTTTGCAATCCATTATCTAACCCAGCTGCCACCCCATCCCCTCTGTACCCATCATCTCTCACCCACAGCATCCAATTTCCTCAAATACAACAACTCACCCTCTCATACACTTGCCAGTCTAACTCCTCACCTACCTAAGTAAAAACTGAAAGAACTGAGGGTGCTGTAAATTAGGAACAAAAACGGAAGTTGCTGGAAAAGCTTAGCAGGTCTGGCAGCATCTGTGAAGAAAAGAATCAGAGTTAACGTTTCGGGTCCAGTGATCCTTTCTCGTTCTGAGGAAGGGTCATCAGACCCGAAACGTTAACTCTGAGTTTTTCTTCACAGATGCTGTCAGACCTGCTGAGCTTTTCCAGCAACTTCTGTTTTTGTTCCTCACCTACCTACTGCCCTAACCCCTTACATATTTACTGGACACCCCACTCCCCACCCACTTACCTGCCACTCTACCCCTCACCCACATGTTACCCTACCACATAAACCACTTACCTGGCAGGCTACACGTCATTCACATGCCACGCTACTGCCTCACCCCACATATCATTTTTCTGTTAGGAACCTTTCATTTCTCACAATTGGATTTCTTCCTAACTTGTTGCACTCTGAGCAATGATAAGAGTTAAATTGCAAAACAGCCTTCTCGAATGTGACTGCAATCTGCTTTTATGCCAAATAATACAAAAAGTGTTAGTCACATCTTCAAGAAAGTCATGAGCTGTTTCTTCAGTTTGGACAGATATCAAGCGCCAATTCCATTGAAGGAGACTATTTCTTGTTCTTTATAAATATTTTATCACTATTCATCAACACATCTATTGGTTAAGAAGACTTTCCATTGTACCGTGATAAACTAAGAAATGACTGTTACATATTAAATTGCTCTGCTTCATCAGAATCTACCTGTATTATGCATTGTTTATTTCATTAAGCCTCTGTAAAATCTCATTTCTTGTCAAACAAAGGTGAGAAATCTCTGACCAGGCAATCATGCTTCTCAAATGAATACTAGTTTTTATTCCAGCAACAAAGATGCTTTGGGGCTTGGGTTGCCGTGAGAATGTATATCCCAGCCTCTCACTGTTAAGAATGAATCTCTAATAGTGCATCTTTGGAGAAGCAGTTCAGCTTTTGAAGGGGTTCAAACTCTGAAAGTTAGACAGGTTATTCCTAATGGATTTGAATTGGACGAAGAAAGCTAATAGATAGGGCTAACCAATCCAGAAGGTTTAATGCCAAGCGTAATTCAGTCCCAGCACAGGATTTCTTATTGAGCCACATGATGAAAACTGAAAAGAAAATACTCATCATTTTGCTGTGAACTGGAGACTGGAAATCACAATGTGACTGTTCAGCTCAAGCCGACTTACCTAAATTGGAAGATTAAGGAAGCTGGAGAATTTCCCTCTGCAACATAAAATGCTTATATCTTTGGAAGTTAGCTGAGCACTTGTACACTGTGTACAGACTGAAAAGATGGTTGGTACCTGCTCCTGAAGGATTGCTCTATTTATTCCCAGTGCAGTGAACAAACCAGCTCGCACATTGCTTCTCATGCAACCCTGTATTACTTCACGTCAAAAATCAGCTGAATATCACTGTTTGGGTTTACTGGTAAGATGGAGGGAGTAAATTGCTCAAGTCATTAACGGACCATAAACACATTACGTTTGGAGCCAGCAAATGGATGAACTCACTTATCACTGACTGTGGAGCATGTATTAGATTGAAAATATAGGTCAGTGTTAACAGCTTTCTACTAACTAAATGGCAGCTCAAGTTAAAAATGTAGCAATCCTCAAATAAAGCCAAAATCACTAATTTCAGACTGCTTTTGTTAGAAGACTTTTATACCTAGATTACACTCCCATATCTATACCTTTACGAATAAAGAACTTTACACTACAAATTTCTTAAAGGTTTTGTCACTGTTGCTCAAGAATCCTTAATGACAGTGATAAAACCTTAATCAACATATTTCTATTACTTCTCTCCCCTCCACCCCACACATCCACCACAGTCCCATCACACTCTTCCTCCATCCGCTATCGTCACCCCCCAAAACACTCACCAATTTTCTTCTTTCCAAGGACTATGTCTTCAAGAGTTTTCTGTTCATTTTCCACATGAAAATCGCCAGTTAGTACCTACAACTTCCATCACAACTAAACTTTCCTTGCCCTCTCATCTAGGAGTCACAAGTGCTAAAAGTATGGAAACCCAGCTATTAGTCTTTGCTGTAGTCCAGAGATACTAAGGGCTATTTTAGCAGTACTACTTTTCATTAGGCGAAATATATTAACAAAACACGTATGTGAATCAAGCACAGAGGCTTCTGGGATTTATATGACTCGAGAGATGATGGCCTAGTAGTATTATCGCTAGTAATCTGGAGACCCAGATAATGTTCTGGGGACTAGGTTCAAATCCTGCCACGGTAGATGGTAGAATTTGAATCCAATAAAAATCTGGGAAAAAAATAGTCTTGTGATGACCTTGAAGCCATTGTCAATTGTCAGGAAAAGTCCATCTGGTTCCTTTAGAGAAGTAAACTTCCATCCTTACCTTGTCTGACCTACATGTGACTCCAGACCCATAGCAATGTGGTTGACTCTCAACTGCCCTCTGGGCAACTAGGAATGGGCAATAAATGCTGGCCAGAGACGCACACATCCTGTGAATGAATTTTTAAAAATTGCACCATGCATTTACCAATTTACCCATTGGTACATACTCATCCTCAACAACTGTGATTTATATATAATTAGAACACATTCTTGATTAATCTAATATGCAAATTGGAATTATGGACTGAAGTAGATTTTAGGATTTTCTAAATGTTAGTGATGTTAGCAATAACATCTAAGTGAAACATAGAAAAGTTGAAAATTTGCAGCATATAATCAAACCACTTAATTCAGCCTCACATTACATTTCTGTTATTCTTCTTGTTGTTATACATTTCAGTTTCTGGCATTATTTTACCTCCCCACAACCTAAAGCAATTTTAAACACAAGCCAGTGAGTAGCATCTCGCAAAACAATTTTTGTCGTTCGCAACATTTTTTTTCTGATTTTGTCCAAACAAGATCCTGGTGACTAATTCTCCTCAGTTTTTCTTTCATGTCTATGAACGAAGACTGTTATTCCCTCTGCAGGATCTGAGATTTATCACATACAATTCCCTTTAAAATTCTGCTCAGTACAGTGAGTCCTGAATGATGCCTTTCTATAATTAGGCTTGCAACACTTGTGAAGCTGCTCCTGAAATTAATGCCTACTTGTTTACTGTAATAATGCAAATCCTAATTTACTCATTCCACTTGACCAGCCATGTGCACACCATTCCAATTTCTCATTAAGTCCACCAGTTGGAAAGCTTTGAGATATAAATGAGAAGATGCATTTTGACTATTTTAAGGTCACAAATATCCTCCCCCATATTAAATATTTGATGATAATACTACATGTTCAACATAAATCTTAATTTCTTTTAAATTACAAATGTATTAACAATCTTTGATTGGTTTCCAGCTGGTAGTTACGTTTAATAATTAAACCCAAACAAGTGCAAGTTGAAAAAAACTAAGAAAATATACTTTCATACTCAGTTGGATGTTTTACAAATCATGAACTCCAGTTTAATACAAGATACTGGAGGAAATATTGAGTCACTCTCGCAGCCATATTGACCTAGTAATTATGAGCAATTGTGAGGCATAAAGTTTTATTGTAGATTATACACTTAGATCAAATTCTTCACATTTTAAATGACTTGAAATTGGTTTAAAATAAATTTGATACTTACATGGCTCCATTAAAGACACAGGCTCTGGCACAAATTATTCCAATCTGTACTCTGATGTGCAAAAACACTCGAGCTTCTTGATGCTACTTGAACAGCACAAAATAATTCATATGGTGCGAAACATGTTGTTCTAAAACACTTGTAAACTTAGAGTCAAATAAGAACCTGCAAACAAATTCTGGGACAGATGTTCCTACAGTACGCTGTGGACAGTAGGCTAAGTTATTTGGCTACATGGACATTTTGCACTTGTCAAAGGATTTCCACGGAAGGAACAAAAGACTTGTGTTTCCTGGCTTAAGCCTCATTGGTGCAATTATTTGGGGAAATGTTGCAAAAACATCTTGCTGATCTGAAAATTCCAATGCATTGCCCCATTGGCAGGAAGTCGCCACAGTGTACCTTGAAAAATTACAGCAAATGCACTCCACAGATCATTAAAATTAGTTTTTTAAAACCCATCTATTGATGAAAGACACTGTTTTGCTATTTCCAGTTTTCTGCAATTGAAGCAATGGTTTATTTTTCTATTCTGGACATCTATTTGCTCTCTTTAATTTGAGTTTAACTTTACTGATACATCCCTCTATTCAAAACATTTTTGCCTGATATTTGTTGTTGTCCTCACCACTTAGATATTATCAGTGATTTGCTTCATACCAACACAATTTTAAACTTTGCTACCAAGAGTGAGCAGAAGTCATGTTTTGAGAAACTGCACCAGTATGTTTTTGTTCCTGCCCAGGGAACACATCATTTCTGCATTCTAAGCACATGCTGTAAATCAGACTCAGAACAGGACCCAGGACATCAGGGTGCATCAGGGTCCCCGCTAACCAGGGCGTGAGGCCTTAAGGACCTGCTCTGCTCTGTCAGGGCTTGGGTTCCAGGCCAGGAGCAGCATGTTTTCTGCCCTAAACCCTAACTGAGAACACAGTAGATGTCAACCTGGTATAGTTCCCTCAATATAAAAGCAGTAAAAAACGAATGTGCCAGCAGAAATACGGCAGCAAATACACTAGCAAAGATGTTGTTCTGAAATTATTGCAAGAAATAAGTTCAAATAAAATTTTGTGACCCTGGATTTCAATGCTAATGGTTGAGGAACTGACTCTGACATTGACCAATCTCTTTCAATAGTAAATTAACACCAGCTACTTACCAGACCAATGTGACATATTTGAAAAGGGGAATAAAAGTCATCTAGAAAACTACAGAGACATATTTTTCATTAGCATAATTTGCTAGAAAGTTACAAACAGAATGTAACTATTTGCAGATGACTACAGGCCCCACACACCATGGAACACCCAATCTTATCAATTATTTGTGAAAGATTCTTCTAGAATTGTCAAACTGGTGGGACCAATGGGAGATGAACATGTAAACGCTTCTGTCATATACATCACCAACAAAGAGGAGCCACCAACAGATGGCTTTAAATTCTATAATCCAATTCCCCAACAGGCACATATTCCATCATACCTGGGGTTTATCTTACAAACAATTTTTAACGGGGATTCCACACTCAGCAAATAACATCTAAAGCAATCAAGTCTCTTGGATTTCCAAGAAATCATCTTTAGAATTTCAACAAATATAGAATTATAGCTTACTACCTGAAGAGTGTAAGTTGTGTGTGAGATCCCTATGTAATGAGAAATATAAATAAGATTGAAAAAAATCCAAATATGGACTGCATGATTCTTCACAAATCAGTACAGAAAATACACATCCTTGATCAAAGATTTGGAATAGGATTCACAACAGCAAAACAGGAGAGAAAAAACGGGCTGTTTACATGTATCCAACAAAATATGGAATGGACTAGTGAAAATTGACATAAACAAGTACGTAGTGCCCTCAAACAATGACAAACACAAGGCAACTAGCCACATAAACTGCAAAGACTAGTTTCCAAGATAGTGTATTAACAATCTCTCTTCCCAAGGACAATCGCACAGTGGAATGAGCTGCAAAAGGAAATTAGGAATCATAACTCCATCACTTGAAATCTTCAAGAATCATCTTTAGGTTGTTTCCATTTTTAAACTTTTCCTTAGTGTGACTACCATGTCAGCAGGTCATGTCTAGTACAGCTAGCACTAAACATTTTCATAAATGGATAGGGAACCTTCCCAACATTCACCATCAGGTAAATTGGGAAATGAGAAGATTTGAGTCAGAGATAGTAGGAACATATTGGTTTTCTGTCACTTTAAAATCCCTATCCAAACCACACCAACTTGCTTTCTTTTTCATTTAAAATTCAGCCCTATTAATCATTTCACTAAAACTGCAAGAGATCAACATAAAAATGGGGATTCCAATCCCTGAAAAATTATTCAATCTCCTTTCAGCAGCCACTGCTTCCTGACATCCTAACACAATTCCTTAAAAGCATTATTTTAAAAATTGTAAACAGAGTAACAGTAATTATTTTTCAGAAATCAATTTTAGTTTAAAAGTTAAAAGTCCATCAATACCACTTTACACAGTGCTGTTTATACATATTACTGCCCCACATTGCTCCATTTATGTTTCTTCCAAATACTTTCACATAGTTCCATGCACAGGATGGTCGATGGAGGAAAAGGCAAATTACTAGCTATAGGTGGGTAGATGCCAAGAGAAGAGAATCACACATCAAATGTAAACATACACAAAGTCATTAAAGATAAACTACTCAGTGACAACAGCGGCAAGAATAGAAGAAAGAAGAATTTGAAAGAACAACAGAAACAAGCGAGGAAGGAAGAGGCAGTCTGAAAATAGGAAAATCTTAATGAAAAAGAAACAAAGGGAAATGTGGATAGAGGAAGGGACATTTCAAAGTGGATTGGCTTTTGAAATGTAAGGGTTTTCTCATGGAAAACAGAATTGGTTGAGGGAAAGGGGGTGAGAGTGACAATATTATAGCAACAACACGTGTTAATACAAGACCTCAAATGGGAGAATCTGCCCCAGAAAGCTTTACACAGAAACAGTTATTATGATGAATGACCAGTAGTCCCTACAAGGAAGGGATAGAGGTTAAGAGAGAAAAGGTTTAGGAAACACATCCCAGGAGCTTCCCTCAGCTGCTGAACTTACTAACACCAACAATGAATTAAAAGTGATGATGTGAAGCAGAACAGAGATGTCAAAGAGTTGCAGGACTGGATGAGATTACAAGGGTAGGAACTAGACAGGCTGTAGCAAGATTTGAAAAAAGGATGACAAATTTAAAACAACGGCAATGCCAGACTTGGATCCAACAGAGGTCAGCAAAAATTGGTGTCATTATGATCAGAATGAGTTAAGTCATTGACAACTTTGGATGAGCTCTGATTGCTGTAGGGGAAAACATGGGCGAGGGGCAACATAGGAAGCCAACCTGGGAATATTGGAGCAGTCAAGTCTGTAGACAACAAAGGCACAGATGAGGATTTCAGCAGTAACTAAGGCAGTGATGGAGTCAGGAAATACTGTAGAATTGGAAGTACGCAATCTTGGTGATAACACAGATAAATGCTCAGCAGCTTATCTCATGATTAAATATAACTCAAAATTTGCAAATAGATTGGCAGACACAGTTGCCAGGGATAGGAATAGGAACAGAGCTTGTGGCAAGAACCAAAGACAATGGGCAGCATTTAATAGTTTTTTATTTACTCATGGGATATGCAATATCCTAATAAAGTGGGTGGGGAGTTCATTCTCACTCCAATGTCCTGCAGCCAATTAATACTCCAACAAGTATGAATATCGGCCTTCCAACCCAAAACGAGCATGAAGTCCTGCAGCAGTGAATCACAGCACTTTCTGATAGTTGTGATAACTACTGGAACTACATTCAGTCCCAGTGAAAAACCACCAGAGCAATTGGAAGGCAAGTCTGGGAATCCAGTTCTCAGTGGGACCATGACGAATCCTGGGGGCAGATGAAGTTAAACTTAAGGGCTAAGTTGTACATATTTGGTACTCTAAATAAAACAAATGACAACATTCTAAAAGTTAATCCGCCCATCACTCATAGGTACATTCCTTAGAGTATTCCAAGAGCTGAATCTGGATCTGAATCTCCAATACAAGCTCATCATTACTACCCTGGACTTTACCTTATCAGGTTTTTCTGAAATTGCCCATTGTTTTTAAACATGTATCGCTTACAGATAAACAGACTAATAAATGAAAGAAAATTTTACCCTGTTCGTTTTCAGTAGCACAAGTAATAATACAGTGTGGTCCTGCTCGCAAAATCCAGAACCTTGGGTAGTTTCACTGCCAATAATCCTTCTTGTTGGTATTAGTCTAAGTCACCAATGGTAAGTGGGAAAGGATGCCAACACAAAGTCTTTGACAGAAGAGAGGCTTGGTCATTTGAATAGGAAAGAATTTTTATTCCTTTATTCATTCACGGGATGAGAGTGTTGCCAGGTAGCATTTACTGCCCATTCCTAATGGCCCAGAAGGCAGTTGAGAGACAACCACATTGCTGTGGTCTGGAGTCACATGTAGGCCAGACCAGATAAGGATGGCAGTTTCCTTCCCTAAAGGACCTTAGTGAACCAAATGGGTTTTTCCTGACAATAGACAATGGGTTCATGGTCAGCATTAGAGTCTTAATTCCAGGTATTTATTGAATTCAAATTCCACCATCTGCCGTGGCAGAATTTGAACCGAGGTCCCCAGAACATTATCTGAGGTGTCTGGATTAACAGTCCAGACATAATAGCACTAGGCTATTGCCTTCCCATGGAGTACTTGTTAGATTACATCTGAGATACACAGTAGCCTCCTATAAGCCCTTCAACTGAATTTAAGACGAATGTTACTCTTTAGCTACGCTGAACCTAGCACCTCGAACTAGATTAGCAAAATTGGTTAGGTCCTACTGAAAACAGCCCTTTATAGTCTGATGGGTGGGGCTTATCTCATTACATCAGTTAACCCCTTCAGGTATTAACTACCTTATACAACATCCTCCAGGGAAATTAGCACTGCAAACAAATCAGACAATGCTTCAAGCTTCAGTATTAAGCTGCTTATTCTTTCATCCATATTAATTATTCTGTGAATTTCCAACTATTACAGAAAATGCATTCAAACCCCAACTACCTTTGAGAAACTCAAGGAGAGTTCTATTTCTGCATTAAATTTCGTGTAAGCAAATGAGATCGAGGAACAGGGTGCAGGCTGGTACCAATATTGAGGCAGAGCCTAAGATCAGTGCAGGTCTCAACAAGTTCACTGTAAATCTAGACTGAGTCTAAAGCTCAGATGTAACCTACCAAGGCATCTTTGGCATGGTCAAGATTAGCAAAAATTAATCCACAAGCAACCATCATTTCACTGGCAGCTAAACATTAACTTTTTACAACCAGATTCTATTCTAGCACCACAAGTAAAAACATAATAGGTCAATCTATGATTAAAAACAAACTTATTGTAATGAAAACAACCTGAATCCAGTTCCTTGTATGTCAGGTTATTTATGTAAATAGTCTTTGTAATACAAGTCACCAACCATAATTGTTCAGATTTGTGACTATATGAGATTCAAAGGTTAACATTGCCATCTACTGTTAGTAAATGGTAATTGATGAAGAAATACCGTAATTTTAAGGCTTATTTTCTGTGTTAATGTTAAGTGTATATTATAGAATCCTTTATGAACATTGCCTTGATAGTATCTGTAAATTTTAATTCTCACTGATTAGAACCACTAACAACTTCCATGTGTCGCTCTCCACATGCATCCTGCTTCTACGCCAAATTCTACCACTTTCTGTCTCAGTCCTGAGAAAAACAATCTTCCAATTCACTTAGAACTGCTTTCTCATAAAAGAAAGATAATGTGTTGGAAATCTAAAATAAGAACAGAAAATATTGGAGAAACTCAGCAGGTCTGGTAGCATGTGTGGAGAAAGAAACTGAATTATCGATGACTTTGAGTCATGGGACTAGAAACTGTACCCTATTCCTCTCTTCAAGGATGTTTCCAGACCTGCTTAGTTTTTCCAGCACTTCCGGTTCTTATTTCAGATTCGCAATTGTCTAGTCTTTGGCCCTCCATTCAACACAAGATTGTGATTAATGATCTACTCAAACATAAACTCTTCTCCACCTTTGATGCCCTCAACCCACTAAAACCATTGCCATTTTACTTGGTACAGCTCATATCTTCACATTCTTAAATCTAAGGAAAGCAAACTTGAACATGTATGGCAGAAAACAGGTTTAGCCATCCACCACCAAGTCATCTGGTTTCAGGATCATTCTGGAATGCAAACCTAACTGATGGCTCCTTAAATCCCAATTGCCTGTCTCCTCCACGCTCACTTCCAATGACATGCAGGAAAGTTCATGGATTTCTAGACCATTCGTTCAACTGCCTGTGCCACCTCCCCATCCCAAGCGCTAAACTTTTGCAATGACCCTCCCTGCCCAGGATTTGAACATATCTCTGTTGTATGGGGGTGTAAGGGTCTGAAAGGGTTAATGCTGATAAGTGCCTTACACACCAGCCACAATGAAGATGTGACATGGACTTGGAAGGAGAACAGCTTAGATTCAAAGGAGTAAGACCTACCATCTGGGTCTTCCTCATAGCCTCTGTAACAATGCCTTACATGTTAATTTAACTCACTTGTTGTTGTCATGGAATTATCTACATCTTGTTTAAGACAAGAGCCTCTTCTAAATAGACAAGCAAGTAGCTTCCCTCTACCATACTATACCAAATAGGCCCTGTAGACCAAAAACAAGTATGTGCCAACTAGTCGACCACATTGCACATACAACATGATGAGCAGTGATGATGATTTATCTTACACTAAAATCTTTCTCCCGTTTCCATTTTATCTCCCATCATGCCTCCTCTAGGTTCATCCTGCCTGTAAGAATCTGATCTCTCCAGCTGAGGAGTTAAAGTCAGTTACCTTAGACTACTTAGGTGTTAGAGAAAGGGATTCTGGTGTGAGAAATGTTCTCTCTGAGCTGCATTGCCACTTGGATGGTTCTTGCACACCGATCAGTGTGCAGTATGCACCCTCATCGATGTCCAATTCCAGAAGTTGATGCCATGTACAGACCTCTGAAATCTGCAGAGTAGCTGGAAAAATGAGAGAGTGTAAGATGTGAGAATGGTAGATGGATTGCTGCTAGGTACTATGTAAGTGACTTGTCTTTTTTTTTAAAAGTATTGTTTTGGGATTAACGGGATTATATTATTTAAAACTCTTTGAATTTGTGATATAAGTAGATAGATTGGCTGATTCTCTTTCATCTTTATTTCTTTTACTTTAATAAATTTCTGTTTCATTGTTAAATCCAGATCTGCAGCGCTGGGTGCTTGTGTTTCAATGAGAGACCACCTTGCTAAAACCAAAATACAATCCATCAACCAGCTGGAATCTGACTTGTCCAATAACAATGTCAGCTGGGATTAACCAGCTCTTGGTTCCTATACCACTTCCCTTCTTTCAGCACACCTCTTAGTCCTCTGATTTCCTACTTTCAGACACTCAAAACCTGCACCTGGTCAGGAGGAAATCAAAGAGAGAGAGGGAGAGAGATTACAGCATGGCACAGATAAAGTGGACCTCTCATTTGATCTGAAATCTGCAGCCATCAGTTCAGATATTGGTGTTTTGAAGACTAGTAAGGAGACAGATCAGCACATAGTTTATCATCTAATTACAAATGGGTGGCAGCGAGACCAGTGCAAAGAATGTTTAGCTTGTCAGGGATCACAGTCATGAATAAGGACTGCTGCAGGACACTCAGAGGAGAACTCTTTTGGAAGGGCATGCATACTGAGATGTTAGGTATATTTGCTGCTCTGCCAGATAGCAATGACAACATTTGTATTTATATAGCAACTCCTACATAATGGGAAATGTTAAGACTGAAAGCATGGTCCAAGTTTAAGCAGCATCAAAGGAGGGAAATGAGGTAGAAAGGCAGAGTGGTGTGGAGATGGAATTTTAGAGTCACCGATATGGAATAATTAAAACCAGAATCATATACAAGGCTGGATTTAGAAGGGTTCAGATACCTCAGAGGTTTGTAGAGTTCCTGGGGGGATTACAGAGATAGGGAGATGGAGGGATTTGAAAAGAAAGATGAGAATTCTAAAATCTTGGCATTGCTTAACCAAGAATCAACGTAGACCAGTGTACCCAGAGGAGCTGGCTGAATGGTGTTAGGTATGAGTTAAGGCACAAGCAGAATTCTGGATGACTGCAAATGTCGGGGGATAGAATGTGGGAATCCAGATCGGAATAAGTCTGAAGGAAACACTGCCATGAAGAACGGTTTCAGCAGAAGAGCTGAGGCAGGGTCAGAGATGGGTCGTGTTTCAGGTGATCTTAGTGAAGACACCAATATGTTTGAAAGCTCATCTATATGACACTGTGGATAATCTGGTTCAACATAATAAATATCAAGGTGGCAGTTTACCTTTGTCACGGTATTTGTGACTTTGATGAGCACCATTTTAGCAGGGCCACAAAAGTGATTGGAGGAATTTTTTTAAGGGTCACTCGACCCAAAACGCTGACTTTGATTTCTCTCCACAGATGCTGCCAGACCTGCTGAGCTTTTCCAGCAATTTCTGTTTTTGCTTTTAATTTTTTTTTAATATTCATTCATAGGATGTGGGCATCGTTGGATGGGCCATCCCTAATTCCATATAAGGATGTGACAATATTCTTCTGTAAATATACCAATATATCTCAAAAATACATTCAAGTACTTTCAGACACTTCATAGTGGAAAAGGTTCTAAAAATGTATCATTTGCGGGCATGGTCATGACCTGTTATGGCCAATGTTTGTATCTGGCATATGTCAGCTGGATGACTTGAGGATAGTGTCATTTCTGTGTGTACTTGCACATATTAGGGCCACAGTTTGTTCTCGCAGATCAAAGATGGGCTGTGGGCTCTACACGTAGCAGCTTGCAGTGCTGCCTCGTCCTGAAGAATACAGGTTAAGACTGCATTGTGCCACTGGAAGCAACTCTTACACAATTTAGTTTCTCACCCATAAAATCACAGGACGCCGTTCAGGCCATTGTGCATGTGATGATTCTTTGAAAGACCTATCTGTGGGAGGTGATGGCCTAGTGGTATTATCGCTGAACTGTTAATCCAGAGACCCAGATAACGTTCTGGGGACCTGGGTTCAAATCTGGCCATGGCAGATGGTGGAATTTGAATTCAATAAATATCTGGAATACACAATCTAATGCTAACCATGAATCCATTGTCAATTGTCAGGGGAAAAACCCATCTGGTTCACTAATGTCCTTTAGGCAAGGAAACTGCCATCCTTACCTGGCCTGGCCTACAGATGACTCCAGACATACAGCAATGTGGTTGACTCTGAACTGCCCTCTGGGCAATTAGGGATGGACAATAAATGATGCCTAGCCAGCGATACCCTCATCCCATGAATGAATAAAGAAAAAAAAAGTTCCACTCTTTGCTCTTTTCCCATAACCATGCCAGTGTTTCCTTTGTTTAGTCCTAATAAAAATAAATCAGTCTGGAAGCATCATTGATCGCTGTAGAACTAAAGATATTGATTGTTTTATGTGGTCATTTTTTAAAATTACATTTATCTACATGCAACATCTTTTTCTAAATAAGCTACTCATCAATTTTAAGCTGCATTAATCTAATAAGAATCAGCCAACCAGCAGTTTCTATGCATGCTAATTGATTTCAATGTGAAAACCTCAGTGAACATGTTATTGCTGTAAGATGTTAATAATTTCTCGAAAAAAGTCTGTACAAAATAAAAGCATTCATCAAAGAAAGGCAATTCACCCTTTCTTTAACCATTTGAGGGTGATAGCTGGATTCTTCTAATATAATGACAAACTATTCAGTTTAGTTTGATCAGGGAGTAAGATTGTAGCTATCATGTAGCAGATGGAATTTTATTTTCAATCTATTCTGTCCCTCAAAAGAGGGATAAAAAGGAGCAAGATCATCGCTGTGGGTCCAATTCAAATTCTGAGGACTATTCATAGAATCCCTACAGTACAAAAAGAGGCCATTCAACCCATCGAACCTGCACTGAACCTCCAAAGACCATCCCACCCAGACCTAGCCCCCTCCCTATCCTTATAACCCTGCATTTCCCATGGCTAATGCACCTAGCCCGCACGTCCTTGGACACTACAGGGCAGTTTAGCATGACGAATCCACCTAACCTGCACATCTTTGGACCAGAGCACCCGGAGGAAACCCACGCAGATACAGGAAGAATGTACAAACTCCACACAGACAGTCACCCAAGGCTGGAATCAAATCTGGGTCCCTGGTGTTGTGAGGCAGGAGGGGAACAGCTGGGAAAGTGGAGAACTGCTGGAAGAAGAACATTGTGCAAATAACACGTGGATAGGCCAAGTGAAAGGAAATTCAGTACAAGAGGGAACCTCAGAATTCAACATATTAGCAGATTTCTGCCAATCTGGGGAAAGGAATCCTATACTCTACAAACATATTTTCTTGTGAATTCTGTGCTTGCTTTTTTTTTTCTGTCCTAAGTTGCTTACTAGATTTCTTTTTCTATTAGTATGTTCTAATGCTGTAAACCAACTATTGTGATTGTGCAATGTTCCTTCAAATAGGTGACACATTTTTCAGAACTTTAGAGAATGAATAAGGCAAATACACCAGCCTTGATAGGGTCCATCACTACATGGAGTTGATGGAGTTAAGCAGAAGTTTCAGAACATTGACTGAAGCAAAGGGTGGTGGGGAAGTGTCCACCATAATATTATCAAAGAGATCAAAATTTCAGAGTCAATATATTATTCCACATGTTAATAAAAGAATGGCAAATGATAACAAAACTTTTTTTTTGTTCCCCTGTCTGGTAATGCTTCCAGTTGGTTTGTTACCGAAGCCTCAGGGTGAGGCAAGACTTCATTTAGTCTCCATAATGCTTTAGAAATACTGAATACAGGGTGTAATGAAGCAGGAAATTTATGTGAGTCATCTGTTGTGACCAACCTCCACCTATTCCAGTTGATTTTCAAAATGGGTGGAGGTTCATTAACGTATACAAATGGATGCAGGATGACCTACAAACCATTTCAAAGTGGAGGCCTGCCAAATGTATCCAGCAAGCTAGATATTCAGGTTTGCAAGGAGCTGAGACATAAACAAGGGTTGATTTAAAAGACACAGTGATGTAAATACAAGCAATTTTAGGTCATGTACATCGGACCAGTTTCTTTTATTTTCCCCTGCTATTACTGAAGCTCATCTGGGCGTTTATGTGAGTTGCTCCAAATGATTTTCTACCCTCCACTACATCCCTGTCAACCTCAAAACCATTAATGGCACTGAGGGGTTACACAAAAGGAATCCTTTGAGTTGATCTCTTTACAAGGAGACAAGTTGAAAGGAAGCCAGGGACCTCAGGTTGCACAAGAAGTCTTTTTTTGTCTACCTGCTGTCACATGCACAACTATGTTGATAGCCAGGGGTGGCATTGCACTTGGGCATATTGGCACCAGTGGAAGCTACGCTTCTTAAAATAGGTTACGTAGCAGAGCTCCACCAATCCCCGAGAGTCCCAGAATTACTGGGAATATCTGGTTACCCACACATAGGATGGTCCCCAATTAGAGATGATCATGTTTTCAGTGGCATTGCCTGGAAGAAAAGAACAGCAGCCAGTGCTGTTAAAATGGATTCTACAAATTACACCCGCACATTCTGACAAAATTATCCAACAACATCAACAGTGCAATGTTTCCTCAGGATCTGGATCAGCAGGGAGAGGCTGAGGGCATCTGCTGCAAAAATATTAGCAACTATCGTACAGCATAGAATTGCCACAGACTATCACAGTGATGCTCCCACCTAGGGTTTTCTCTCCTGTTAGCCCATCACTACTTAAGCCAATGTTTTTCAGGCTTGACAAAGATTGCTGAGTTGAGATGTCTTTTGAGGCTCTCTAAAGATCTTCAGAATTTTTGTTCCACTGTTGAAACATGTCCTTATCAATTACTGATACCTCTTGGAATTTCACTCATGATTTTCCACTTCTATCAGTAGGCTGATCCAGACTTACCTTTAGCTTTGTGAGTAGTGTAATTATCAAAACAATCTTAAGGTAGAAGATCAATTGTTGTTAGCAGCCTCAAATTGCACATGTGCTGTACTTTGAAATATTATTTTCTGAAATAAATTTCTCTAATTTGCTTTCAATTGACTCGATGTTATTGCTTCCATCATCTCACTAGTAAGCCTGTTCTATAAATTCACCACTGATTTCCTGAAATAAGTTTTCCACAGATTATTTATGAACTTATCCCCTTACAGGCAGTGTCCTGTGGTTCTACATTATTGGACATGGTGAAACAACTCATTATGGCACACTTGTTCTTTTAGAATCTTAAAAAATGTTTTGAAAAGGCAAAAAAGTTGTAAAGGTACACGATGGAGAATAAAACTAAAGTACAGAGTAATCAGAAATGGATGAGCAAGTGAACTATATGCCTGTAATGGACCATTGGAGTGTTAACTTCAAGATACGTTGGATAAAACGGAGTTGAAGAGATCTGGCTTTCAAATATCATGCTCTAATTTTTGCTCATCACCTTCTGGATCAAAAATACATTTCAAACAGCCTTATGTCTTTGCTTTTAGTGGCTTTTAGCCCTCCTCAAAACACACAACAAATAGAGAAAATGCACAACAACTCAGGTCCACATCTTCTGGTCACATGTAGTCAGAGAACATAAGTACTATGAGAGATACAGATAGTGACCTCACCAAGGAGAGGAGAACTTACTGTTTGAAACTAGTGTAGCAAGAAGACTCAACAAAGCTGGACTACGGTAGACAGAGCAAGGACTAGAACAGTAATTCATACCAAGATTGCAGTATTAGAAAGGTGACACAGTTTATGAATGTTGATGAAGAGATAGCTTTCAATGGTTTGAAGAAAAAATTTAAGAGAAGTAAGTTAGAAGAATTTTAAGACTTTTAGAAGATCATGATACTTAGAACTTAAAGTATGATTTCAATGGGCAGAGTTACTAAGACTGTAACTGTAGTAGGCTATTTTATAAATTGCACAAGGGAATAAGCTTTGTGATTTGGCCCTGAAAGCTAGGAACTGAACCATTTTACCCAGTAAGTGGGATACACCTCCCCTTGGCTGTAGAAGGAGGAAAACCCACCCAGAAGGTAGGGATGTCCATTTTGATCTTTTAAAAAAGGTGAGAAACCCTAGAAAGTAGTACAGAGATACAGTATTGCATTTAATGCAAATTAAAGCTTGAAAGAATAACACAATAAAGTATAACTAAATTAAAAATGAATTCTTTATTGGAAGCAAATCATAAAGTATTGCTCTAGAGTTTAAAGTCTAGAGAACCTTTAAGAAAATAGACAACATTGATATAATGTACAAACTTGAAGACAACAGATAACAAACAATATTGAGATGTAACAGATTTAAAATAGCTTTAAAAGAAACAACATCAAACAAACACATTAATATGAAATGGAAGGAGCAACAATACTTGCTAAAGTTAAAAAATTTAAAAAATATTTACTGTCAGAGGAGGCTGAATCGGACACACAATTGGACATTGTAGAGTAAACAATTCTTTGGATACAGAATTGCTTCAAAGTTAAACACTAAGACAGAAGTTGAACAAGTTAAAATGTTAATGCATTGAATGGGACAAATGCGAGACACTAACAGTTTTTGACAATACTGCAGAACAGAACTTCACAGACACAGCCAATAGCCAGCCATGAGAAAAAACTGTGTATCACTTTCAGGGAACATGCAGACACAGGACATAGCCTCAGAACATTAGCAAGCCAGATGCTTAAGCACATAAAGAGGTTAAAGCAGTTAGACCTCTTCCTTTAGAAAAGGTCCCTGTGCCATTCCTAGGAAAAGCAGAGATCTGACTGAGTCAACTTGTTACTGTCAATGGAAATTTTATTAATTTTACAATTGTCACTGGGGAATATGTATGTGACCTATCTGATCACATACCATGGCTGAAGGAACAGAAAACATACCTATAAACCTGTAGTTACAGGTATACTGTAAGCAACACTACAATATAAAGCCTCCGTCTTGAGGATTGTGGTGTATTTGGCACTAAACCTTATTTAAAAAGCTGAAGAAGATGGGAACCATATAGGAGTAAAAGTTCTTTTAGTTAGATTTCCTAAATTGTTCAATACCCAATACAACTGGCTGTTAATGAAGGATGCTAAACCCCTATGATTCTGCATACTGTGAAAGATTCTGTGCATCATAATGAATCAAGTTGAGAAGCAGCCTTAGGAAATGGCCAGAATAAGTGTCATTTTCCTGGTGACTGAACCAACTGAAGGCTGTTCAGGCATGGTTATGTCCCAAAGGGTCCATCAGAATGTGTTGATTTAACACAACTCAACAAGGCAGCAATGAGGGAAAGCCACCCAGTCTACAGTCACCAAGAATCATAGAATCCCTACAATGTGGAAGGAGGTCATTTGGCCCATCGACCCTCCAAAGAACATCCCATCCAGATCCACCCTCTCCCTGTAACCCTGCATTTCCCATGGCCAATCCACCTAACCTACACATCCCTGGACACTATGGGCAATTTAGCATGGCCAATCCACCTAGCCTGCACATCATTGGACTGTGGGAAGAAACCGGAGCACCCAGAGGAAACCCACGCAGACACAGGGAGAATGTGGAAACTCCACACAGACAGTCGCCCGAGGGTGGAATCAAACCCGGGTCCTTGGCACTGTGAGGCAGCAGTGCTAACCACTGAACCACCATGCTGCCCCATGAGGTTAATCAAATTGTCAAAAAGTAGAATTTGATTCACCAAACTTTACGCTAAGTTTGGGTTCTCGCAGGTGCCAAGCATGCAAGGCTACTTACAAGGTTCATTATCCCATTTGGGAGACTTTGTTTCAGTGGACTGCCATTCAGTATTGCACCAGAGATTTTTCAACAGACCATATCAATATATTACAAGGTTTAGAAAGGGTCATATACTACATAACACATGGGGAGACTGTTGAAGAATATGACTGGATGGTCCATGCAGTTTTAAAGCACCTTGAGACCAAGCATGAGCAAGGGAAACTACATATAATGGTGTATGCACTCCCCACAGTGACTGCCAACAACCATTCAATAGCTGAGGAATTTGTCACAAAATTAAATCATATACTTAGGCCACAACAATATAGTGACCAGCAACTCAAAATAGGCAAAATCAAATCTGGCAGGAACAAAAGAAAGAATGTGTTTCCATTTGTCAATATTGAGTCAAAGGGTGGCAAAATCAGATGTCTAATTGTCTGGCTGTGAAGTCCCATTTTGAGGATCAATATCATTATAAATGATTGCTTGTGTGTCATGAAAGACTAGTTATTCCAGCTTTGCTGGGGGAAGATATCCTAGACAGAATACACCAGGGAATACCTGGGGATTACCAAATGCAGAATCAGGGCTTGGGTAAAGGTGTGCTGGCAGGGGATCTCATTGATGTGAAACCTGCTACTCACAAACCTAAACAATAAAAACTAATGATCCTAATTTTCCACCAAACCATGGGAACAAGCAGGAAACAACCTAGTAACATTCAATGAGTGGCCCTATCTTAATGCTGTCTACTACCTTTTACCATGAATAGAGGTAAAAAGAAAAGTTACATACCACCAGCACAGAGGTAACTGTCAGCTCTTGTTTGAAACCATCACTATATGGTCATCTCATACCGTGAGCCACAATTAGCTACTGAGTCTTTCAGCCCATTTGCAGCCATGTCCAGATTTGAATACGTAACAAGCTCAACTAAATTTTACTATTTACAGCATCCGCAACTATTTACAGCAGTTCTTTCGGTTTTATTTATGTAACAAACACACTGAGATACCCTCAGGTAAGTGAACAAACGGAGCACGGTCAAAACTGTTTTGAGGAAAAGCACTGACCATTAAACATCTTTGCTAAATTGCTGTTCGACCCCACTTTAGTATGGTTCATTGCCAACAGAATTGCAGATGGAGCAAAAACTGATGATTTAACTCACTACCCCATCAAATAGGTTGACTCGTGGCAACTATAAAAATGTTGGTAAAAAATGATCAGCTTTATCAGGATCAGCAGGGTATCCACTATAACATCACTGTGCATGTCAGCTGTCACAACTGGGCCCAGGTCAAGAGATCTCAGTAGGAATAATATGATAGTCCATAAGTCTGCAGATGAGCAGTGATCATATGTTCTTTGTGCAATTGAGAAAATTGTAGGAATCTTGTTTCATTGTCGAATAATTGCAGGTGATACAAAGATGGGTAGTGGGGCAGCTAGTATTGAGGAGGCAGGGAGGCTGCAGAAGGATTTGGACAGGTTAGGAGAGTGGGCAAAGAAGTGGCAGATCGAATACAACGTGGGAAAGTATGAGGTCATGCACTTTGGTAGGAAGAATAAAAGCATGGACTATTTTCTAAATGGGGACGAAATTCAGAAATCTGAAGTGCAAACGGACTTGAGAGTTCTAGTTCAGGATTTTCTTAAGGTAAGCTTGCAGGTTGAGTTGGTAATTAGGAAGGCAAATGCAATTTTGGTATTTATTTCGAGAGGACTAAATATAAAAGCAGAGATCTACTTCTGAGGCTTTATAAAGCTCTGGTCAGACCACATTTAGAGTATTGTGAGCAATTTTGGGCCGCATACCTCAGGAAGGGTGTATTGGCCCTGGAGCGGGTTCAGAGGAGGTTCACGAGAATGATCCCAGGAATGAAAAGCTTAACATATGAGGAATGTTTGACACTCTGGGTCTATATTTGACGGAGCTTAGAAGGAAGAGGGAGGATCTAATTGAAACTTACAAAATACTGAACAGCCTAGACAGAGTGGATGTTGGGGAGATGTTTCCTTTGGTAGGAGAGACTAGGATCTGAGGCCACAGCCTTAGAGTAAATGGAAGACACTTTTAGAACAGCAATAAGGAGAAACTTCTTCAGCCAGAGAGTGGTGAATCTATGGAATTCACTGTCACAGAAGGCTGTGGAGGCCAGGTAATTGAGTACATTTAAGACTGAGATAGATAGGTTCTTGATTGTCAAGGGGATCAAAGGTTACAGGAAGAAAGCAGGAGAATGGGGTTGAGAAACTTATCAGCCATGATTGAACAGCAGAGCAGACTCGATGGGCTGAATGGCCTAATTTCTACTCCAATGTCTTATGAGCTGATGGTCTAATTGTAAACTAATGCTCGATTGGGATGAACCGAATGAGGAACATCATGACAGTAATGGCTCATAAACCAACCAGAGACAGAATCAGAATCAAGATTAAGATTTAAGAATTAAGACTTAGCAGTCTTCCAGATCTGAAGATAGTGCATTTCAGAAGAATTGTGAAGTATCCATCTCACCTAAATTTGTGAAATTAGAGATTTAGATGTAACAGTTGCTATATACATGAATGCATAACTGGAAACAATGGTGTAAGAATTGGGAGAAGTTGGTTGCATAAGAAAATCATAGAATCATAGAATCGCTAAAGTGCAGGTAGATTCCATTGGACCCTTCAAACAGCATCCAACCCCTCCAACTTATCCTTGTAACACCGCATTTCCTATGGCCAATCCACCTAGCCTGCACATCTTTAGACTGTGGGAGGAAACTGGCGCACCCTTAGGAAACCCATGCGGACATGGGGAGAACATAGAAACTCTATGCAGAGAGTCACCCAAGGCTGGAATCAAACCTGGGTCCTGCTGTGAGGCACCACCGTATACTGAGCCACCATGCCGGCTCTCGAAGAAAGTGGCTCTCAAAAAATTAAAGCTGAAGTCGCACTGACTCCGCTAAATCTGATGATGTAACAGGTAGAGAAGATTATTCTTGCACAAAGCATCATTGGAAGCACACATGGTATATCAACTCCTAACAGTTGTAATTATGTCTAACTAGTTAACGCTTATATTTTTTATTCATTCCTGGGATGCCCAGATGGCAGTTAAGAGTCAACTACATTGCTGTGGGTTGGAGTCTCATGTAGGCCAGACCAGGTAAGGGTGGAAGATTTCCTTCCCTAAAGGACATTAGTGAACCCGACGTTTTTTTTTCCCAACAATCAGCAATGGTTTCATGGTATTCATTAGACTTTTAATTATTGAATTCAACTTCCACCATCTGCCATGACAGAATTTGATGCCAAGTCCCAGAACATTATCTGGATCTTCAGATTAATAGTCTTGCAATAATACCACTAGGCCATCCTCTACGTATTAGTACTGTGCAATAAACTATATCTTGTTTTACAAAACAAGTGACTCATTTTTAAGACTATCTAATGGCCTATTTTCTATCATTGACAATTAAATAGACTCCACATAGAAAAA
>NC_063339.1:54460118-54485118 GCF_021869965.1 Rhincodon typus | reverse complement strand
CAGCATCAGACGAGCAAGAAAGTTGATGTTTCTGGTTGGGATCCTTCTTCAGAAAACTCCATTTCCGAAGAAGGGTTCCGACCCTGAAACGTCAACTTTCCTGCCCCTCTGATGCTGCCTGGCCTGCTGTGCTCCTCCAGCTATACACTGTGTTACCCCTTAATTCTCACCTTATGCACCAGGGCAATGAGTGCAAATATGTATGTTTGAACTGTTGTAATAAAGCATTTTTAAGTCAAAGCTGTTAGTGTGTGTAGAATTCTAAAAGGCTTATACATACATAATTGTATTGACTTTAAGACTAGCCAACGCTTGTTAAAACTGGCAGAAACTCAGTTTTGAGTATTTATTAACATTAACAATGAATGTCTTTTGTTTCTGATCCATCTGGAGCTAATCGATACTTATAGCATTAACGGTAGCCCCTTCTAATTAAAATTAATCTAGCATCCTAAGAGTGATATTGTTTGTCTCACTCCTTATTGGTTAACATTTGTAATTTAATCTATTCCTGTCTAATGTTTAGTTGTCAGAGATTAGTATTTTACAGTTCTGTTTAGTGCTGCAGTTAAACTATAAAGACTAAGGTGATATTTTGAATAATATTGAAATGCATTTGTATGTTTCATTTTAAATAGGCTCATCAGATAAGTTAAGCTTTGCAAATCAAGCAAGCTCAGCTCTTGGGTTGAAACAAACCAAAATTACCATTCCTCCTTGCTATTCACTAACTTCACTGTAGAATTTATATGTATGGCGATCAGTTGAGGTGGGTTTAAAATATTTGTTTTAAAATATATCTTCCCCCTTCTGTACTTTGTGCCAGAGGAATTGTATTATGTTCAATGCTCACTATCTCCTCTTCTAGGTAATAGTTCTATCAAAATCTATTCCTTAACCATACTCTTTAGACTCCCTATTACTATCTATTGTTGGGATGGCTGTATACACTGGTTATGTGTTTATGCCTCAGCATATTATGGCAATATTGCACTACTTTGAGATTGTTCAATGACTGCCTTAAGCCAGAATGAAGACCAGAAATACATAAGGGAGAAAGAAGGTTCCTCTTCAGTGACTGGTTGGTTTTCAATAACTGGCAAGAATGCTGTTGAAGATCAACCTTGTTGGATTATAAAGGAAGTAGAAGCTTATAGCGTGGCAAATCAAAATGGTGTGGAGTGTATTTCTTGGTTTTGTATTTATTGTTTTAATATGCATTCTTGCAACATAATGAGGTGCCCCTGTTTGTTAATCTAGTTATTATATTTACTAATGTGAGTGCTTTAATTGCCTTTGATATTGTGCACGTTGCATTGTGAATGTGTTAGTTGTACATTTTTAAGAAAAATGTCAATTGGTGTGAAGCATTCCATATATACATATAAGTAAGTCAAGTAAACTTGGACCTAAGATTGATTAAATATTTAGTAATGTGTCAAGCTATAAAGAAAATGAATTTTTTAACTTTTTTGAGTTTTTTGGCAATTGAAGATCTAATTGGAATTTTCACGAGATGCATATTTTGAAGTATGTTTCATTTTTAATACCATTTGCGAAGTGATCTTGCCCACCTATAAGACTTGTATAGAATTCTAAATGATGTCATATTTTTGGTGTTCTACAATTCATACTAAATATAAAATACTTGTGATGACTTTTCATTGTTTTGTTTTGTTTCATTACATTTTGATACTTTGCTCAGTCTCCAAATAGGAATAAATGCCTGTCTTCAATCAGTGTTAGTGCTGTCAGGGTGCAATACGATATAACTCACCTTCTGATGTCGACTGCCGGTTTTAAACAAAAAAAAAATTCGTAGTCTTTTCCCCATGCTATGCAATTCTGTTTTGGCTTCTTAGCAAAGAGGAAGCAAGACTTAGTGAACAATAACTAAACAGTGTCTGAATTTAGCAGTTAAGCAAGTTGTTGATGATTATAATGTATTGACAAATGTCCCCACTATTGTTTCATCTGTAAAATCAAATGATTCATATTCCTCGGTATTTCTCTTGCCGGTCAAGTTCAACCACTTAAGTGAAAGATGTTATGTTCTGTTATCCTTATAATTTCGCAAATCATCGGGAGTTAACAAACAAACTAAATTGCTTCATGGGCTTTCTTACTTATTTTAAGAAGTTACCTGATCTTCTTGAAACAGAAACTAAAAGTGCTAGAGAAACTCAGCAGGTCTACCTGCATCTGTAGAGCAAAACATCTGTAGGGAATTCATGGTTTGAGTCCAGTAACCTTTTGTCAACTGTGTCACTGGACTAAACATTAACCCTGTTTTTCTGTTTACGGTTGCTGCCCGACCTGCTAAGTTTCTCCAGCACTTTTCTGTTTTACTTTAAGGTTTCCAACATTTGCAGCTCTTTGTTTTTATCCTGATCTTTTTGTCCTGGCAAGTGTTGAATCAACTATCTAAATGTCTCTAGGAAATTGCCTATCATCTTGAGTTTGGACAGGCTGCCTCACCTGCTGAGAAAGTGGTTTTGAGGAACCGCAGACAAGCAAACCAATTAAACAGGTCATTCGGATTGACCGATTTGGGTTGAAACGTTTTGGAAAACTCTCCCAGATCCTCCATTTGAATCAAGCGATAATCTTTACCTGCATAATATGTATTTTGAACAACTCTACTTTTCTTCTGCACTTAATATTGCACCTTCTGGGAACCCTTAAGACTATTTGTAAATTTAACTAATGAACAATTACTAATTCGTTAAGCTGTTAGAGATGTCAGGAAGGTGATGTGCTGTGATTGCAGAATGTAGGAGCTACTGGACGCCAGTATGATGCAGGGCAACCACATCTGCAGTGGGCTCAGTGATATTGAAATGGAAGCTGAGCCGCAGATACTCCATGCATCGGGGAGGGGGAAGTTACTGGACACTTTAGTCCAAGAGGTGATCACGTTCCTTTTAAAGTCTTTTGATTTGGTGAGTGATCAGGGGAAGATAAGTGCGAGTTCAAGTGAAGCAGATAAGGTGAGTGCAGCAGTGCAGGATCCTTAGTCCTGTCTGGATGAAGTGAGAGCCAAGGCTGGTTGACTGTCCATGGCACTGTGTGGTACAGGAAGCCATTCAAGAGGAGATAATTAAAAATAACACATACAGCAAGACCAGGATGATATTCTGGCAATGACCATCTCTAATGAGACATTCGAACTGTTGCCCCTTTGCATTCAATTGCATTCCAATTGCATTTCCATTGCTCACTATCAACATCATAGGGATTAACATTGACAAGAAACGGGAATGGATTAGCTATATAAATACTGTGCCTGCAAGAGCCGGTCAGAGGCTATGAATCTTGCAACAAACAACCCAGCTCCTAATTCCTAAAAGTTTGTCCACTATCTATTAGGGATAAGCCAGGAGTGTTATGGAATATTGCCTGAATGAGAGCAACTTCAACATCACTCGCGAAGCTTGACACCATTTAGGACAAAACAGCCTGATTGATTGGCACGACAACCACAACATTATCTCCCTCTGCACTGAGGCACAGTTGCAGTAGTGTGTACCATCAACCAGATGTACTGCAGAAATTCACCAAGGTTCTTTCATACTATCTTCCAAACACATGACCACTTCCATCTAGAAGGACAAGGAAAGCAGTTAAATGGGACCACCACCATCTACTTGAAAATATATCTTCCCTCAGTGGTGCTGCATCAAGATCCTTGAACTCCTTCCCTAACAACATTTCAAGTCAACCTCATAGAATTGACAGCAGCGGTTCAAGAAGGTACTTTGTTACCATCTTCTTGAGGATAACTAGGGACAGGCATTAAATGCTGTCCCAGCCATCTATGACCATGTCCCATTAATGGATAAGAGAAAAAAAAGCTATTGGAAGTTATCAAAGTGATAGAATGACACACTTCTCCACAGCAAATATTGAAAGTCCACAGATGCCTGTGTTGTCTGCCCAATGCTAGTGTTTGGGATATATGATTTGGACTGGAGAGAACATACAAAGAGAAGAGAAGGATCTAGTGGTAGTGCAGTTAGCAACAACATAGGTCCAACTGAGAAGGAGGTTCTGCTGATGGAGAATGAGAAGTTAAGTGCTAAATTAGAAAACAGAACTTCAAATTTGTTAATCTCTAGATCGTGTTCAGGGATGTGTAGGTTAGGTGCATTAGCTAGGAAATGTAGGGTAGGGTAGGGGAATGGGTCTGGGTCGGATGCTCTTCAGAGGGTCGGTGTGGACTTGTTGGGCTGAATGGCCTGTTTCCACACTATAGGGATTCTATGATTCTTCATTACTTGAGCAACGTGCACATTGGCAAGGGATGAATAAGATTACAGAAGTGAATGTGTGGCTCGAAGTCGGGTGTGGGAGAAATGGGTTCTAGTTTGTGAGGCACTGGAGAAAGTGGGATCTGTACTGATGAGATTGTCTACACCTCAGTGGTGTAGGCTCGGGTAGGTTTTTAAACAAGGAGAGGGCAGGAGGAGATGAGTGAGGCATCAAGCTTGGGTAAATATACCAAATCATGGGATAGAGTTGAGGCAAGAGAACAATGTAGTAATGTGAAAAAATGAAGCTTGGAGAATGGCAGGAAGGATCAAAGAGAAAAAGAACCAAATAATACATCAGTAGACAAGATGAAATACTCAATGGATAATAAAATGTCTCTGCATCTGTGTGCATGGCATTCATAACAATGTAAATGAATTCATATCGCACATTGATGTGAATAAATATGATAGAACTAGAACAAAGAAAATTACAGCCCAGGAACAGGCCCTTCGACCCTCCATGCCTGCACTGACATGCTGCCCGTCACAACTAAAACGCTCTCCCTTCCGGGGACAGTATCCCTCTATTCCTGTCCTATTCGTATATTTGTCAAGACACCCTTTAAAAGTCACTATAGTATCTGCTTCCACTACCTCCCCCAGCAATGAGTTCCAGGCACCCACCACCCTCTGTGTAAAAAAAAAAGAAAAACACTTGTCTCGTACATCACCTTTCAACCTTGCCCCTCACACCTTAAACCTGTGGCCCCTCGTAACTGACTCTTCCACCCTGGGAAAAAGCTTCTGACTGTCCACTCTGCCCATGCCCTTCATAATCTTGTAGATCTCTATCAGGTCACCCCTCAACCTCCGTCGTTCCAGTGAGAACAACCCAAGTTTCTCCAACCTCTCCTTGAAGCTAATGCCCTCCATACCAGGCAACATCCTGGTAAATATTTTCTGTACCCTCTCCAAAACTACCACATTCATCTGGTAGTGTGGCGACCAGAATTGAACACAATATTCCAAACGCAGGCTAACTAAGGTTCTATAAAGCTGCATTATTACCTGCCAATTTTTAAATTCAGTGCCCCGGCCGATGAAGGCAAGCGTGCCATATGCCTTGTTGACTACCTTCTTCACCAAATGATCTGATAACATTGTGGAGATGTGTCTGCAGGTGATGTAGACTGGGTTCTGAATACTGAGAGTATATGACATTCAAGAAGTCTGAGAAGTTAGGTAAAGGCAGAGAGGTAGCACTGTTAATCAAGGATAGTATTAGTGCATTGGTTACAGATTACCTTGATCCAGGAGAACAGGATATAGAATCAGTTTGAGTGGAGATGAGGAATAGTAGTAGGAAAAACGACTGCTCTGCAGACCTTTGAGAAGTAACTAATGTAACAAAAAAGTATACATGAAATATTGTGTACTTGTAGCAAGGATGATACTGTAATTATGGGTCATTTTATTTTTTTTTATTCCTTGGTGGGATATGGGTGCTGCTGGCTGGCCCGCATTTATTGTTCATCCCTAGTTGCCCTTGAGAAGGTGATGGTGAGCTGCCTTCGTGAACTGCTGCAGTCCACTTGCTGTAGGTTGACCCACAATGTCACATGTATAAACTGGGGAAAAAAAGGTATTGGTAATTGCAGTCTCAAAGAAGAGCTCATAGAATATGTAATGTGACAGGATTAATAAATAACCTCAGTAAAGACACCTCCTAGGTACCAGCAACCATATTATGATTGAATTTTGCATCTAATTTGATAGAGCAAATATTGCGTCTAAGAGTAGAATTTTGAACTTAAAAACTATCAAGAAAAGGAGAGAGGAAGCAAACAAGAAGCAGGACGCATCGACCAGAGCTCCTCCACACCTTTTTTTCTTTTTTTCTCCTTTCCTCCCCTTTTGCTCTCTTGGCAGGTGTCTACCCGGTCTCCCGGTGACTCGTGGTGGGTGAAGGCCTTGTCTCTTGGCGCCTCGTGGTGGTTCTCAGCCTGGTCTCTCGGCGGCTCGTGCAGGGTCCCGGCCTGGTCTCTCGGTGGCTTGTGCAGGGTCCCGGCCTGATCTGTCTGCAGTATGTCGGCCAGTCTCTTGTGACTTGTGGCAGTGTTGCGGCTTGGGGTGCAAGTGGATTGTGCCTGGGCATGTTACTGAGCAACCAGGAAGATCAGAGAGGCAGCAGTTTCAGCAACATCGATGGTATCTGCAGTAGCAGCTTCAAGAACAGACAGTAGAGCGAGTAAACGGAGGATTCATCAAAGACTGTTGAACTTTTAATTCATTCCTTTGTTTTCCTAGTTTAAACTCTCAAAGACTTTAATGTAAACTATTATCTATTTCTTTATTTTTCTGCTATTCTATGAAGTAATGCTTAACTTTTTAATTCTCGTTTCACATACTACTTTGTACCTAAGCTTTCTTTGTACCTAGGTACCTAAGATGGCACCTTGTGTGGCAACATTATACACTTTTCACTGTACTTCTGTACTTGAGTACATGTGACAATAAAATATAAAATCAAAAAAAACTAAAATCTAAAAATATCTAATCCAGTTAGCTTGATCCTGTCAAGTGGAAGGTGTTAGAATCAATAAAAACGTTAATAGATGCTTGAAATACCCCAGGGAGGAGGTCAACATGGTTTTGTGGGAGGGAAATTGTGTTTAACCAATTTGTTGGAATTCTTTGAAACAATAATGTGGTGTGGATAAAAGGAATGCTGTATTTCACTTTCCAAAAGCATTTGATAAGGTTCCACATGAAAATTTATTGTGCAAATTAAGAGCTTGTGATAAATGGAGCTACATGATAGCATGGTTGGAATTTTTCCTGGCTAACAGAAAACAGTGTATGTGGGTCTAGGCCCGAAACGTCAGTTTTCCTGCTCCTCTGATGCTGCTTGGCCTGCTGTGTTCATCCAGCTCTACACCTTGTTATCTGTGTGTAAAGGAGTCTGTCTCAGATTGGAAGGATGTGACAAGTAGAGTCCACATGAGTCTGTACTTGGGCCTCAACCTTTTACAATGCGTATCAATTATTTAGAGGTAAGGATCAAAGGCATGGTGGCTGCATTTGCAGATGACACAGAGATAGATAGGAAAGTATGTTGTGAAGATGATAGAAGAAGGATATAGACTAATATAGCTAAGTTAAGCGAGTGGGCAATATTCTTGCAATGAAGCGTAAAGTGGGAAGATGTGACTTTGTTCGTATTGGCAGGAAGGCCAAAAGCAGAGGATTATTTTAATACCTGCAGAATTATGAAGTGTAGAGAGATCTACATGTTCTAGTCCATGAGTCACAAGAAGTTAGAACACAGGTACAGCAAGTGATTAAGAATGTTAATAGAATGCTATCCTTTATTACAAAAGGAATTAAATGTGAAAGTAAGGATGTAAATGCACTGGAGGTAATTCAGAGGAAGGAGTTGGTTGTGTTATGAGGATAGGTTGGACAGACTGGCCTTGTTTTTACTGGAATTGAGAAGAGCGACTGGGATTTGATTGAAGTTCATAAGATTCTGAATGATCTTGACAAAGTGGATGTGGAAAAGATGTTTACATAAGAACATAAGAAGTAGGAGCAGGAGTAGGCCGTCTGGCCCTTCGAGCCTGCTCCGCCATTCAATAAGATCATGGCTGATCCTTTCGTGGACTCAGATCCACTTACCCGCATTCTCACCGTATCCATTAATTCCTTTATTGTTCAAAAAAAATCTGCCTTTTTTTTAAAAACATTTACTGAAGTAGCGTCAACTACTTCACTGGGCAAGGAATTCCATAGATTAACAACCCTCTGGGTGAAGAAATTCCTTCTCAGTTCAGTCCTAAATCTGCTCCCTCTAATCTTGAGGCTATGCCCTCTTGTCCTAGCTTCACCTGCCAGTGGAAACATTCTCTCTACTTCTATCTTATCTATTCCCTTCATAATTTTATATGTTTCTATAAGATACCCCTCAATCTTCTGAATTCCAATGAATATAATCCCAATCTACTCAGTCTTTCCTCATGAGCCAACCCCCTCAACTCCAGAATCAACCTAGTGAACGTCCTTTGCACCCCCTCCAGTGCCAGTACATCCTTTCTCAAGTAAGGAGACCAAAACTGCACACAGTACTCCAGGTGTGGCCTCACCTGCACCTTGTACAGCTGCAACATAACCTCTGCTTTTTATTTCAATCCCTTTAGCAATGAAGGACAAAATTCCATTTGCCTTCCTAATTACTTGTACCTGCAGACCTACCTTCTGTGATTCATGCACAAGGACACCCAGGTCCCTCTGCATAGCAGTATGCTGCAACTTTTTACTATTCAAGTAATAATCCTTCTTACTATTACTCCTACCAAAATGTATGACTTCACATTTATTTACATTGTATTCCATCTGCCAGACCTTTGCCCACTCACTAAATGTATCTATGTTCCTCTGCAAAGTTTCACAGTCCTCTGCTCATCTTAGTGTCATCTGCAAACTTTGACATCCTACACGTGGTCCCCAAATCCAAATCATCTATATAAATTGTAAATAATTGCGGCCCCAACACCAATCCCTGAGGCACACCACTAGTCACTGACTGCCAGCTAGAATAGCACTCATTTATCCCCACTCGTTGCTTCCTGTTAGTCAACCAATCCTCTATCCATGCTAATACTTTACCCTTAATGCCATGCATCCTTATCTTATGCAGTAGCCTCTTTTGCGGCACCTTGTCAAAGGCCTTTTGGAAGTCTAGGTACACCACATCCGCTGGGTCCCCATTGTCCACCTTGCTCGTAATGTCTTCATAGAATTCCAAAAGATTTGTCAAGCATGACCTGCCCTTCATGAACCCATGCTGCATCCGCCCAACGGGACAATTTCTATCAAGATGCCTTGCTATTTCTTCCTTGATAATAGACTCGAGCATCTTCCCCACTGCAGAGGTTAAGCTAACCGGTCTATAATTCCCCATCTTTTGTCTACTTCCCTTTTTAAACAGTGGCGTCACATTTGCTGTTTTCCAATCTGCTGGGACTGCTCCAGAGTCCAGCGAATTTTGGAAAATTACTGCCAGTGCACCTGCTATTTCTCCCGCCATCTCTTTTAGTACCCTGGGATGCATTCCATCAGGGCCAGGAGACTTTAATCTTGTGGTTGAGTCCAGAACTGGAAGACCTGTCTTAAACTTGGGGGCACCCTGTTAGGAGAGAGAGATAAGGGAAAGTCTTTTTCTGAATGTTTTATAACTTTGGAATTCTTTGCCTCAAAAGTTGGTGAGGTAGGTTCACTGAATATTTTAAAGGCAGAGGTAGATAAATTCTTGTTGGACAAAGCAATCATAGGTTATTGGGTGTTAGATGGGAATATAGAATTTGGAACATGATTGGTTCAACTATGATCTTGTTGAATGGCATAGCAGGTTTGACTTCTGCTCCCAGTTTTTATATATACGTATAAAACATAATATATATATATACACACATATAATACATTAAGACAGACTGCAAATTAAAAGCTCAGTCAAAAGCTTTTGTAGGAATGTCCAATGTTGTTCCAGAAAATGTTGCACCAGCAAGTGATGATAGTAACAAATAGATACCATTTTATGTATTTACAGTGGATGTAAATGAGGACAAAAGATTATGGGTGTTTTATATTTGAGGATAAGGTAACTCCATTTTTGTCTGATAAATTAGCCTAAAAGATTGTTAGTTATTCTTCAAGACAAGTGGCTGGCTCAGACCCTGATACTAGTGAAAGACTCGAATTTTTTTCTCTAGAGTGTTTGTTAAATAAATGTGTATTAATACAGGGAAATTGTTCGGCTGTTTCATTGTGTGGAGTGAATTTAAACTGTGACTGTTATTGTTTTTGTGTGACTGGCATCTAAATTGCCTCTTAAGATTGACCTTAGTGTAGAAAATTATCCAGCAGGAGACCATCTGCTGCCTTCAGATGTTTCCAAAAGATCTAGTGAAATTATTAAAGATAAAAATGTACTTGCAAGTTCAAAGGGCTTGAAAAATATTTGTCTGATTTTGGATGTATTGAAAAAAAAGCAATGGTGTGACTTGAGGGGTGCCCTAGGAGCTGAAAAACGCCCAAGACTCTGTCTCCTGAGATGGAAAAACATTGAAACCTCAGATTGACAGCAAAGAATTAACCTTAACTCAATTCCACAGGCAAAGTACTGCAGCTTAGTGCACAAGGAGACGGAAACACTGCTTTAAAACTAAATGGCTTGGCTCTAACTAATCCAGTTACCATGGAACTATAAGGACAGTTTTGAATCCTAGAATATAAATTAAAATTTCACAATGTGTATTGAAGACTGTTGCTCAGAAAGAATTGGACAACGCTTATGTTGAATGGGAAAGCAACAAAATAGAGTTTTAAAAAAACCAAAGGCTGATTTTAAATAAAACATTTTTAATTGTGACACCAACAGAATCTCAAAGATTAAGAAGTGACTAAAAATGATTTTAACAGCAGAATGAAGTGTTGACAGAAAAAGGTTATGTTAAAAACCTGCTTCTCCTGGAGAAGAATATTTTAAATCTTGGGAGTTAACTTGGATGTAAAAATTTTAATGCATTTAAAAAGAAGGACCATTCAGTTGTTTGGCTGAAACATTCTTTATCAACCTGGGCAATTTGAACAAAAAACCTGGAGCCTTGAAAGAGAGCAGAAATCTGAAGGCAGAATCTGAACTGAGTAATTCAAAAACCGTCAACGGGATGTTCAATTCTAAACAATGTATTGTCTGGTTCTGCAGAAAAAACAAAGGGACCTACTGAGATTAGATGATAATAAAAACAACAACAAAAGATTTTGTCTTGATTTACAATTTACGCCTGATGGATTTTGAAAATCATTGCAAATAACAGTCTTTCTCAGCAAAGTTTCTTGTACTGAATCGTTTGGGAATTCTTTTATTCAAAGATATGGAAGCTCATAAAATATACTCTGCAGGAAAGAAGATTTACTACAATGCTTAGTGGCAGGTAAAACTGCTGGCATTGAAACAAATTCTCAGTTCTGTGACAGGAAGAATGAAAGTAGCAAATCAAACAGTCAGGGCAGGAACGAGGTAGGACTGATAAATTAAACTGCATTTATTTCAATGCAAGAGGCCTAACAGGTAAGAAATCACACTACATCAGGTCGTAGTCTTACAGGTTTATTTGTAAACACAAGCTTTTGGAGCCTTAGTCCTCCTTTAGGTGTTACTGAGGGAGGTAGTAGCAGACACAGAATTTATAAGTAAAAGATCAAAGGGTCACACCACTGATGTGGATGTATTAAACAAACCTAAGATGCCGTTAAATCTTTAAATTGTTAGAAGGTTTTAATTGATTATTACGTATATGTAAATCCCTGAATTTCCTTCAAGTCACTGCCCTGAGACAACTAAAGGTTTTATCTTTACATGAAAGTGTAAAGAAGAGGTGACATCTTAGATCAGATAATGCATGTTAGGTGTGAGGCCTTGTTTAGAATTTGCTTGTGTTTTGGTTTGGAGTCAGACTGGTTTTATTTCTAAAACAGGTATTTATAAAACACCACATTGACTGACTGGTAAGGCAGATGAACTGAAAGCATGGTTGGGAAAATGGGACTGGGTTATCATAGCAATTACAGAGAGGTGGCTGTGGGATGGACAGAACTGGCAATTGTTCCAGGGTATAGATACTTTAGGAAGGATAGAAAGGGAAGCAAGAGATGAGGGGGAGTGGCATTTTTGATTAAGAATAATATTATGGCTGTACTTAGGGAGAATATTCCTGGGAATATGTCCAAGGAAGTTATTTGGGTGGAACTGAGAAATCAGAAAGGGATGATCACCTTATTGGGATTATATTATTAGAGCTCCCAATAGTCAGCAGGAAATTGAGAAACAAATTTGTAAGGAGTTCTCAGTTATCTGTAAGAATAATAAGGTGGTTATGGTAGGAAATTTTAATTTTCCAAACATAGACTGGAACTGCCAAAAGTGTTAAAGGCTTGGATAGAGAGGAAGTTGTTAAGTGTGTACAAGAAAATTTTCTGATTCAGTATGTGATGTACCTCCAAGTGTAGGTGCAAAACTTGGCCTACTTTTGGGAAATAAGGCAGAGCAGGTGACTTAAGTGTCAGTGGTGGAGCTTTTTCAGGCCAGCAACTATAATTCTATTAGTTTTAAAATAGTGTCATGGTTAGGGTGAAGGGCAAGGCTGGATGACTCGAGAAATTGAGGTTTTGGTCAAGGAAAAGAAGGGAGCAAATGTCAGGTATAGACAGCAGAGATCAAGTGAATCCTTAGAGAATACAAAGGCAGGAAGAGTAAACTTAAGAGGGAAATCAGGAGGGCAAAAAGGGGACATGAGATAGCCTTGGCAAATACGGTTAAGGAGAATCCAAAGGAAATTTATAAATACATTAAGGACAAAAGGGTGACTGGGGAGAGAATAGGACCTCTTAAAGATCAGCAGGGCTGCCTATGTGTGGAACTGTAGGTGATGGGGGAGATACTAAATGAAAATTTTTATGCATCAGTTTTTATTGTGGAGAAGGATATGGAAGATATAGAACACGGGGGAATAGATAGCGACATCTTGAAAAATGTCCATACTACAGAGGAGGAAGTGCTGGACATCTGAAAATGCATAAAGATGGATAAATCACTGGACCCTGATCAGATGTACCCTAGGACACTGTGGGAAGCTAGGGAAGTTATTGCTGGGCTCCTTGCTGAGATATTTGTACAATCGATAGCCACAGGTAAGGTGCTAGAAGACTGGAGGTTGGCTAGTGTGGTGCCACTATTTAAGAAAGGTGGTCAGGAAAAACGAGGTAACTATAGGCCGATGAGCCTGACATTGGTGGTGAGCAAGTGTTGGAGGGAATCCTGAGGGGCAGCATTTACATGTATTTGGAAAGGCAAGGACTGATTGGGGCGAGTCAACATGGCTTTGTGCATGGGAAGTCATGTCTCACTAACTTAATTGAGTTTTTTGAAGAAGAAAGAGGATTGATGAGGGCAGAGTGGTGAACATGATCTATATGGACTTCAGTAAGGCGTTTGACAAGGTTCTTCATGGTAGACCGGTTTGCAAGGTTAGATCACATGGAGTACAGGGAGAAGTAGCCATTTGGATACAGATCTGTCTTGAAGGTAGAAGACATCTACACATTTATACCTTATACCCTTTAGAATCTATAGCCTGGAACATTAAGTTGCCAGTCCTGTCCATTCCTGAGCCACGTCTCTGTAATTGCTGTGATACCCCAGTCCCATGTTCCCAACCATGCCCCGAGTTCCTCTGCCTTACCTGTTAGGCCTCTTGCATTGAAATAAATATGCAGTTTAATTTATCAGCCCTACCTGGTTCTCTGCTTTGTTCCTGCCTGCCCTGACTGCTATGTATTCCTTTCATTTTCTTCTCTCTTTGAAGAAGAATATCCTGTGGGTTGGAATGAATTAATGAGGGGAAAGGTCATTTACACTAACTTTCCAAATATAAGTTGTTCTAGGAATGGAATTTTCTTTTCCAAGGGTGTTGCACGGAAATGCAACAATGCAATACAAAAACCTTGCTTAGTTGCTTGATGATCATTGATCGGGTAGTATCAGATAGAGAATTGGTGTGTGACAATGTGATATAGGTCAATCCCCAGCTAACACATTGAGATGGTTACAGAGTGAACTATGGTGTGTTGTCAGAAGACATCTTCTCTGGGAAACTGAAGAAACTGAAAATAGCAGTCGTAATGTTGGAACATTTGCATTCATTGTGTTGCCTTGACTTCAAGCAATGGGAATCTTGGAGAAGTAATCTGTCACTAGGATGTAATCTTCATGAACTCTGAATAACTCTAGCAGAGATTGGTTCCTATGGCATAACACAAATGCTTTCACGAGATATTGAACATCCTGTTTAATTCCTGGCCAGTACGCAAATTCATATGCTAGTCATTTTGTATGTTCAATACCCTTGTGTCCGTAGTGTTACATAACTGTGGTATTTTGGCATAATGCATTCCATATTAGGACTTGTCTGCCCTTGAAAATCGTGTGACATACCAAGTTCATATTTATTTGGCCAAGATATACAAATGTTCTCAGGTAATTCTTTAATTCTGTCAGACCATCCTTGGATGATAATCGTTGGCAACTCGTTGCACATTTTCAGTAGTTGCAGATTGCAACTACTCACACTGGCTCTGAGTAAAGTGTATCAGATCAACCTTAAGAATGTCTTCCACTTCACCTGATTTGATTGTGTCATACATGATCTGTTCCATCATTGTGGATATGGTTTGAATCTAATGAATTGTGACGACTGAAATCTGTGCATACTGGTAGTCCTGCCTCTGCTGTGTGATTCTGCCAATGCACAGAGTTGAGCACCACCTGCCGAGCTGCATTATTTTCAGGAGGCGTAGCGCTACATCTCACTGGGGTAGCCATGCCAGAAATCAAGACCCAATATTCCCAGAGTCATCACAAAAGTTGAAGATTTTGTCAAAGTATGCAAAATTCCCCAAATTACTTGTCTTTTTAGACCCAGACTGACAGAAAGCATGGGCAAGGTTTTTGTACTTTACAAATGAATAGAGTATAGCAACAGATAAACAATTTTGAACTATCAACATACAGCTCTGCTTGTTAAAGCTCTAACCTCTTTATAAAACTGCCCCTACGCACACAAAAAAAATGTTATTAAAGGAGAGTCGGATTGGGAAGGCAGTTCAATGGTCCCTGTCCACTGAGATGATGCTTTTGCTTGCTAGACTTTCTGCTCCTCGATCTTTCTTCTCCAGGTATTTTCATTTGCTTGCAGGATGCAAAGAACAACTGAGTCACAGTTTATAAAGACTTTCACCTGTTAGTTAAAAGCAGCGGCTTATAGCAACTGCTTTTGTTCGCCCCAGCATGGCGACTCTTGGCATGGAGTGGTGGACTCCCAGCCCGGTGTGGCAGTCTCTCAGCCTGTTATGATGGTCTTTCAGCAGTACATGGTGGTCTGTCAGTCTGGGGTGGCCTCAGCATGGACTTCTGGTCTTGAGATGATTCTTCAAAGTGTGGTCCCACTGTAGCTAAGCACTTAAGAAAGACTTTCAGCTTTATTTCTTTATTTTCTGCTTAATCCTAAGAAGGTCTGAAATGTGTAATTTTACATTATTTTCATATGGTATTTTATGCTATACTATAATTACTGCAATGTTTAACTTTTAACTTTGTTCTTTCTTTCTACCTAGTTCTCAAGATACTGTACCTAAGTGCCTGTACCTAAGATGGTGCCTTGTGTGGCAACATTATACACTTTTCACTGTACTCCTGTATTTTTGTACTTGGAGTACAAATGACAATCAAATCAAATCATTTCACTTTATTTTTGTTTGTTTTCCTTTAATTGCTTTTGATTATTTAACAAAGACCTGCTGTAGTAGATATAACACAGTGTGGAACTGGAGGAAAACAGCAGGCCAGGCAGCATCAGAGAAGCAGGAAAGTTGATGTTTCAGGTCGGGACCCTTCTTCAGCCCATTTCTGAAGAAACTCCCACCCGATACGTCAGCTTTCCTGCTGCTTTGATGCTGCCTGGCCTGCTGTTTTCTTCCAGTTCCACACTATCTGCACTTCTTATGATCTCTACCTGCTGTAGTAGCAGGTTCCTGCCATTAGATGGAGTCTGTTCCAAATAAGGAATGATGACAGGTTTTCCTCTGTCTTGAACTTGCATTGGAGAGACAAAATGGTAGGATCAATTGACATAGAAATTGGTGTTATTAGTTTTATAAATGCTTTAAAGTGCACCTTGAGAGACCCTCCTCCTCAGCCTGCCCTGAGGCACTTTGGGTTATGCCACCACCAGTTGTGTCTCTCTCTCTCTCTGTAATGAGAGAGCACCCCTATGGCCTGGTAAGATGAAGGCAACATTACCTTCACTTTTCCTTATTGAATTAAGTTACAAAC
Organism: Rhincodon typus; assembly: GCF_021869965.1. NCBI lineage: Eukaryota > Metazoa > Chordata > Chondrichthyes > Orectolobiformes > Rhincodontidae > Rhincodon > Rhincodon typus. Next base: position 54,468,918 of record NC_063339.1, on the reverse strand, counting down.
ACGGCATGTGATGCTTTATATGGTCCAAGTTAAAATTGAGTTTAAGTCCTTTATACCCTCAGGTCTCATGCTATGATACAATGCTGATATCATAGGCTTAAAGGTATATTGTGAATTATTTAAGACATATGATAATGACAACAAATACACTTGTAAGCAAGAGGTAGAAATGGCAGATGTTGACAATGCCAACTGGGAAATGGGCACTGACTGAAAGGACATCGGAGATGAGCAGCAATGAAAATTTCAAGTGGCTGCAAATAGGGTACAGAATAAGCAGAGGCCATGTATTTGTACATCTTCTCTGCCCACTGTTATCTGCTCCTGCAAATACAGCAGAAATTGTCATGTCAGAGTTGGGCTTCAGCAGTCGTTAATACAGATTTAATCCCCATGACCTAACCATTCTTATGAGGCAGAAAGCTGCCGCTACTACTTTGATATTAAGACATGATGTTTTTCCAGATGGAGATGTTTTAACATTCTCTTGTTGGAGTACATCTCAACAAAGAGTGACTGGTTATAAGGCATTAATTTCACCTACAACTTTTTTAAACACTGAATGTCATCTGCTGAAAAATATATTGTATGACTATGATATACATTTTTAAAATCTAATTCTGTTACTGGGAGAAACGGCAAATTTTTAAAATTCACTTATGGGACGTCAACATCACTGACTGGATTCCTAGCATTTTTTTTATTGTCTGGCCCTTGCTGCCCTTGAGAAGATGGTGGTGAGCTGCCTTCTTGAACCACAATACCCTTTGGGAGGGAATTCCAGGATTCCAGGATTTTGATCCAACAACACTAAAGTAACAGTGGTATATTTCCAAGCCAGGATGGTGACTTATGGAGAGGAACTTGCAGGTAGTGATGTCCCCATGTACCTGCTGCCCTTGTCCTTCTAGATGGAAGTGGTCGTGGATTTGGAAGGTGCTATCTGAGGATCCTGGTGAATTTCTGCAGTGCATCTTGTAGGTAGTACATACTGTTTGCTACTGAGCATCAGTGGTGGAGAGGGTCCATGTTTGTGGATGTTGTGCCAATAAGTAGGGTTGCTTTGTCCTGGATGGTGTCAAGCTTCTTGAAAGTTGTTGGAACTGCACTCATACAGGCAAGTGTGGAATATTCCAGCACACTCCAGGCATGTGTCTTTTAGATGGTGGACAGGGCTTTGAGGAATCAGGTGGTGAATTACTTGCTGCAGTATTCCTAGTCTTTTTTTTTCCTTTATTTCAACTGCCTTCTTGAGGTTCAGTAGATGGCTTTCTTTTGTTACTCTCTGCATGATAGTTCATTATTCTTTTAAATAAATTTAGCAGATTTAGAACAAAATTTGGTTTTGAGGTTAACTGGTGCTTCCAAGCCACTCTTGGTATGGACATTGAAGTCTGCACCTAGAGTAAATTCATTGCATGTCCTTGCTGCCTTCAGTGCTTTCTCCAAGTGCTGTTCAAAATGGATGACTCCTCATTCATCAGTCAAAAGGGAATGGCAGGTAGCAATGAACAGGAGGACTCCCAAGGCACCTGTTTCCCAGGAGAGTGTATCATTGCCCTTCTGGTGGGACCCACCTTTAGTGAGTCTGTTGTGTCACTGTTACTGGGGTTGATAGTTGAACAGACCACTGTCTCCCTATCCTCAGCCTTATACTCTGGTAACATGACCAAGGAGTCAGCAGCTTCCCAGAACTCCATCTTTGGAACAGTTGGGAAGCGAGTCAAGATGGAGGCGATTAACTGGAGCTGGGTCAGTGTGACTCACCTCCCACTGTTCAGCTATGTAATTGAATTTTCCTGGGTGATTGAAAGCCTTTCTGGGGTCAATATGCCCATTGTCCCTGTGTATTTTGAGCACTAATCTGTATTCTAACCCATTTTGGCTCCAGATCCTTTAATTCTGTTTCCTCGTGAAAATGTATCTCTGATTTAATGTTATGAAATGAGTTAGCCTCTACAACCTATTCTGAGAGAGAGTTCTGCATGTCTACCACCCTTTGGGTGAAGTGTTTCCTAACTTCTTGCCTTAAGGACCCGATGCTGACTTTTATGTAATCTTGTTTTGAACACTTCCACATGTAGAGAGAGGGTAAAGAAAAACTCTTATCAATTTAATTCAAAGTCCTAATAACCTCAAGCAAATGACCTCTTAATCTTGTATATTCCAATACCCATGTCTCAGTTGGTAGCACTCGTGTTTCTGGGTCAAAGGTTATTGGTCCAAGTCATGCTCCAACAATTGAACATACAAATCGAGCTGACACTCCAGTGTAGTGCTGAGGGAAAGTTGCACTATTAGAAATGCCTTCATTCAGCTGAAATGTTAAACCAATGTCTTGCTTGCCCTCTCAAAAGGATGTAACATATCCCATGGCACTAACTCAGACTACAGTTCAGAGTTATTTCTAGTGTCTTGGCCAATATTTATCTTCTAAGCAACGTCACAAAAACAGGTTATTTGCTCATCATCCCATTGCAATGGGAATTTGTTGGGTGCAAATTAGCTGCTGTGTTTCCTAGATTATAATAACATGGACACTTCAAGAGTAACTTCATTGATTATAAAATGCCTTGCAACATCCTTTGGCTGTGAAAAAGTGTTAACAGTTTGGGAAAAATATATATTCATTCATGTAGATGTGTTACCTAAAATATTAATTTCTAATATGATGGACCGGACACATATATTTTGAAGTTTTTTGTTGGAAAGAATGCATTTACTTTAAAAAGACACTGTCTACAGCAACAAAGAGCAAGCTGCTTAAGTGGAGACACCAAGTCTATAGCATTTTCAGGAAGGAGTCCTGTGACCTATTTTGTGGTGGGAAATATGTTGATAGCGAATGCAATCAGTTAGAACTTCCCACAAGGGCAATTTTTGTAATTCGAACCTTGGAGAACTGTTAATTCTAGTGAATCTAAGCTTCCCTCCTTTCAAGCCAGCTGAATCCTTTCAAAGGTGTGGTACCTCAAACTTGCATCCCGTTACTCACTACTGTGTCCAATTAGGGCTTTACATAATTACACCATAACAAAACCATAAGACGTAGGAACAGAAGTAGGGCATTTGACCTGCTAAGTCTGCTGTGCCATTCAGTGAGATCATGGCTGATATGATAATCCTCAATTTCACTTTCTTATCTTTTTACCATAACCTTTGATTCTTTTACTGATCAAAAATTGTCAATATCAGTCTTGAATATACTTAATAACCTAGCCTCAATAGCCCTCTGTGATAAAAGTTTCAAGATTTGCTAACCTCTGAGAAATAAATTTCCTCTTCATCTCTCTTAAATGGGTGACCCCTTCATCTGAGATTATGTCCTCTGGTATTAGACTTCCCCACAGGATAAACTAACCTCTCACCATCTACCTTTTCAACTCCCCCAAGAATTTTATATGTTTTAATAAGGTCGTCTCCCATTCTTCGAAAGTCCAATGAGTGCAGGCCCAGTCTACAGAACCTGTCTTCTTAAGAAGATTCCTCCATGCTCAGTGTTGCCTGTCTCTGAGAATACATAGAAAAGATGTGGAGACACTTAGAGCCCTATAAAACATTAACTCATTTATTAAGTACTTAAATAATTAACACACTTTTAACTACTAACGATATCTCAATCACTGTATTTCACTACCCTGATTTCTATAACTAAACCCAAACATTACTACCCAGGTGACTTTGCAGCTGACCAGGCTGATACTGCTCGGACCTCTTCACCATGCTTATTGATGTAGGGTACCTTCTTACTGTGTTAGTCTTCAAAGTGTTGTTGAACAAAGGGATTTCTTCAGGCTTTTTGTACATAAGTCTCTGTGTCAAGTACATTCCTTACTTGGAATTATGCATGCACATTGCCCATCCTGAACGTTTCGTCTAAATATATGCTTTCTTTGGACTTCTCCATGCACATGAGCAATCCCAAATGTTTTGTACAAATGTATACCTTATGTGATAGAGCCAGCAGTTCTTGACTTCCTGCAGTTTTAACTCTTAGCAGATCTGACTGACTCAGCATACTTCCATTCACAAAGCAGCCCATTGTTGGGCCTCTTATCAGTTCCTGTTATCTTCAGCCTTATCAAACACCAGGATCAATCCATGAACCTGCTTAATATATCTTAGTTAAGGAGACCAAAACTGTTCATTGTTTTCTAGATGTGTTCAAGTTAGTGCCTTGTACAGTTTTAGGAAGACTTCCCTATTTTATACTCCATTCCCTTTAAAATAAAAGCAACTTTCTATTTGCCTTCCCTATTACCTGTTGAACTTATTTGCTATTTTTTTGTGATTTGCACAAACAGATACACAAATCCTTCTGTGCTACATCTTTCTGTAGTCTTTCTCTATTTAAATAATACTCAGCTCCTCAATTCTCCCTTAAAAGTGCATAAGCTCACATTTTTCTACACTGTAGTCTAGCTCACTTAACTTGTTTATATGCTATTGAAGACTCTTTGAATCATCCTCAGCATTTGCCTTCTCTTCACTGCCCCCTCTCCCCAAATTTTTCTGCAAAGTTGGTATAGTCACTTCCCTCATCCAAGTAATTTATAAATATCTTTTAAATAATTGTGGGTCCAGCACTGATATCTGTGACACTCCACTAGTTATATTCCTAAAAATGCCCCTTATCCCAACCCTCTATTCTTTATTAGTTAGCCAATCCTCTATTCAAGCCAATATACTACCCTGAACAATATGAGCTCTTATCTTAAGTAGCCTAATGTGTGGTACCTTATCAAATGCCTTTAGGAAATCCAAATTTACCGCATCCACTGGTTCCCCTTATCTATTCTGCTTGCTACCTTCTCAAAGAATTCTAATAAATTTGTCGGGTATGATTTTCCTTTTATGAAGCCATGCTAACTTTGTTTGATCATATCATGTATTTCTAAATGCCCTGCTGTTAAATCCCTTATAATAGGCCTGAACACTTTCCTGGTGAGGAATGTTAAGCTAACTGGTTGACATTTACATGTTTTCATCTTCCTCTCTTTTTACATAATGGTGTTACACTGGCATATTTCCAACCCTTTTGGATTCTTGGAAGATACTATCAGTGCATCTGTTATCTTCGTAGCTACTTCTTTGAATATCCCAGAAAGCAAACCATCAGATCCGGGGGTTTGTTCGTCTTTGGCCCCAATAATTTCACTTGTACTTCTTTTCTAGTGATAGTTATTGGATTTATTCCTGCATACTCCCCATCCATGTTTGCCACTTTGATGGTTTATTATTTTTGGAATGCTACCCTTAGATTTTGGAAAAGCCACAAAGGATTGCTGAACTGCCAATGCACCACCCTTATTCAAAAAAGGAAGGAAGACACAGAACATGTAAATACAAGCCTTACCTTAACATCTGTCATCAGGCAAGTTCTAAAGGCTCTATTAGAAAGGATGTAATAGTAGAGCATTTAGAAATATATAATCATGCAGTCACTGTGAAGGCAGGTGCAATATAGTTATTCAACTCCTCTACTATTTTCTGGTTCTTGATTATAATTGTAGTGAGACTTTGGTCTTTGGCTATAAATGCTAACATTCTATTAGCTTTTTCTGATTCTTTTATTGAGTTTGGCTACCAATGTTCTATATAAATGTACTCTTAAGTCTCTTTGGACTTCCATTCCTAGCTTTTTAACCATGTGAAAGAAATGCTGTGATCAATCTTTTCTGGTCCAAAATGGGTGACCTAACATACACCTGAATTTAACTGCATCTCTTACAGTTTGCCCACTCACAAACTACAATTTGTAATTTTAGGCTTCTGTCTACACCATTTACCATGCTGCCTGTCTCTGTGTCATCAGTAAACTTGTATAGGTGGGTTAGACATAGATATAGCTAGAGAAAATAGGAACAGGAGTAGACTATTCAGCCCTAGACTCTGCACCACCATTCAATATAATCATGGTTGATCATCCAACTCGGTACCCTGTATCTGACTTCTTGAATAGATTCAATGTTTTGGCCTCAACCGCTTTTTTTGTGGCAGAGAATTCCACAGACTCACCACTCTCTGGTTGAAGACATTTCTCCTTATCTCTGTCCTAAATGGATTACCCCCCCCATATCCTAAAAACTGTGTAACCCTGATTCTGGATTAAAAACAAAATGTTGGAAGTATCAGCGTCTGTGGACTGAAAAACAGTTAAAATTTCAATTTAATGACTTGTATTAGAACTGGAGAAAGTTATAGGTGTTACATGTTTTAAGCAAGTACGAAAGAAGAGACAGTGATGGGGAGGTTGGTGAACAGTGAGCCAAAAGGAAATTCTGCTTGAGGATGGAAGGCAGAAGAGCTTACAGATGAGATGTATGATGGGGCAAGGCATAAAGAGATGTTATGTAGATTGTCAATGTCTGATCTGGCCCATATTCTGACTTTGGATCAATAGCACGAGTTTGACTCTTTGCTAGTCTCTGAAATGGCCTAGTCAGTCACTCAGTTTGTATCATTGGTGGTGTGGCTCATAACCGAATCTCGCCTTGATCTGCCCCCTAACTGCATTGTGACTTTGTCCTCCATTCAGCATTTCCTCTTGATCCAGCCCTCTCTGCTCATTTAAAATCCTCTTTCTCTACTGCCCAGGCAACTAATGGGAACACTTGAAAGGAGTACATTGGAATTGTCAAGTTTGGAGGCAACAAACCTAAAAAATACATGGCCGTAAATGTAAAATGAAAGTGAGGCTGGTGTGGAGGGTATTGAAGCAGAATTAAATTTGGAAGAGACTGCAGAGCAAATGAAGTTGTGGAGGAGTATGAGGTTGAAGATTTTCAATTGGATTTCAATGGGATGAAAATCAAGTTGAGTCTGCAAAAGGTTTGCATTCCTAAATATTTAAGATGTAAAATTACTCACAATAATAATTGAGTGGTGTTTGTGCGCCATGAATTGAGTTCTTCAAGACAAGCAGGTCTTTGTAAAATTGTGCTCGGATTGACTATCTCAGCTGCTATTGTGGTACAGAAGTTATTTTTTCTCATTGTCCCTGAACAACGAGAAGAAAAAATCAGACTGGCTTCCTCTTCCTGATCACTAACTACTGACAGTCATTGAATATAAACATGTGCAGTACTAAGATGAGGATAGAAGCAAATTTGGCTACAATGTGCCCTGAAGTTAGACAGGTAATATTACATTGCCAATCATACGTTAAAAATTGCAAGTGTGCAAGTTATCAGATATTGCTGGCAGGAAAAAACCACTTTCAAGAATGATTGCTGTTGTCAAGGAAATTAAAAGTAATGTGACTTACTACCATGTAAATGAGAAGTGAATTCAATGTTAACATGGCGATATAATTGTGTTGCATAAAGCACATCTGCTGCATTGTGAATATAATCCATAAGGAAACAAGTTGGACTTTGAGTTACTTCCATCTGTTGCAGAAAGCTAGCAGGCCTGAAAACTACCCTATGTCTCAGTAACGCCCTGTTAATCTTGGAATTAAAGATTGTGAAAAGTTTCATTGCAATGCAGCAGTAGAATGTAGCTCCAGGCTCGATTATACCAGGAAGTGATTTCCTCTAATTGCACAAAATTGAGGTGTGGCAAATGCTGGCAGGAGCTTGGGTCTTCAATTAAAATGAAATGAATGTCAAAGCAAAATTAAGCAGAAATAGGACCTAGTTCACTCTGACTATTGCAGTTGCTGATAAAATACAAATTACTTATGGTCTGATAATTAACTCTGAAATGCAACAAACACTGCCCCAGGTCATTCGCTGTGACATGCATTTTGCATATTGTTCTGTGTGTGTTTCAGAGAATACCATTGATCATGATTTAAGCTATGTCAATTGTTAGTTGTAACTGTTTTTAATAAAATTCTAATGATGCAAATATATTCTTGCAGCTTCTATATTTCCTGATGTATTTAATATATAGTCAGATGCAACACTTTGCTGATATGTAACAAAAAAATTCTTTGTTCTGGTTTTTTAGTCTGACAAAATAACATACCTGAAATGTTACTCAATCTTTTGCATGTTGTAATCTAGCTGTTGCTTTATTTATTTGTTTCCCTGTCAAATCCACGTTTGATCTTTAGGAAGTAAGTTGCTCAATAATTTTTGTTTTGAATATCTATCTAGTCTATTTCAATTGTATACTGCATTAGCTGTGTTGATAGGCGGTTTTAAGCCTGGAATATCCATAATAATTAAGAAAGGTAATATTTTACCTCTCATTCATATTCTTCAATTTTGGCTTTTTTTTTTGTATTTGGACCGCTTTGTGCTTATTCTTCCCATTACCAAGTCACTAATATAACTTCTCCTCTGGTAAAAGAATTAGAGCTGAGATGTAGAAGCTTTTGCACAAGGCATCTTATTTGTGACATTCATTACTTCAGTCAAAAAGTTTGAGAAAGTATAAAGCATTCACCTGCCATGAAGGTACACTTCTGAATTGAGAAATGAATACAATATTCAGCAATTTCAAGCATGAAAACAAAGATCACAGCCACGACCTCAGCAAAGTAAAACCATCACACCCCCAGCAAATGTGGTATTTTGCATTTCTTGCATTTGTTATATTTTGATATACCCAAAGGAGATTGTCAATGCAGTCCTGAATCTGAAGCATTTTCATGCTCTAGGTGTTGTTCTATTAGGAACTGAGCTAAGAGTGTTTGAATTTGAGTCACATAGCAGTTCAATATCCATTTTACAGTCTTCCACATCCACTATTCCTGCTGTACGACTGCATCTCAACAACGTGTCATATTTGGCTCTGGGTACTAACCACTGGCAGCTGGTGCTTGAGGTGGTTCTCTGCCACCAATCTT
>NC_063339.1:54445905-54459618 GCF_021869965.1 Rhincodon typus | reverse complement strand
CCTGGCCTGCCGTGCTCCTCCAGCTCTACACTGTGTTATCTCCGACTCCAGCATCAGCAGTTCTTACTATCTGAGTGAGAATTAAGCGGATTAAGTATAATGTCAAATCAAAAGCTCACTTCAAATTAAAAATCAGAACATAATGGAAACCTTTTCAACAGCAGGTGCTTAAAATCTGAAATTAAAAAGTGAAACAAAAATAGTGATTAAAAACTCAGCTGGTCTGTGAGAGCTAGGGTTAGGGCTACGGCTATGGAGACAAACAGTTAACTGAGTCAAGTGTAACTCCTTCAAAAGTGTAAAGAGAGATGGAAAAGTGATGGGATTTATACTGTAGAAAGAGGTGGGAGGAAAAAGTTGAACAGAAAGGAGTGTCAGAGGAAAGTTAGAGGTTGGATGAGATGAAAGATTCCAGGTGTCACCAAATAAAGACATAGAAAGTGGCAAGGGTTGTAAAGGGGGAATTTAGTTCGAGAGTAGATGTAAATTGCAGAATATAGGTCAATTCTAATGACAGCAAAACCAAGAAAACCAGACACTTCAGATTGAGGAAGAGGAAGGAGGAGGGGATACAAAATGAGGACAGAATTCACGGTCTGAAGTTGTTGAGCTCAACAGTTAAGTCAGAAGGTTGTAAAGTGACTAAACAGATAACAGAAGTGCAGTTCCTCCAGTACCCAGGCCAGCACTTACAACCTATCCCTAATCGCCGAGAGGGCAGTTAAATCTCAACAGTCTGCAGCCTTTTAAGGAAGGAAAATCTCATCCTTACCTGGTCTGCAATCACATGTAGGCTAGACCTGGTTAGGATAGCAGCTTCCTTCTCTAAAGGACACGAAGGAACCGTTGTTCTACTGACAATCAACAACAGGTTTCATGATCATCATTGGATTCCTAATTTCACCTTCTGCCATGTGGGATTCAAACCAAGGTCCCCACAACATTACCTGGGTCTCTGGATTAATAGCCCAGTGACAATTCCAATAGGCCAACATCTCCCCAAAATTGATGCATGTCATTTTTCACCAACATTCTAAACGTAATGATACAATAATTATTACCCTTGAAATATTCCCCCACTATCACTTGTTCTACTTGGCCCACTTCATTCCCAAAAAAAAATCAGATCAAGCAGTGCCTACTTTCTTGTTAAACAGGAAAATTTCCCACAGCACAATCTAGTCATTCCTTGCTACCCTTACACTACCACTATCCCAGTCAACATGTACTTAAAATCAACATTACATTTAATTTCACCTACTGAGATCCGCACGCAGTAGTAGCTTCCGGAAGCAGAAGTTATGCATCAACGCAATGATTAGCATGCACAGAGCTTCTGAATAAGTACACTGCTAGAACATTGCTTAACATCCTCTCGTATCTATTCTATGATGTTTGGATCTCTGTAAATAACTTGCAGATTCATTCCACTATATCCTTCCCACTAGCTGGTGGCCTACACATTACACCCAGTTGTATAACTGCATCCCTCTCATTCTTTAGCTCTAGCCAAATGAATTCTGTCCTTGAACTGTCTGAAATATCCTCTTTTCCTGGGGCTGCAATACTATCCTTAATGAAAAACATCAAATTCCTCCTTTTCTTCCTTTCCAATGTTTTCTGAACATCTTGTAACTAGAAATATTTAACACCAAATTTGCCCTTCTTTAAACTAGGTCTCTATTATCACCACATCCTAACCCCAAAAAGCCTGTAACCCCAAATCTTATTAACTGTATTCCATACATTCACAAAATATACCTAGATTTAGACTTCATTACTTTTGCCCTTACTCCGACACTTTGTACTAATTTACTATTCTCTATTTTAGTACTATTTGCATCTCCCAGCATTTCGCATATGCTATCAAATTTATTTTCCATAGCTTGCACTAGTCTTTTACAAGAATTAATAACATTGGAGTCATGTGTTCAATGGTTTATAATTTGCTTCTTAAGACATAATATATTCTGATTTTGTTAACCTATCCTATTATAACAGCAGTTTCTTACAACACAGAAGTCTGAATTTTTTTTTAAATTCATCCATGGGATGAGCACATCACTGATGAGGCCAGCATTTGCTCCCTATCCCTAGCTGCTGTGGAGATGGTGGTGGTGAGTTACATTCTTGAACTGCTGCAGGTGCTGTAGGTTGACCCGACAGTGCCAGCAGGAAGGGAATTTCAAGATTATAATGTAGCAACAGTGAAGGAATGATGATATATTTCCAAGTCAGGATAGTGAATGGCTTGGAGGGGAACTTGCAAGTGGTGGTGTTTCCTATTATTTGAAATTTAAAATTACCACTAGCTCTTTCTTCTCCAACCTCACTGCTGTGCTTGTGGCTGATGGGACATAGATGGAAAATTCCAGCTATAGCAGTCGATATACAACTATTCTGCAATGTCTAATATTTCAATAAAGGTGAAAACTCATTCCATAAGTATTCTTCAAAGAATCATGCCAAAATGAGAATGCTGTTGAAGCTTTTTATTTTGAACGCATCAGGACAGAAACAAGAATACCAAATTTAAAGGGAGTAACAATTTATATTGCATGAGATAAGTTGACTGATTGGTTGTGAAATCTTGTCCTCTGTGCTTCTGTTTAATTCAGAAAAGATCCAGAGTTGGGCAGGCTAGGAGGATTAGCCATGGGAAATGCAGGGTTATAGGGATAGGGTAGGGGAGTGGTATGCTCTTCAGAGATTTGCTGTGGACTTGATGGGCTGAATGGCCTGTTTCCATACTGTAGGGATTCTATGTTTCTATGATTATATTTGCTTCACACTGAAAGCAGACATTTTGTACAAACCTGCCAGTCATTTTTAAACTTTACAAAAAGTGTGGTCTAGCATCATTTGCACGAATGGTTAACTCAGACAACCATGCTCTCAAATAACAAAATTTTTAAAATGACACACGCACACACACTTTACAAGGATACTGAATATGGTCCTTTCCCAGGGTTCTAACATGTAGAGTGCGGTAATCAACAGATACTGGTAGTAAAGCCAAGACATCTGTTTCCACGCCGTTCCCAGTGCCATGGTCACTGGTTTGATTTCCTCCAAATACTGCAACAACCTGGAAAGAACACAGACATGCCATTAGTCACTATCTCTCTCTTATTTACTTGTAAAACAACATTTCTCTTTCATCCAAAATGCAGGTTACAGGGATGGGATATTCTTTTCTCGAGGCAAAATGAAAACAATAAGAGCTTGAGCCAGGACTTCCCAAAGTGGGGTTTAGGTGCCCAAGTCAGATCATGAGTTGAAATTTTGGGGTCATGGGCTCTGGGGCAGCAATGGCTGCCCCAATAATAACAGCACATCAACCAAAGGAGGCCTTTACTCACGGTGGGGTCAGGACAGTTTTCAAGCCTCAGAATGGGGTTGCCGTGGGAAAAGGTTTGGGAAGCAGTAGCTTAAGCTATCCATACTTCAACGTCACTGCCTGACATGATTATTTTGGTGAAAGTTCTGGAGTTAATTACAGTACAAATGTCCAATAATAAAATAGTAAAAAAAAGTGATACATTGTCGTGATCAAACTATAATTTACCATGTTTTCTTGCTGTATTTTTCTCTGTTCCAAATGTTCATACAATTGAGTTGTGGCTTATCTAACCCATTCAAACTTTGCTAAGTTCCCTTGCTCTTATTGCATTTCTCCTTTGAGTATTTCATCTTATTCTATCCCTTTCACCTATCATTTAAAATCCTCACTCTCTAATGTTTCAAGTATTATTTCAAGATTTTCTCACCGCATTATCTTCACTATTTTCCTCCCTCAGCTTCATATGCAAACCATCCAGCTACCATTTCTTTCCCTTCCCGAGCACACCAGGCCAAAGTTCTTTCTTCCCATGCCCAAGCCATAAACATGCATCTTTCTCAAGATTCCCTTCTAATTCCCCTCATATCCTCACTAAACACATCTTGCTCACGAGACCCTCATATCTCCACTTAGCTGCTGACCATCCAACTTTGCTGCCTGCTGGCACCCATTAGCTGATATTGTCAACAATACTATTCCCTCAGGTAGCACCCCTTCCTCAAAAAAAAACAAACCTCTGACCACTGTTTTTGCAAATGACAAAAAACAATGTTTTTCTTCTCCAAGATCTTTGAAATGTTATCACTTGTCACATCTTTCCTGGAACTCATGTTTGAATTCATCCAAGCCAGGGCTCCACTCAAGTCAAGGTAAGAAAAATGACTCTCTCAGTCAAACAGCATCTTTCCATTATCCCTCACCTAGGTGAAACTGCATTTGCCTGGTGCCAATTCTTATTTATCTAAATATATCCAGTGTATCACTTGCAGTGCCTTTTCTTCCTAGCCTCATACAGTTACCTCTGAATCACCTTCCTGCTTGGCACTTTCTCATCTACAAGTACCCTAGGTAATATCATCCAAAAACACAGCATCAGTTCTTACATGGACACTGTCAACACCCAGTTCTACCTCAACACCACCCACCTCTTTTGACTCTCCACTGTCTCCAGACCATCAGATTTTAAATCCAAAATCCAATTCTGAATGAGTAGAAACTTCCTCAAAGTAAATACGGAGAAGGCTGAAGCCATTGGCTTTTGTCCCCACAACTCTATCAACACCCAAGTCCCCCCAACTCCCTCTCACCACCACTCTATCCTCCCCCTAACAACTAAGTTAAGTTGAACCAGACTTTTCAAAAGCTTACTGTCATATTTAACTCGCAGATGAATTTCCAAACACATATCCACCACTAAACTTGTTCTTTCCATTCGATGCAATATCGTCTGACTCCATCCTAGTCTTAGCTGCTGAAACCATCAACCTCAAGCCTCAGCTACCATAATGCATTTTGTGATAACCTCCCATGTCTCTGTGAACGTGTTAGACAAAGCTCTGTTATCAGTGGCCTAGATTGCACTAGCTGTCAAACACCCATCTCATAACTCATCTCACCAATCTGTATTAGTTCCAGGTAAAACAATACATCAATTTCAGAATTCTCAAGCTTGCTCTCAAATTTCTCTACTGCCTCATCTCTCCACACACATGTAACCTTCTCCAGTGCTGCAACCAACAACAACAACCTATATTTATATAGTCTCTTTACAAAACAGAGTATGACATGGGGTCACATAAGGAGATATTAAGTCAGACGATCAAATGCCGTAGTCAAAGAGGAACGTTTTGAAGAGTCTGAAAGGGAAAAAAACAAGATAGAGAGGAAGAGGGATGGAATTGTCAGAGAAATCTCCATTCACCTAATGCTATCAACATTATTCAGAGGGATGGGGATAAACATTGCTATAGACACAATGAATAGTACAAGCTTTCATGGACTGGGCTCAAGGCAAGAGGAGACAGTTGAATAGTTAGGAGCTTGATAGAATCCGAGTTAAGTGAGCCGGAGGTGCACTTCACATGAGCAACAAGGTGAACCCAATTAGGTTACAAAACTGGAGCTCTTGTGGTGCAGTGGTAATGTCCCTGTCTCTGAGCCAAGAGACCTGGGTTCAAGCCCCATCTACTCCTGAGGTGTGTAAATACATCTCTGAACAGACTGATCAGAAAAATAGATTAAATAATATAAAAAAAGGGAGATTCAAAAAACTTGCTCGGACAGAAGGGAATTTTGGTTCGGTGGGCTTGGGAAGGGAGGAAAACAACACAGACAGCTGATTGAAGAGTCTGAATCTGAGTGACAAAGAAATCAATGAGCATCTTCTAGCCTTGTCATTGGAGATTAGAGTAGAGAACATACAAAAGTGTTTAAGAATATATTTGTAGTGAGGGAGGAAAACCAGGGTTTAACTTTATATTTGAGGATGATCCTGGAATGGTGTGCAATTTCCACAGAAGAGAACAAAACCCTACAGCATCAATGTGTGCTCCATGATGAATAGCTAAACTAGTCATCTGTAGTTTTTGGACTTCAGGAAATGGAGTTAAGCACCATACCAATGGAATGACAAGATGGCCAAGGATAATACTTTCAGTGGAGCCAAAGGTGGAGGAAAGGATGTAATGAGCTGCAGAAATGTCATGGTGAATGAAAGCCAATGCTTACATAATTGGGAATTTGTAAGTCCTATTGTAAATGATTTGTGGGAGCAGATTTTTCCCAAGACTACGCACAGAAGTATGTATTTCAGAGGGCGGAAGGGAGGGGACGTGCATGGAAGGGGATACACAGATTGAATAGTTTAAGGAATGTGCATAAGAGAAAGTGAGGGAGGTGAGAGATACATCAAGCAATGTGTGGAGTGATTTTCAGTTCTGACAAAAGTTCATCTTGGCCTAAAACGTTAACACCGATTCTCTCCACACATGCTGTCTGACTTGGACAGTATTTCAAACAATTTTTGTTTTTGTTTTCACTTGAAATTTCTGGTATCCATACTATTGTTCATTTTACAAAAATACAATTCATTGCAATTAATTATTGGCCCTGGGTTTCCTGTTGATGACAAATGAATGGCACTAGTCATTCATTACACTTATGTTTTCTGTGGATATTTTCACTAGAACTTAAGGTAATTTGTCAGCCAAAACAGCACAGCTAGCATCCAAAGCAGGGACATGCGTAAACAAGGTAAGGAACATCGTGTCTCTTCAAACAAATCAGATTGAAGAATCTTCTCTGAGACATAGAGTGAACCAGGAGGTGCAAGTTAGAATACCTTAGTGTCAAATTAGGTACAGGAATGAAATATAAAGAAAGATGAATTGAGACAAAGAGACAAACAAAAGAAAAATAAATAAATCTCCAACAATAATTATAATCTGAAGGAATGATATTCATAATAGTAAATTTTCAGTGCCAGTGAAGTTTTTTTATGGTAATTAAAAAACTTATAATATCATCACTTTCACTTCAGTAGATAAGGTCTAACTTGAGTCTTAATTAGTTTGCAATTCAGCATGTAAAATGGGTTCTTGTGCAACATTTCAGGGCAATGAATTTTCTTCACAATCCATGGCTTGCTTAAAAATATTACTTAAATATTACCATATTACTTAAAAATAGATATTAGACACTTCATTACTTTATCTCTATACTCCATACCTGGCAACATCCTGGTAAATTTCTTCTGAACCCTTTTGAGCTTAATAACATCCTTCCTATAACGGGCGACCAGAACTGGACAAAATATTCCAGAAGTGGCCAGATAAACCTGGAAGAGACTATGCAAGTGTCTGCAGAACATGGTGCTAAATAGATAAATTTAATTTATAAATGTATGTATTATTTCCAGGCAACAACCATTTTTTGCTATTTGCAAGTTTCCATCTGAATGGCATGATTCCTTTGTAGAGTGCATTGCAACATCCCATATATACTGACCAAGCTGGGCACATCTGGGAGCATCTAAAAGATCTGCATTGTGCTTCCTTGCTTTGGGCCGATGACCAAAGGGAGCTTAAGTTATTGTCATGACTGTGTACTTGTATGATATTTTGTAAAGGTTACTAATCTGTTAACATGAACACAGAATCCTACAAAGTGCTCCCATGAACCACATCACTGTCCTTATTGATTCACTGAAGCCAAAAAAAAACACAGGCAGAGTGCTATCGGAGCTTCAACAAATGTAGACATTTAGAATTCAATTACCCCCGGGTAACACAATAGGTCTTTCAAAGGATGGGAGAATTAAATGCACCTGAGAGAACAGGAAATTACAGCATAATTGACTTTGCTTTGTGGAACAGCGATTCATCAAAGTTAACGCAGTAGCCATCTTAAGTTTTGATCTGTATAAAATATGCTATGAGAAATCATTTTGACAGAACTCTAAGCGTAGCTGAGAGTCACCAGAGGTAGAAGGGGTCTCAGCAGGTAGAAGGAGAAAGGTAACGCAGCTAAAGGATTGCTGCATTGAAGCAGACTCTCAAAGGCCACAAATGCTATACTGTAAAAGCAAAATAATGGGAGTTTCACCACTTCTCAGAATCTGTTCTGCTCAGTTCACCTGTACAAGAAACCTCCAACTACTTAACTAAAAAAAACTATTGCAGCTGCTGAATTCTGACTTCAAACTTGTAACCCTGTCACTTTGGAAAGAGATATCTTCAAGCAAGTAAAAACCCTGCAACAAAAACAGACTGATCTTACTTTCATTTTTATCCACATACACTGCTAAGCTCTACACCTGTGTTTTTCATAACTGACACCGCTTAGTAACTTTCAACAATAGGTGTATCTACTAATTATTACCCTTTAAGAATAAAGCTTTGCTTTTAGTTTTTAAATTGGAACACAAAAAAAAATCACATTTCATCAACCACTTCGTGGGCATGCTTTTTGTTGTTGTGACATTATAAAGTCTAACTTATATCCATTTAGCATTCCAGCCATATTATTCAAGATTCTCACATTAAGAAAATTAACAATTAATACTCTCCAGGTTGAGAAATGAAAAAAATACAAAACATATCACAAAATATAGTGAATAGGAGATATATGCAATAACATAGCTCATTGCAGAAGGCTCTTATTCACAGTATCATCTTTGGATCAGATGAAGATGGCTTTAAACGTACATTAAATTTCAAAAACAAAATTGTAGATAAACTATTTTAAAGGAAACAAATTCAAATAAAGTTTTGTGTAGAGGTAGTTTATATTTATGCCAGTAGTGCATTGTATAGCCATGGGAAAACTATTTTAGAAAAATTAGTCAAGCAACAGGCCAAATTTAGAATGGTTATGGAAAAGGACAAGGGAAAAAAAAAGCACAAGAACATTTAACTGGTGGGCCTAATTCAATGAGTTGAGAAAGGATCCGTCTCAGATTAACTGGTAAGCAAAATAGTAATTAAACAATGGGAGGACTGAGGAAATGTTTCAAATCCAAAGACAGAATGGACATGGATTTATATTGGAAAGATAACTGAAGTAGCGGATATGGAAATATGGATCGTCTCTGAATATTATTTATATAGTCTGTCACATAACATATGAGAAGTCCCTTGGAAAAGAATTTAGAAAAGCTAGGATTGTCCACCTTGGACAAAGGTTGATTTTGACAGACTTGCATAATGCAAACTAGGAATTAACATTCCCCTTAGCTGATCACACAGGACTAGTTGGAGCGGGGGGCATATTTTTTAAGATTCCTTATATCTCTTGGCCCAAATAAGAGCTCAGAACTCACTATATCGGATGGTGATGAAAGCAGAAGTGATGATCAATTTCTAAAGGAAACTGAATGAGCGCTTAACGGGAATAAACATGCACGGCTATGGGGAAAGCACAGTGAAACTAATTAGACTGCCCCATGAAGAGCCGACTAGGCCATGATAGACCAAATGGACTCCTTCTGTGCTGTAATTGATACTGAGACTTTTAGCTAAAATTGAAGTTTGTGGAATCAAGGAGAAATTATTGGCTTAGTTAGGAAATTATATAGCATGGTATATAGAACTGCTCAAGGTCCTGCAGATGCACTCAACGAGGGCTTTTGTACTGCTGTAACATGACGTCTAACATGTATTCTAATCCTCGAGTCAGAAAGGCCAGTAATCCGTTAGCATATTTAGTACTTTTTTTGTATCAATTCATGACCCAAATCTCCAGAGACAATCACTGGTTCTAGACTTTCACATTCAAACTGATTTATCCTTTCATACCCAAAGTGCACTTATACTTGCCTATACTTAAAAACCATATGCCACAGTTTTGAATATTCACCTAAATTACAATAGTTATAATTTTGTGCTTCCAAATACGTTGCTTACAATGTCACCCATCTCAGTACCATCAGCAAATTTGGATTTATGATTTATATCCGATTTTCCAATCCAATAATAAATAGGGTGAATAGTTGGGGCCCTGACATTGATTCTTGTGTACGCACAGTCACATTCTGACTGTTATTCCTTCTGATCATTGAATCCCTATAGTGTGGAAACAGGCCATTCGGCTCAACAAGTCCATACCGACCCTCCGAAGAGCATTCCACCCAGACCCTACCACTACATTTTCCCACATCTAACCCACCTAACCTAAATACGCCTGAGCACTATGGGCAACTTAACATGACCATTCCACCTAATCTGCACATCTTTGGACTGCGGGAGAAAACTGGAGCACCTGGTGGAAACCCACACAGACACGGGGAGAACATGCAAACTTCACACAGACAGTCGCCAGAGGGTGGAATCGAACCTAGGTCCCTGTCCCAGTGCTAACACTGAGCCACCGTGCCACCCTGCTCAACAGGAAAAGGAAGGGCATTCAAAGCTAGACCTCTATGGAAGATCATAGGTAAGAAATTAAAATGAAATATCAAGGAGACTTTTGACAAAAGTAAACTTCATACAAACATATAAAGTAGGCAATGAAATTGAATACAGAAATCACAAAGTCAATCAAAAAAAAAGATACAAAGAGAAAATGAGAATAGATTAATAGTTAACCTATAAAGGAACCCAAACATATAATTAGTAAAACAGTATTCAAATAAAAAGATGGTGCCGATTAGGAACTAAAAAGGTAATTTGGTGGAAGCACAAGCTTGTTCAGGTATTAAATACTTTGTATCTATTTTCATTAAAGAGGGCACTACCTATGTGGCAATATATTAGGGCACAGATCAGGGATCCTTTATCTGAAAAACTCAGGACCAACTGGTTTTCAGCTAAAGGAATTTTTTTTCCAATTTTTGGGTTCACATTAGTTCATCTGGATCTGTTCAGGCCCCTTGGGAAAAAAAACTGTTTCACGCGAATGGATCTAAAAGCGAAGTTTCTTTTCCAAAGGACCCAAATGGACCTGCAATCATGCTCAGTTTGGCCTTTTGGGGTAAGAAAATCTTTGCAAAGGGCCCAAACACAGCGTGTCTGCAGGTCCACCCCCCAAAACACTTTCACTTTTTAGGTCTTTCCAGTTTTTGGGCAGACTGATAACAGATACCCAACCTGCAGTGACAAATGCAGATTAGGATAAAGTCTTAATGGATATCATTGAAATAGGAACAGGAATAGGCCATACAATTCCTCAAGTTTACTCTGCCATTCGCCATTCTTGGTGGTTCTGATGTGGTCTTAATGGCAGTGTGGTTGACTCCCAACTGTCCTCTGAAATGGCCAGAAAAGCCACTTAATTGTATTAATCATGACAAAGTCTCAATTAAAATTGGACAGACCACCTGGCATTGACTTAGGCACTGGAAATGACAACAGCAAGAAAAGCGCTGTCAACTCTGCAAAGTCCTCCTTACTAACGTCTGGCACCTACTGCCAAAATTGGGAGATCTGTCTAACAAACTAGTCAAGCAACAGCCTGACAGCTATACTCACAGAATCATACCTTACAGACAATGACCCAGACACCACCATCACCTACGTCCTATCCCATTGGCAGGACAGATCCAGCAGAAATGACGACACAATAGCATACAGTGAGGAAGGAGTTAGCCTAGGAGTCGGTTTGGGGGTCCTCAACATTGACTCTGGATCCCTCCAGTCTCATGGCACCAAGTTAACACGGGCAAGGAAACCTCCTGCTGATTACCATGGACTATCCTCCCTCAGCTGATGAATCAGTACTCCATGTTGACCAACACTCTGGGGAAGTACTGAGGATGGCAACAGTGCAGAATGTATTCTGGGTGGGGAAGGTAGTTCTTCCTTCTTCTGTTCCAATCCCCATACAAATAAAGGCTGACATGCCATCAGCTTCCTAATTGTTTGTTGTGTCTGTATATAGTTTTGTGTTCAATGAACAAATGCATCTTGGGACCTGTGAACATCAACATTTACAAGGTTTGAGGCTTTTACAAAAAAAAAAATTCTGCTTTATATTCTTTGGATAAAAGTGAATAATCTCTCATTTCTTCAAATTAAACGGCATGAACCATCTTGTTTCCCCATTAATGTAACCTCTCATATTTCTGTAACCTCTGTGTCCTCCTCACTGCTTACATTCGCACCAGCTTTGCATCATTAGCAAACCTGAACCTCTCTAAATCATGAATATAGATTGTAAATGGTTGAAGCCCAAGCACCAATCCTGGCGCCCCTCTCTAGTTACAGTGCAATGTGAAAAAATCCCATTTATCCTTACTCCTTGCTTTTTGTCCATTGATCAATACTCTATCAACGCCAGGATGTTGATCTGAACACCATGAACCTTTTATCTTGCATATTAACCTTTTGTTCATTCCACACAACTAGATCTAAAATAACTTAATAGGGATTAAGTTCCACATTTTTTTTATTCCATGAAACTGCCTGAAATCATTCCAGAAATTCATATCCAGTCTACTTCTGCCAATTTTATTGTCCCACTGTACATGAACATTAAAAGTGCCACACAATTACACTGCTTTTCTTATAGGCTCCAAATCATTTCTTGTCCAAGGTTCCTCACATGGTACAACAATTAGGGGCCCTAACCCTAACCCTAACCCATCTCCCACAAGTGCTTTATGACCCTTGATATTACTAATCCATATCCATACCAGCTCTACTTCCTGGCAAATATTCTCCCTATTCTGCTTCTGGCATTCATCATCAGGATGACTGCTCCTCCTTTTCAATTTTGTCTTTTCAAAATATTCATTTGAGATGTGGGCATTACTGGCTGAGCCAGTATTCATTGTCCATCCGTACTTGCCCGTGATAAGACAGCGGTGAGCTTCCTTCTTGAACTACAGGTCATTTGGTGTGGGTAGACACACAATGCCGTTAGGGAGGAACTTCCAGGACTTTGATCATGTAATATTGAAGAAACAGTGACATATTTTCAAGTCAGGATGGTAAGAGGCTTGGAGGAGAACCATGCATCGACTGCCTTTGTTCTTTTAGACAGAAGTGTTCATGCATTTAGAAGGTGATATCCAAGGAACCTTGATGAATTTCTACAGCACATCTTATAAATGGTATATGCTGCTGTAACTGGATGTCAGTGGTAGAAAAAGTGAATGTTTCTGGATGGGTGTGTCAATCAAGTAGGCTGCTTTGTCCTGGATGGTGTCAAGCTTCTTGCGCATTGTTAGAGCTGCACTTATCCAGGCAAGTGGGGAGTATTCCATCACACTTCTGACTTGTGACTTGTAGATGGTGGGCAGACTTTGGGGAGTCAGGTGGTGAGTTACTTACAGTAGTATACCTAGCCTCTGTTCTGCTCTTGTAGCCACTGTATTTATATGGCTAGTCCAGGCCATTTTCTGGTCAATGATAACCCCTGAGGATGTTGATATTGGGAGATTCAAAGTAGTACCACTACAGGGGGCAATGGTTAGATTCTCTCTTGATGGACATGGTCATTAGCTGGCACTTATGGTGTGATTATCACTTATTTATTTATTTTAAAAAGTATTTATTTTCCAACCTTGGTCATTTTGTAATTATGCCTCTATAATGGTGAATAGATCAAAAGCATTGATCTCCGATTACGCTACTAGCTCATCCATTGTATTAGAAATACTTTTGTGCATTCAGATCATTATCCTTTAATTGTTTTTGTAAACTACTATTTGCATGGATCTCACCTACCACCAGGTTTTCTGTCCCTTTCTATTCCACTTGCTAGAGTCATAGAATCATACAGCACAGAAACAGGCCCTTCGGTCTAACCAATCCAAGCCAAACATAATCCCAAAGTAAACTAGGCCCAGAGATAACAAGGTATAGAGCTGGATGAACACAGCAGGCCAAGCAGCATCAGAGGAGCAGGAAGGCTGACGTTTCGGGACTAGACCC
>NC_063339.1:54386699-54435905 GCF_021869965.1 Rhincodon typus | reverse complement strand
AATCTGAAGCCCATCTAACCTAAACTATTCCATTATCATCCATATGTCATGGGATGAGGCTGGGTGTGGGGAGATTTTGAAACTGGTGAAGTCCACATGGAGATCATTGAGTTGTAGGCTCCCAAGGCAGAATATGAGGTGCTGCTCCTCCAGTTTCTTTTTGAGCCTTTTTAGGAGTTAAAATGATCTAGAAAGCCACTCCGTTGTATTAAGAGGGCAGCTAAGAGTTAATCACATTGCTGTGGGTCCTCTTCACGAATTATTAATTGTCACATGTATTCAATCTAAAAATAGTGGGAAGTGTGTTCCTTCACTGTACATACATGGCACCATTCACATTAACTTGGAATAAGATAAGAAAAAAAAAATGATAACTTGAGAGTCCAAATTTCCTTTCCACTGTTATAGTCGCACTCAGTTTTCCAGCTCTCGCCATGCCTCTGTCAGAGTCCCACTCTGGGCTACCTCACCGGCTCACTCTTGACCCACCGCCATTGCTCCGGCCCATGCTCAATCAGCCATCGCTGCAGGACACAACCCGCCAAGTTGTCGTGAACTGACTCCTTCCCAACTCCTTAGGTAGATAGTTAAAAGAGGTGGGGTGCAGAATAGAATTACTAGAGAGGAGGAAGAAAAAAAAGCAAAGACAAAGAAAGAATAAAGAGAAAGGGAACTGGCAAGCAGAGCAGAGCTCCAAATGGAGCGACTTATCCTGCCGCTATCTTGCTGGGTCTGGAGTCACACATAGGCCAGACCAAGTATGAATGGCAGTTTTTGTTCATTAGGTGGTCAGATGCATTTTTACAAAATGAACAATGGCTTCATGTTCATCACTGGACTTTTATCCCTCTGGATTTTTAATCGAATTCAAGTTCCACATCTGCTATGGTGAGATTTAAACCCAGGTTCTCAAAACATTAACTCGATCTCTAGATTACATATCCAGCAGCAGTATCACCATGCCAACACCTCCCCATTTATTGTAGATTTGTCTTTGTGTCTCTTATTACCGCAATTCTGTGCTCTGATCATCAAGTGGTTCTACTGCACTTTTAATTTCTCAACATTAATGCATTAGCCATCTTCATCCTCTACATATTTGAATATTACTTCAAGCAGAAAATGACAATGGTAACCGTAGAATGGAGCATACAATGTGCACTGTTACCATTTTATCCTTTCAAGCTTCATCCTAAACTTCTGCTGCCTACATTCCTAATTTTAACCGCTGCGATAGTCAGCAATGGACTAATTCTTAGCTACTCCTGCTTGCTACCTCAGGCATCTTTACATACACCCCCTCAATGACAGATGCCTCCTCTTCTTTTGCTGCCTCTGTGGCTTCTTGCCGTATTTATCCCGGTGCTCACTCTATCTTCCACAAATCCAGTGTGATCTGCCTCATGCCCAAAGTACTCTGTACCCTCTTTAGTGATTCCTCTGGATGACCCAAAGACCATCACTGTCCCTACCCTGCTACTGATCTTAGGTTGCTGCAGCTTAGGTTGTTCACTCTACCTCTATAGCTATAACTAAAAATACACAATTGCATTTAATTTAGGAAAATAAAAAGCTGTGCATTCGAATCTAATAATCGAGATCTCCATGCTCAAATGATTTGGAAAATTGCTCATTTCCGATCCTACTGATTGTTTCAAAGTGACAACCCTAGACAGGTTTTAATCACTATTCATATGCTCCTTTATATTTAATGGAAGGAAAACAAGATTTAAATATTAACAAAGAAAAAAAAAATTACTCAAATTCTTTTATCAATTCATAGAATGATTTTCTCTTTTCTTCAGACCTCATCCAAATTATCTGTAGGCAATACTGTTTGGAAGCCGAAGATCAGATTTTCTTGGATCAGCCTCCATAAAGCTCGCCAGCAAAAGAGGAGTACTGATGAAATGTCTTGTTAAAATAATACTATTGATCCCATAGTTTCACAAAGCCTCTGGAGGCTCCTAATCTTTAGCCCATCAGTAACTATTGAGAATGGAAACAAAGTCACTGATGATTCAGTAACTACAGGCACCCAGTTTCACCTTTGGCAAAGAACTTGGTGTCAGGACTGGAAGGAACCAGTGCTATAATCATAATCAAAAAGTGCTGGAGAAACTCAGTTTTATGTTGAATCCAGTAGCAATTCTGAACAGTTATACTGGACTACAAACATTAGCACTGTTTCTCCCTTCACTACTGGACTTGCTCAGTTTCTCCAACAGTTTTTGTTTCTCTTTCAGATTTTCAGCATCCACAGTATTTTTATGAGGAGGTACCAGTGCTACCAACACCAGGAGATACAATTCCAGATTTATGTAGGCAAACTGGGAAAATACCTAGTTCTGCAATGTCCTGGGGGCGTGGTGGTGGTGGTGGTGGTGGTGGTGGTGAAGGTTGGTGAGTTGTTTAGCCTCCTACAACCAGAAACTTCATGCCACAAACAGTGGAGCATTTTCTCATAATTCCCATTGCTGTAACAGGAAGAAACCCTCAACATTTTAAAAAAATACATGGGTTACATACAAAGTGTTATTATATACAAGGCTACAGACCAAGAGATAGAAAGTGAGATAAGGCTAGACGACTTCACGTCAACAGAATTGCTCTTTGTGCTTTAGCAGTCACATGTGCCATCGACTAGGTGCACTGTAGTAACTCAGCAAGCTTTCTGGGACAGCACCTTCCAAACCTGGGACCTCAAGGTCAAGGGCTACAAATACCTGCACCACCACCTGCAAATTCTCCTTCAGTCACATATCATCCTGAAGTGGAGCTACATCACTATTCTTTCACTTTTGCTTAGTCACAAACCTGGAACTCTCTCTTTAAAAGGACTCTGGGTATCCCTTCATTGCAAGGACTGCAGCAGCTCAAAAGTGCAGCACACTACTACCTTAAGGGCAATCAGCAATAGTCAATGAATGCTGGCCTTGCCCTCAAAGCTTGCATTCCATGTACACACGAAAAGTTTTGGATTCATTTTTCTAAATTACATTTAAATGTTGTAATCAAGGTGCAAGCAACCACTGAAGGAAGCCAATCATTTTTGAAATTTGCCCTGAATAGTATTATGTGTACAAGTAAAATTCAAAACTTTATTTCTTACTGCACAATAAAAAATTATGCAAATACACAAATTGCCACGTTTGTTGATAACAGGCTAAAATGTTTAGATCTGACTATTGGCCCTGGTGTAGTAATCTATCAATGTTTGCCAGTTTATTTCTGCCCTTTAGGGACCTTTGTATGTTCTTTAACCAACTTCAACATGATTCTGAAGTTTCTCCAATTCTGTGTTCAATGTTAACAATTATTAGCTATAATATTTTAGCAAGCAACCATGCATGTCTAGGCAGTGTACCCTTAAGTATTACAGCTCAGTGACATTACTAGATGCTTGGTCAGGCATTTTCACATGTTGCCATCACTATGTCCACTGGGACTGTAACAAAAAACATTCAGCAATAGAATCAAACTATAGCTTTTGTTCTTCCAAATTTGGATTCTATCTTGTGAAACTATGTTGAGTTATAGAACACTGAAGAGTGCAGAGGCTTGTGGTGATAAATGGTGATAGAAACTAAAAATATATTAGCATATTAAAATACACACACAGACAATCCAAACAGACAGCAAAATTCTAATCGAAATCCCGAATATGGCAAAGACATTTTTAAAAATTTTACATTTGGCAGGTTCTTGGAATCATTCTTCAATCATTACCAATTACAGTACATCACTCCTTCAAAAAGTGGGAAAGTTAATTATTAGTTACTAGACATTACCTTATAGTCAACGTGGCACAGAATGACCACAATTTTCCAGTAAAATTAATTTGTTAGCTTCTTTAGCACTAGAAATTTTAGCTTGAAGTTGCTGGTTTGGCAGACTACACTTAGGAGAATCAGTAATTGTTTGCGTTCTTGACTGAGCTGTCAAATAACAGATTTTATTGAAAAGGCAAAGATGGAAGAACTAGATTTGTATAACTCAATTAAAATGAAATCATTTTCAGTATAGAGAAATGCACAGGCTGATCTTGCAGCCGAAATCATTCTACCAGGCTTTCTGCAGAGCGAGTTCTTTTTTTTTCCCCAAGCTGTTGCATATTTATCGGTATAGAGAAACAGGAAATCATTAGTCTGTTTACCTGGCTGGATAGAAAATAAATTAATAAAGCAAAGTATGAAAACATTCTCTTATTTAACACTTTATTTTACAATGGTTAGGAATCATTCTACAAGTTTAAGGCAGGTATACTTTAAATTTGATTTAGAAATTATAGTCATAACATAAATCTTAATTCAGGACTTGTGTTATTAATATAAAAAATGAATACTAAATGCCATATTAAGATGTTGGAATAGCACTAAATGTCAAACAATGCATTGTGTGACAATATTGAGTGCATCTAATGATACATTTTCTTTAAAAAAAATTGTAATTCACCCTATGATGATTTTAAAAATGAATGAAGTTGGCAACCAAATATACAATAGTCTCCAAAATATTGGCAACTGCTGGAGAAAACATTTTGGCTTCTGGAGAAACGAATACAAATGACGTGCTATATGGCATCTCAGAATTGGATTTTCTGCACTGAAGTTTCTCTTTTCTGGTCAAATGTAGTGGTGTTTAATTCTGAAATATGTGGATTTCCTGGCTGTAAATCTTCTCCAAGGAGCCACAAAAGCTTTTTTTCCATTTAGAGTTGTTGCATACAGCCCTTGTTAACCCAACAATCATAAAGCAGTTAGTTGTCACCTTTGAGTGCTACAAGACAGTTCTGCAGCAATTGCAAGTATCCCTGTGGATAAAAAAAATGCATTCACCTTGTTAAGATTTTGAGGAAACAAAAACACTTCTGATTTAATTCAATGTTACATTTTCTGAATACAAGCATTGTAAATTGTACCAAAGTTTGCAAACATAGTTTATGCTGCTAAAAATACTCAAGACATTTAAGGGTTTTAGATGACAAGGATCCAAGACACAGATATCTAGGAATCAAACACTAAACTTATAAGCACGATTAAAATTTAATGTCAATAACTATTTGAATCATGGTAAACATTTAACCAGTTCTCCACAATACCATCACCCCAACATGCGTGTATAGGAAGTGTATTTACAAAAATACATTTTAAAAAATTAAGAACTCCCCACTCCTAATTCTCATCAGAATGTTAAAGCACTTGCTTGCAAACAAAATAATTCCAGTTCCACACAAGGACTGCCAACATTTCGAATACTAAAATATTCACACAGCTACACTATTTCAGGGAAGTTTTTTTTTTTTAAGTGAAGTTATTCTTGTAACAAAATTGAAAAAATATTTTTAAGAGTTGGGGCCTGGTTCAGAAGATAACAGATACAAGATTATAAAATACTTGTGCTTTCATTAGAAGTTAGTGAAGAGCTTTCAACTGTTGTTTATAACTACAAATAATTCAACTTCTGTTAAAGGTCATCAACCTGAAATATTAACTCAAAGCTTCTCCCCACAAATACTGCCATTTTATTTCAATTTTCCAGTCTTATGCTTTTGTCAAATACAATGACGTTAACATTCTCAATGTTTAACTGGAGAACATTTTTGCTTAACCAGTACTGGATATGGGGAAAGAAGGCTGACAAGAGAGGCAGTTGACTAATCAATAGAACCTATAGTGAGGTACAGCTGGGTATCAATATTATGCATGAAAAACTGATGTTGAGTCTCACGTGATGTTGACACAGGGAAAGCATGAAGATAATAATAAGTGAGTGTGTCAATGTCTGATCATTGGAAGACTACAGAAATAATGGTGCAGGAGTAAAAAAAAAAAATGCCAGTGCAAGAGATTCTCTGGCTTCAAGCCCTGAATAACTAAAAGTGGAATGAGGGGAGGCAGTTAGCAGGGCTGGGTAATGGAAAAGTGTTATTCATAACTGTAAAGTTTTGTAGGGTGAAAACAGGGTGAAGGCAGAGCACTCAATTCTAGGATGTTGGTAAGTAAAGGAATTGGTGCTGTCTGGTCTTTTGCAAAAAAAAAAAAAAAAAAAGAGTAGACTGACAGATGGAGTAAAAATAAAATGTTGGAGAAACTCTGTAGGTCTGTAAACATCTGAGGAGAAGAGAATTGACATTTCAAGTCCAATATGACACTTGGACAGAACAAGAACTGCAGATGCTGGAGTCAGAGTCAATACAGTGTGAAGCTGGAGGAACACAGCAGAGGAGCCCAATGTTTCGGGTTTACACCCTTCCTGATGATACTCTTTTGTATGGATGAAGCCTGAAGTCATTGATTAGATTGGCAGGTAGCTGGTCAGGGAGTTTTGTTTCTTTTACCTGTCTAGATTGGTACAATGGAGATAGAAATGAAGCATTGTACCAAATTAATAGCTCAACTATTTCAACTCTATACATAATTAAAGAAAATCATTGCATAATATTTCTAAACTTGAAACCTAATTCATTTAATAAAACACAGTAAAGGTGACAGAGCAGGTGATGTGCAATATTGCAGAGTAGTAATACAGGTAACAATGACAAGTGTGAGACAGAAAGGGAAAAAGACAAACTTAAAGGCTCTTATATCTGAATGTGTGCAGTGTCCATAACAAAATGGATTGATAGCACAAATGGAAATAAATGCAATAAATGTTCTGCAGAAGGGTCACTGGACTCAAAACATTAACTCTGCTTTCTCTATACAGATGCTGCCAGACATGCTGAGTTTCTCCAGCAATTTCTGTTTTAGTTTCAGATCTTCAACAATCACAGTTCTTTGTTTTATCATAGAATTAAATGAGCATTATTTCAGCCATTACAAGCATGGCTGTGAAGTGACCACAGCTGGACCTGAATATTCAGGAGTATGTGACATTTTGGAAAGACAGGAAGAAATGTAAGGAGGTAGGGTAACACTTTTAGTGATGTATGATGTCAATACAGTAGTTGGAAAAGATTTTGATTTGAAGAATCAAATGGGGAATCAGTTGGACCGGGATTAGAAATAGCAAAAAGAAGTTGTCAAGGTAGGCTAATTTATAGGCCACCTGATAGCAACAACAGTGCATATACAAATCAAGAAATAATGAGGACCTGCAAAAAAGGTATTGCAATAATCTTGGTAGATTCTTATCTGCACATAGATTGGACAAAACAAACTGACAAAGCTAACCTGGATTATGCATTCATAAAGTACATTTGGGACAGTTTCTTAAACAATACATTCTGAAACCAACCATAGCATCTATGTTGACATTCACTGCATTAATTCTTTTGCTACTGTCTATTTTCCCTTTAAATAAACAAGATTTATAATTTATAGGTGAGGTCAAATAGCAAGCAGCAGATGCAGAGTAAAGAAAACAATGCACAGCAAGAGATAATAGGAACTGCCGATGGTGGAGTGAGATAACAAGGTGTGGAGCTGGAGGAATACAGCAGGCCAGGCAGCAGAGGAGCAGGAAAGCTGATGTTTCAGGTCTGGACCCTTCTTCAGAAATTTCTGCTCCTCTGATGCTGCCTGGCCTGCTGTGTTCCTCCAGCTCCACACCTTGTTATCTAATGCGTAGCAAGAGCCTTGTTACAGCAACTTATTACTTAATTTTGATTAATACATCAGACAGACAAAATTTTCCAGAAGGAAAAAAGTATTAGATGGAATGTCATCCATAGTACTGTTGAAAAAGTAGCATCTAGAAATAAATAGAACAATTTAGAGTACATTGGTTCAACAACCCAATAGTTCTGAGATACTTAACGAAAGGTGGAACATGAAATTTGGTTCCTCGGATTCAAATCTAAAAGTCCTAAAACTTCAAAGCCAATTAATGCAAGCTATAAACGAAGAAAAATTTTAAGTGGTTTTAAAACGTTAAAAGACACTACCTTAGAATGCTTCAGCTCCAACTCTGCTAATTCTACGAGATTTTTTCGAAAAGCTGCAACTCTCCGAGTTTTAAAGTCTATTAGCTCTAGAAAGAAAGAATAATTATCAAGGCTACACAGGTTCAAATAAATATATACAGATATACCTTTAAAACATCAATACAACAAATGATATGTTCAAACATTTTCCTATTCATTATTTAATTAGAAGATTAGTCCATTTACTCCTAAATAGTCTTGAGATACAATGAGCTACAGCTACAATCATATGCAGATTGCCACTCCTGCGCTTTTTTTTTTTTTAAAATGAAAGCATAGAGCTCCATGTTTCTGAAAGAAAATTCAACTCAGGGCTCCCTCAGATATGTAAAGCTGTACTTCTATTCTAGCATTTCCTTTGAAGTGCAGATCTATCTAAGGAAGGCAAACCATGTCCCCAGTTTACAGTCAGCTTCTACATTCCAAAATTAAAGTCCTGAGAGCCGCTTTGACAACCTCTGTCAAACTGTTAGTACATAAGGTAACAGTGATGTTAGGGTGCTGAGATGGTAGGGTGCAAGTGGATTAGGGAGTAGGATATCAGACTGGAAGAGAAGAACAGAATACCAGGTAAGTAGGATACCAGATGGACAGGGCAAGGATGCACAGTGACAAGTCCAGTGATACAGCATTCAGCTCTGATGAAGAGTCATCTAGACTCGAAACGTTAGCTTGCTTTCTCAACATGGATGCTGCCTGACCCGGTGTGATCTCCAGCATTTTTTGATTTCACTTCAGATTCCTGCAACCGCAGTAATTTGCTCCCGCATTTAGGGTACGTGAGGTTGAATTGATACTGGGTCTCTGTGGGGTGCATGATGCAAGCGTGGAGTCAGTCGAATAGTTACTCAGGAGTTAGATGATGTATTTAATAGTTTAACTTTTTCTGATTAACGATTTACTTAACTTCATCAGAATCCTCCAAAGTCTCCAATTTAAATGGAGACTTTTGGAGTGTTCCGGGCCAAGAGGAATTGTCCAGCAGGAAATTCAATTTCCTGGGCAATTTTTTCATAACAATTTTTTCTGCTACCACAGAGCATGCAGAAGCCCCTATCTACACTATCATAACAACTATCTAGCCAGTAGAAAATCCGGACCAATCAATAAGGTACTATACGATGGATTTTACCAACGATGGAGACAGGCTGGGAGGCAAAGAGGTTGCTGTAAAATGGAGAGAAATGCAGCAGGCAGAATGTCCATTATCTTCTGGCTGTCATGTCATTTTAACAGCATGGAGTGGATAGTGGTGGAAGGAGAATGGCCTTCGCACTTTCAAGCCAAATGAGCCACTAAAATTGCCAAAGATTTTTTTCCAGAATCATACCAGCAAAACAGGCCCTCACTGCATAAGACGACTATTTGGTGAACTTTAGTGACCTCCCTGCAGTTTTGCTAAGGGCCTCTGGCCTACAGTGTGGCCACTTGGGCAACAGTGGTCACTCCTAACAGCCCTCACCCGATCCTCGGTGACTGGCACCCTCACTTACTTGGTTAGTGTTGTGTTTCCACAGCATTGTCCTCTTCGAGGTGCAGTCCCAGTCACTGGGCCACTGCTCCCAGTGGTGTTACTGAGACTGCCGAGGTACTAACAGTCCGATTGGTTGGCAGCTCTCTGAGACAGGGCCACTTTTTTTTTTTTTTTTTTTTTTTTAAGAAAAAGGACAAATTACTCTGACAGCAACTCTTGAGAGATAGC
Source organism: Rhincodon typus (assembly GCF_021869965.1). Lineage (NCBI taxonomy): Eukaryota > Metazoa > Chordata > Chondrichthyes > Orectolobiformes > Rhincodontidae > Rhincodon > Rhincodon typus. The sequence continues at coordinate 54,426,276 of NC_063339.1, read as the reverse complement.
AGCCTGGGGTTTGTAGAACATCCTTTGTTCCAGTACCACTTGGGCCCCTCCCTACAAATCTTTTTCTGTGCATTAATGACATTATCTCACTCAGAACTGGAAAAAAATTTATCAATTTCACTTCCATATTCCACTCTGCTCTCATCTTCACCTGGTCCATCTCTGACTGTTCCTTTCCCTTCCTCAACATCTGTTTCCATTTCTGTGGATAACGTTGGCCAGCGAAATCTATTACAAACCCACCAAATTCCAGTTACCTGCACTATGTGTCCTTACCCTGCTTCTTGTAAGGATTCCATCCCATTTTTAGAGTTTCTCCATTGTATCTGTTGTGATGATGTGACCTTCAGCAGGGGCCCTCAGAAATGTTAGTTTTTTTGCCTCAACCAAGGATTCCTCGCCAACGTGACTGACAGGACATTAACCATAACTGACCCATCTCCTGCAATTCAGCCCTCACCCCTTCATTTCCCTCCCATAACAGAAATAGGGGCCCCCAGCCCTCACTCACCATCCCAAAAGCCTCCAGCGGATCATTAGCTGCCACTTCCATCACCTCCAGCAGGATGCCACAACCAGAAACATATACCCCTCCCTTGCCAGAATTCCACAGGGACCATTTCCTCCAGGACACCCTGATCTACTCATCCTCCATTCCTAACACCCCCACGGCACCTTCCCATGCAATTGCAGAAGGTATAACATCTGCCCATTTATCTTCTCCCTCCTCCCTTCAAGGCCCTAGACACATCTTCCAGATGAAGCAGTGATATACTTGTACTTTACTCAATCTAGTCGACTGTATTCACTATTAAGAGTGTAATATCCTCACCACTGAGTAGACGAAACACAGACTAGGTGACCGCTTTTCATAACACCTTCGTTCTGTCATAAAAATGATTCTGAGCTTCCAGATATCTTCAACACATCATAGATTTTGCCTGATCTGCTGAGTTTCAGCAGCAATTTCTGTTTTTATTTCAACAGCAACTATTCAGTTGCCTGACCCATGTAGAAGACAACCAGGAATTTATACAGTTTCCCTCAAGCCTTTCTGCCCCTCATCGGCACCCCAACTGTGACAAGCCCTTATGAAGTTACTTTTAATTCACAAGAAGAAATTACAGCTATTTTCCCTATTTATTTTGTAACAGGGAAATGGGCACGTTCATCATTTCTAGTTTCTTGCAGCGCTACTCAACTGAGAGGCCAGAGGAGACTGAAAACTAACTCTCCTGACAAGTACCTCAACAACCACATGCAAAATGCTCATTTGTGTAGGGACCAAATGTTGCTTATTAATAGTAATTCTGAAGTGTAATAATTGTAAAACATTTACCTTGTTTTGCTGACTCTGAAAGTTTCTCGAATTTCTGACAACATAACTGCTGGTTGGTCTCAGCTTGAAGTACATCTTTGTTTTTAGCTCTTGATCTATCCAGTAGTTTGTTTGCATTTTCATAATCCACTAGTGACCGTGCTCGTCTATAAAGGAGATCCTATACCCAAAAGTCAGGCAGCATGAATAACTATTTTAAATTAGAATAAAGGAAGTTCATAAAATTCTTTAAAACTATCAAACTGAATTTATGCATATGACTCAGTTTTGAATGATTCCACTGCTATTGCATTAAGCCAAAAAACCAAGTAAATGGAAAGCATAACCAGTATGAAAAGTGCTCTTCACCCTTTCCAACTTCAGGCATCCATTCTTTGTTGATTGGAATGCTCCCGAGTACGACTTGCCTATCCACTCCACCCTTCCCACTGCCCAACCGTAATAACCTCCTACCTGCATCACCAGCTTCAAAATCTCTCCACCACAAAACTGTCCATCTTCCCACTCACCTATCCACTCCACCCTTCACACTGAACAACCACAATAAACCCCACCTGCATCCACCTATCTCCATCTCACCTACCCTCCCTCATCCCACCCCTCCATGTTTTTCTCGGCTCCCCTCCCCCTCCCCAGTCCTGACGAAGGGTTTCAGCCCGAAACGTTGACTTGCCTGCTCCTCGGATGCTGTCTGACTTGCAATGCTTTTCCAGCTCCACATTTATTGACTCTAGCTTCCAGCATGTGTAGTCCTTACTGTCTAAGTCGTTGAAAACTACACAATTTACCTATATTGCCACAGGGAGGCATTACATAGGGTTTGCTGACGAAGAGGCTATGTGGGAGAGGTCTATATAGTTTTATACATTTATACACTAGCCAGCACCAACAGTTGAAGGCAAGAGGTGACAAGCAGACAAACTACTATATACCACCTACTGCACTAACATACTTAATGCATCACATCACCCAGAGACCAAGTTAACTGATCGAGGTTGATGCATGGAAGTCCTCAATGTTGAGCAGAGGGCCTGAAGACAAGTAGTCTGGAAGGATGTGGAAAAAGCAGAGGGCAAAAGAAATGGCTGGATGATAGAGAAAAAGCAACAAACTCGCCAAAAGAGGTGGGGTGGGGGTGGTAACAAGAAAAATCACGGAACTTCAGGCCGACACCATTCATCTGCGACAGCTGTAGAAGGGTCTGCCTCTTGCAAATCTGCCACCACAGCCACAACAGACAATGATAAATCCAGAACCGATATATACTTCAGGCACGTTCCGTCTCCCAAAATGGACAGATGTCATCTACCTACCTGGAATTCACTTGTATCTTACCCAAATGATCATCATTCTAGCAAGATTCTTAACAGTGCCGTCTAACCTTTTTAATTGAGGTTAACAATGGTAATAAAAACTTTGGGAATATTAATGGAAGAAAACATCCCCAGTGGATGCAAACCAAAACGCCAGCCACCCTAAATGCAAGTGTTAGAAGAAAGGCAGCATTTGCAGGCTAGTGTCTGTACAGGACATCTAAATAAAAAGGCACAGGGGCTAGGAAGATATTTTCCTAAATTACTTTGAAGTTGTAGCACTGGTGCAGAACGCAGCCTCTGCAGTTCTTTATTTAAATCAGCTCTTTGTAAGAGAGAACTTAGGCAGGCACACTTTTTGTTGCAGGGAAGAGAGGGAAAAAATTGTCAACCAAGGAAATAATAAAAGGTGTTCCTTGGGATGTTCTACTATAAAGAGGGCAAAAAGAAAATCAGAAGTAGTAAAACAGACCAAGCAAATCAGGTACCACAGACATTTTGTCAATGCTACCCACAGGGATCTAAGTTGGTGACATAACATCAAGTTGAAAACTCAGCGATCTTCAAGGTGGTTGTATTTTATCACAAGGCAATAACCATGACCTGCCTGTTGCCAGATACTGGAAATTAAGATTATTCTTCCTGTTTGGAATCTGTAATTAATCCTGATCTGTACCATTCATTGATTAAACTTACTGAGAAAATCAAGGAAATATCTTAAGAATATAACCAGAAATACATAAAAGAGCAACTGGCTAAAACATATTTACCTTGCCAGCTTGCGATTCCCTTAGGTAATACCTCAAAAGATCAGAAAGTTTTAGATCTTCATCTGCTGACACCCGAGCTTCTATTTTCTGTAAAAAAAAAATGCAAGAAATCAAGTAGAAAATGATAGTAACCTCTACTGTTGGGTCTGGAGAAGCAAGTCATCTAATGTCAAAATCACAGTCTGCGTTTTCTCAACAGTTCATGCAGAATATAACTAAATTAAATGATTAAAACATGTCCATGCATAAAGATCAAATAGGAGTTGTTACTTTTGTACCTATTTCTGACAATTGGATAACTACACAAATGCTTAACATGACCTTTTGAATACAGATAATTAAAAATATCCTGAAACCTAAAAATACCGCTTCCAGTTAAAAAAGTTAATTCTCAAATACTTTAAATATATTTGTCTAATCTTTTTAATTCACCACATTCTCCAAAACTGAGAAACTTGTTATCTGGTTATAATTTTAACTCAAACAATTAATTATTTGAAGGATCAAACAATATGATTACAAAGTAAACTCTTTCTTGCAACAGTTAAGGTTAAAAAAAGTATAAGCACAAATAGCAGCACTGCAGCAGATGCAACTCAAAACAGTTTTTTTAAAAACCAATATACTGCTTTAAGTCAGAAATATACAGCTAGGATCAAAAGGGGAATTTATAGAAATTACAAACACAGAAGGAAACTACCACACATTTTCCTGCAACTTACCCCTCTAAATGCAGTCTACTACGTTTGGATGGTGTTTTCCCCCCCAAGGCTTTGTAGTCAAGACTTACTGAATACAAAAAGTTTACTATAAACTTTATTGAAATAACTAAATGGCTGCTCACATCCATGAAATCACAATTAGCTCATGTTGACAAACTGCACTGGATACTGTTATGACATAGGTTAGCATTTGTAATTTCCAATACAGCAAGATCTGAGCCTACAGGGAAGTCAACGGGAAGATTATCCAGTTCTGTGTTCCCAGCGCACACTGGGACCATGCACTGGAAAAGCTGTGGATCTCCAAAACTGACCTAACTGGAGAAGTTATTCTGCATTTTGGTATTTCTGTCTCTTCTTCTGGCATTTTCTCCCTCTGCACATTTCACCTGTTAAAATGTGGTTTAAAACACTCAAGTTCCAGCCACCTTAAAATTTTTCACCAAGCTATCATTTTTCCTTTGTTTCCTCACCATTTGCAGTCAGTAACTTACCTTCACTAATTCCAATCTCCTTCTCAATTTGCACTTGCAGATTCACTATTCTCTTGTTCTCTCCAAACTGCTTCCTCTATATAAACTCTGAACTATATGCAAATTAACAACTTTGATCTTGCCATTCCTGGTTAACTCTATCCTCATGGTCATGAACACCTACAAGGCCACCACACATCAGCACAAGCACCCAACCACTTCTAGTACCTTGCAAAAAAAACTCCCAAGTTATTTTCAACTGTACTTCTGGAACACCCAACTGTTTAACTTTTGGTGTTTGATTCACTGCATTACTTTTGCAGCTATTCATTTGTTCAACTACTACCTTACCACTACCTTTGATGGCCTTGTTCCCATAAAACTTTATTTTCTCCATCTAGAAATTCCCACAAATGCAAAATTCCCATCAACTCAAGAAATGTAGACTTTAATGTATCCACCGATGCACAACTAGTTAGCTATTGACCACTAAATCTGGCTGGAGCACATCATGTGATATTGGGTCTCACTCTCCAGCACTGAAACCACCCACAACTGTAGGATAATTTGAGAGAGTAAAGATAACTTTCATTTTTTTTCCACTACTATCCATCTGCTTAAACCTTTGCTCATCCCCTCTCCCACACATTGCTTAACAAATGTGAAAGGCCTATGGACAGGTTTGTCACTGTACCTTTTCCCTTCTTCCTACCAATCCCAAAAACCCCTAGCCTCCTCCTAGACCTAGCTGCAAACCTCCTGTCTCTATCCTATCTCAAGTGGCATTACGGAGACCACTCTTCTTAAACTGCGGACCAATTTCATATCTTAGTCTCTACATTAGGTGACTTATCTCCCACTTTTTTTTTTTTTTTTTAAAAAAGGGGCTATTAGAACCCTCCTGAAATAATCCTCCCTTGACTGACCTGATCCTTCTGAATTCTGAATCGCCACAGTGACTAATTACTACAACTCTTGACACCATTGCATCTACTCAGTGGGACTTCCTCTTTTTAAGGCAGTCTTACTTATTCAGTCAAGTAAGATGTCATCCAGCAATGCCTTTTCTTCCTATCCTTACATTAATGTGTCCTAAAGATCCATTCCAACTCCTCTGCCTCAGCTGCAAATTACTTCTTGGAAATAATATCCAAAAACAGATTATACTTATAGCATCATAAAAGGTACACAGCACGGAAACAGGCCCTTTGGCCCAACTCGTCGCTATATACCGACATCATCCAGCTCCAGCTTTCCACCGCCTTCCCCATTTCCAAAGTCTGTGCTGTCAAACCATTTGTCTGACATCCAACTCGAGACAACCTTTAAACTTTTCCAGTTAAACATTGGATCACCTTTGAAGCTGACCATAAACTCAGTACTCTTGCCGATTCCATCAGTCTCTCCAGTCATTTTGTCAGGCTCTCTCAGGTTATTTTGCAAACTCAGCTTCCTATATGAGCCGGAGCCAAGTATCTGATCCCATATCCTCCTCTACTTTCACATCTGAAACTTTGCTGACCTCCTCCAACCTAACGAGAACCTCAACTACTGCCATTTTCATTTCCATTTAACTACACCAATGTTCGCCCTTCTTTCATGCTCCAAATTCTTCAGCTCATCCAAGCCCAACACGTCACCTCAACCGCAATGAACCACTGTCTCAGAATCTCCTAGTACTGCATACTAACATTTATGTTAGATCCCTTGATGACCCGATTCATCCCTAGTTTTATAACTCCTTCCCAACCTTCAAAAACCATCACGTTCCCTAAACTCTTCATTCCTGATCTTGGCTTTTTGTACAGCGCCCTCTCTCTCCATCTCAACATTTATTATCATGCCTGCGGCTACTTAAGTCCCAGACTTTGGAGATCCCTCCCAAATCCCTCTTCCTCCATATCTCCTAAAAATAAATCCATGTCCTTCATCGGGATTTTGGTTAGTCTAACACCTATACAAAAAATGTTGAGAATTTTTTTTCTCTTTGTTAAAAGGTGCCAAATACATGGAGGTGTTGTAAATCTATACCAATGCTAAATAAGATGGTAATAGACTTATGGCATATAGAAAAACCTATGAAGGAAAGTTCAGCTAAATTTCAAAATTTGGAAAGTTAGTCAAACTAGATGCATGCAAAAGTGACATACCCTTGTTTTTTCAAATAATTCTGATACCTTCAAGAAAAATCTGAAACAAAATTATGAACACATTACCAAACTGTAAAGTAGTTTTCCAAAACTAATATGGTAAATAATGAGCAACGGGAATTTATCAAACTGGTCATTCCAACAAATGTATTTTATATGTTAGCATTCAAAACTAAAGGAAAATCATGTGGTTCGCTAGGCCTAACCAAGGTCTCAACGCTTCCTGGACCTGGGTTTGAAGTATGAATCTATTCTTAATGAGACCTCAAGGTGTTTTAAGTGAAACAAGTTGGATTAGTCTTTAACGGGCACAAATTCATACCACAAAACTGTCTGTAACATGCTGTTGTTGGCACAGTGGGGATGCTACTAAGTTTGAACCATTGTTCAAAGCTGGACAAAGTATGAAATAATCTCATCTGTACTATAACCAAGTCAAATTTGATACAAACTTTGGAAGAAGTGATTTCTCCATGTCATCTGAGTAGAAGGGCACTTTACTCCTAAAACAGCATATTCAAAATTGTAAATACAGAATAATGCATTTTTAGTATTAACAAAACAATTTGGGAGAAAAACTAATTTATAGCCATATTTTTGGCAATGTTAATCCTTAGTCAGCTGTATTTTCAAGAGAATAATTGATTTAAAAAATGAATTATTGCTTAAATGAGTGGGAAAGCTAAGATTTAAAATACAAATGCAGCTGTCTAGTTTTCACAGAGAATCACATCACAATAGTAATACTTAGAAGCCTGTTCTACATTAAAAGTGTTTTTTTTAAATGTATCATTGACTACATTTAACAATTTTGGCTGGACCTGCATATCCAACAAAACCTACAAATGTAAATTCTTTCCAATATTTACTGTCACTTATGTCTTTGCTATATGAATGTATTTACAAAAGATTTACATTGGTGCTTTTGATGCATATTTCAACATTACACAATGCAAAACATGAAATAATTATGTTCCGTTTAGAACGACAACATTTTTCACTTTATCACACTCCTGTGAATTATGTAGTACACTGACGATCAACAATCATACTGCAGTGGGTCTCTTGGGAAAGGATTATTTTTGTGTACTATGTAATAGTCATACATTGATACAGATCATATCTTTGATTTAACTTCATATAATGCAAAGGAAATTGTGCCCTTTGGCTTGCAAACATGTAGTTCAATTAACAGATTATAATTTAAAAGGTAAGAGCATCATTAAATCTTTGGTTTCAGGAGATCAACTATGACCCATTTGAGCTTAACCATCATTATAACCCATGATAGGAATGTTGAATGTGCAAATTCATACTGGTTAGTAAGCAGATTGCAAAGGAAGTTACAAAATAAGAAATAGTTAATACATCAAATTTGCAAAAAATGCAAGTTATAATTCATTTTGTCTCCCTCAATGTCAAATGTTTAATATTACTTTTGAATTGAGAATTACAATACTGTTAAACATTGCCTGTACCGTCAGGAATGACCTGCAAGCTAATATATTTTATAAAACATAGATTAAAAGCTTGAACATTTTTCTTTGGCTTAATAATTCTGGAACAGTGGAAAATGCCTCAATACAAAGAGCACACAATATGTTTGAAGTCAGTATCAGTATCAAAAATTAAATAAAACCGAGCTGTAGAATTCACCATGTCTGTAATCTGGACTAATGTTTTGTTAAATTGAAAGGCATTATATTTCTCCAGGATAAATCACCAAGAACAAAGATTAACCTATTAAAAATTTGAATCAATGTTTAATTTTGTGAAATAATACAGGAAAACATTTGTGCTTCATATTTATATTTAAGTGTTTCTACATTAAGAATGTAAAATTAGCATTAAAAATACAGGACAGTTGCAATATTAATGCAAACTTTAATCCACCTATGTTAAAAATCAGAGGAAAATGAAGGACTGCATAAGTCCCTAAATGATTTGCCATGGCTCATCTGAAAATAAACTTGTCCAACAAACAGGACAGGTTCTTGCATTAGATACAAGGAAAGATTAGAGAAATTGGGCTTATTCTCCTTGGAGCTGATATGATTAAGAAGTGACTTTAATGAGATGTTTAAATTATGAACAATTTTGTCAGGGTAAAGGAGAATATTCTGTTTCCACTAATTGGCATGTCAGTAACTAGAGGTCATAATTTCAAAATTGTCAGCGAGAGCACTAGGGGTGAGATGAGAAACTTCTTTATTAAGAGTTGTTTGCGTCTGAAATGCACTGCCTGGAAGAGCGGTGGAGGCTGATTCCAAGTGACATTTGAAAAAGATTGTTATATATATTTGAAAGTGTAAAATTTAGAGGACTATGGAGACAGGCCTGAAGAATGGGACTAGCTGGGTAGCTCTTTCAGGAACCAGTACAGACACAATGGGTCGAATAATCTGCGTCTGTAGTGTAAAATTCTATGATTCTAACTATAATACAAATGTTTAAGCCAGGAACAATTTACTAAAAATTAGTTGCTTTCATTTCTCAAAGTTGTTCAAGACAACAGGAAAGTTAATCACTCAGACTGCGCAAGGGATGTAAAGCAAAAGAGCTCATGTGAGGTGAATGTGCTATGCTGCAGATACATGCCGTGACTGTCAGATGCTTGGAAACTCCTGGAATATTCACACAATTCAGGCAAGCTATTAAATGTAATAGTTTGTTAACAATGCACAAACAGTACTGACAACAACAAAACCAAATACATTTTCAGGCTAAACTGCCAAGGTCAATTACCACTTAGGCAAGATAAGGCTTTGGCAGGTTCAAACTTATACAACTACATCCAACTTTTGTTACTGAAAAGGGTGAAAAAACTATGGAAAGTCCTAACCGTAAGCATTGCAACTTTCAGGTTTTGCATGATTCAGTGCCACGGATCATTCGTAAGCTGGATAACCATATGATGCAAAGCACACATTTTAGTGACTAGTATTCAGTTAAATGATAGCATGACCCGAGGACCATGATATGATCAGCTACTGCAATATCAAATGTGCTGTCCTATGCATTTCTGCTTCAAGGTGACTGAAAAGTAATTTTAAGGAGAGGCACAACCTCAAACACAAATGTAGAAAATAGGAGGTAGGGTAGACCATTCGGTCCTATGAGTCCGCTCTGCCATTCAACATGATCACAGCTTATCCCTTATCTCAATGCCATTCTCTTGTTCTACCATGATATGCTTCAACATCTTCAGCCTCTAGAAATATACTTCTTTCTTAAACATATTCAATGATTCTACAGTATTCTGTAGTACACTACCCACTTGAAATGAAGAAATTTCTCCCATCTCAGTCCAAATAGCCTACTCTATAACCTGAGATCACGATCTCTTATTGTGCACCATCCCTGGCCAGGGAAATCATCATCCCTGCATTTAGTCTGTTCAGCCCTTTCAGCATTTTATATATTTCAAGAGCATCCTCTTTCATTCTTCCAAACCAAGTGAATACAGTTCTAGTGGACTCAATCTCCCTTCCTACAACAAATCTGCCATTCCAGGAATCAGTCTGATAAAACTTTGTTGCATTCCCACCATGGCAAGTGTCCATTTTCTTAGGTAAGGAGACCAAAACTGCAGACAAACTCCAAGTGTGGTCTCACCCTGTAAGCTGAAGCAAGGCTTCCTTGTTTCTGTACTCAAACCCTATGGAATGAAGGCTAAATTACCATTTCTCTTAACTGATTACTGCAACTGCATGTTTGATATCAGTGACCAGTGAAGGAGGACATTCTTTCAATGTCAACATTTCGCAATTTATCACCAATTAAATAATATTCTGCCATTATAGTTTTGATACTGACATGGGAAACTTCACATTATATTGCATCTGTCATTTTCATGTCTATTCATTCAGCCCATCTAATTGCTTTGAATGCTCTTTATATCCTCCTCACCAGACTCAATTCCACTTAGTTTTGCATGGTCAATAAGCTTGGAAATAATACATTATATTTCCACTAGCTTCCACTTTGCAAAAGATCCATTATTCCGACTTGGTTTCTTGCCTACTTACCAATTTACAATGCATGGCAATATATTACCAATATGACGTGCTTTGTTTTCCTATACAAATCTCTTGTGGGATTTTATCAAAACCTTTCTGAAAATCCAAATACACCACATCCACTTATTTCCCCTCATCTATTCAAGTAACTAAATCCTCAAGAAACTCCAGTAGTTTTGACAAATGTAATTCACTTTCATAAATCCATGCTGATTTTGTGTAGTGCTAAGTGACCTGTAATCACATACTTTACAATAGGCTCCAGTATTTTCCTTACAACTGGCCACAAGACCATAAGATGTAGGAACGGAAGTAGGCCATTTGGCCCATCAGGTCTATCCCACCATTCAATAAGGTCATGGCTGGTCTAATAATCCTCAGCTCCAATTTCCAGCCATATCCCCATAAACTTGAATTCCCTTACTGATTAGAAGTCTTTCTCAGCCTTGAATACAAGGAACAACCCAGCCTCAATAGCACTCAGTGGTGAAGAATTCCACAGATTTACTACATCAGAAAAAAAAAATCCTCATCTGTCTTAAATAGGCGACCCTTTACTGTGAGATTATGCCCTCTAATCCTAGACTCTCACTCATGGGGGAGTAAACTCTGCGTCTACCCTGACAAGCCCCTATGAATCTTATTAAAACAGACAAGGTCTCCTTTCATTCTTTGATATTCCAATGAGTACAAGCCCAACCTACTCAATCTCTCCTCAACAAAAAAAAAAGTCCTTCCACACACTATTTACCTAGTGAATCTTTTTCAGGCCACCTCCAAGTGGTCTGACTCGTGGCCTTGTAGCTTTAGCAAGACGTCCCTATTTTTATACTCCATCCCCTTTGGAATAAAGGACAACAATTCATTTGCTTCCCTAAAACCTGCTGAACTTGGACGCTGAGATAACACTGTGTGGAGCTGGAGGAACACAGCAGGCCAGGCAGCATCAGAGGAGTAGAAAAGTTGACGTTTCAGGTCGGGACCCTTCTTCAGAAAACTTGGATGCTAGCTTTTTTTCTGATTCATGCACAAGAACCCCCAAATCCCTTAGTTTTGCAGTTTTCTGCAGTCTTCCATCATTTAAACAATATTCAGGTCTTCTTTTCTTTCTAACATTGTGCACAACCTCACATTTTTCCACATTATATTCCATCTGCCAAGTGTTTGCCCACTCACTTAGCCTGTCAATTAGCCCCTGTAGACTCCCTGTGTCATTTGCAAACTTGGTGATAGTACCTTCACTTCCATCATCCAAGTCATTAATATATATTGCAAATAATTTGGGGCTGACTACCGATCCCTGTGGCAGTCCATTAATTATAATGCTGTTAGACTTACTGTACCTCCCCTCCTTTTCCTCTCTCCCTCCCTCATTTTTAAATAGTGGAGTTATATTTCTCATCCTTTGATGTATAGATTTTCAGAAGATGGAAATTTATGAATTCGATGCATTTACGATTTCAATTGCCAACCTTGGTAGCCTGGGATGTTGATTATCAGACTGCAGTCCCATTCCTTTCTCCACCACTTTTTAAAAAAAAATTAATACTAGTCTCTTTCAATTTCTCTTTTCCAAAAGACACTTGCTTTCCTAGCCCTTCTAGGATTTATTTTTGGGTCTTCTCTGAAGTCAGAACTAAAATAGTTGTTCAACTGCTCTGCCACTTCCTTAATCTCCATTATCGATTCTCCCATTTCAGACTTCAAGGGGCTTACATTTGTGTTCACTATTCTTTTCGTTTTTATAAATTTACAGAGGCTCTTACAGTCTACTTTTACATACCTAACAAGTTTACTCTCACTATTTTTCTTCTCTTAAATCAACCTGTTGGTCCTCCTATGCCGAATTCCAAACTGCTCCTAGTTCTTAGGTTTGTTATTTTTTCTAACAACTTTATGTGACTCCTCTTTGGACGTAAATCTATACTTAATTTGTTTTGTTAGCCATAATTGGGCCATTTTTCCTGATGTGTTCCTTTGCCCAAAAAGAAAGTATAATGGTTGCAATGCATGCATTCATTCCTTAAATAGTAAGCATTGCCTACCCACTATCATGTATTTTAGTGAAGTTACCCAGTCTATTGTAGCCAACTCACCTTCATTGTTGCTTTCATTTCAGACCCTAGTTTTGATTGGACTATTTCATTTTCTATCCCAGTGATGAATACGATCATGTCATCTTACTTTTCTTAAAGCACCCACAAAAAAAAATTTATCAATTAACCCCGTTTCATTACACAAAACCTAATCTAAGATAACATGTTCTCTTGTGGGTTCCTCAAAATACTGGTTTAAAAATGCCTTCCTGTACACACACTACCACAGGAATTAATTTGCCACAATTCACTCCAAGCCACTCACCAATCTGACTCAGAAATCTATTGCCAAAATATACTGCCTGGGTCAAAATCCTGGAACTCCCTTCCCAACGGCATTGTGGGTCTACCTTCAGCACACAACTACAGGAGTTCAAGGAGGTAGCTCAAGGGCAAATAGGGATGGGCAATAAACACTGGTTATGAATGTAAACAAACTGGATATGGTCTGGCTGAATGTTATTTATACAGAATGCATACAGAAGGTAGGAGTAGAGGCTCTCTCTATAAAATCAAAATGCAGAGTTAGAATAAATAGCAGTCATCAGCCTCCAGGGCAATCTACTGACACGTTGAGTATTGGGTCGATAGTAGAAAAGAATATGACACAGTCACACAAGGGAATGCTGCACTTCCAATTAGGTTGCGACTTTTCTTGATTGTCTTTCCAGTCACAAAGGAACATCCTGGAACTGGCTGCAGGTTTTTCTCCCCCTCCTAGGGTAATAGGATTTAGAGGTTGGTGAGTAGCATGCAAGGTTGCACCTCTGAATGAATGAGATACAGTTGATAATGTTTTCTCACTTTTTTTTGTACAGTATATATAATACCTTCCTGAGATTACGCAGCATTGCATGAGAATATGCCTAAAACAATGAACATATTGCAAAATTATTGCATATCTGTTAATCTTCAATGTCATGCAAGTCTAAGAGTAAAACAGATTTCTAAATCATTATGGAAGGGGTGAAAAATAAAGACACGGTTGACTAATAAGAATTGCTGTAAAACTAGACCAGACAAAATAATCACACTGTTGATTGAATTTTAACTACACTACTCATTTCAGTTGTAAGAAACATTCTAATTTTAATTTCCACCCCCTGCACCATCCTCCCCCAATTTTCTCTGAAATACATCTCCATAGACTCCAGCAGTACTCGGTCACGTCATTCAGGTGATCTTTCCTCATTTGACTATTTCGCTACAGTCAGTGTCACAGCCAAACCAGATTCTAGTCTGATCACTTGGTGTTTCTAACAAGTCAGTACAAAAACAATAACAGGCATCAATAACAGGCTGGCATTTTTCTCCCCACTGTACAGAGACACCAAAGCCAATAATCCAACTGTTGTCTCAACTGAAATCACACGACATCAGGTTATAGTCCAACAGGTTTATTTGAAATCTCAAGCTTTCGGAGCACCACCCCTTCATCAGGTAAAGTGAAATGAAAAGAGCACCGAGGCACAGACTTTATAATCAGAGAGATCAAAACATCATACAAACTAATCACACTATTTGTATAGTTTTTTGATCTCTGATTATAAAGCCTGTGCCTGGGTGCTTTCTTCACTTGACTTGACGAAGGGGCAGCGCTTCAAAAGCTTGTGATTTCAAATAAACCTGTTGGGCTACAACCTGGAATCGTGTGACTTTTGAATTTGTCCACCCCAGTCCAACACGGGCACCTCCACGTCATGGCCTCAACTGAAGTGAGCATAATGAGCAAAAAACAGAAATCAAAGATGACTCTTCTGAAATTTATTACTTAATGTTCCATCAAGACCAACAAGTCATCAGGAAATCTCCCAATTTATAATTTAAGTGACACTAAAAGTAAAATGCAATATCTAGAAAAAAAGTTTTTTAAATCTTACTTGCATAGATCTGTTGAGTCTTGAGTTCCTAATGTATGCAATGATGAACTAATTCTACTATTGTCATCTGCCACATCTGAAAAGGAAAAGCATGTCATGTATTACAGTAAGACATTTCACATAAAAGTAATAAAAATTATTTCTTAGTAACTGGTCAACATGCTCGCTTTTGTATTATGTGTAGCCTTTCCCTTCATCCCCAGTTATTACATGATATTCACCCGATTCTTGGTTCCCTTTTTTATCTTACACATCCTTTTTTTTTCAGTTCCTTTCCAATCTTGTACTTCCTATTTTCACTTTCAACTAAAACCTTCCCACCACCTCAATACTGATTTATACCTCAGTGCCTCAATGCTAGTCAGCATTACCATCATAACTACTTCCATGGGTGGATCAGCTATTAGATGTGTTCCATCATTCTGAAGTGAATACATGACTATTTAAAATTAGGATTATTATTTTTATGTAACTAGACTAACTGGTTTTTTTCCCCAAAACAAATATGTTGAGTGATACTCAATCTCTACATTTTTCTATTGATCTAGGTACTAGCCCCACAGGAACAATTAAAATACTACAAAAAAAAAGTTACAATATGAAAGCGAAGGATGAATATTTTCTTTAACAAAATATTTTAAATGTATCAAAAACATTGCTTCACATTCAATACTTTAAAACAAAAACTGTTACTTACTCTTGTGTGATTTTGTCAATTTGTCAGCCTTGACTGCTGCATCCTTTATTCTGCTATTATATTCTAGAAGAAAGGTTTTCTCGTGTTCGAAGAAATCATCAACATCCTAAAAATATTTTGCAACTAGTTTAAAAACTCAATACAGAATTTAAACACTTGAGTTACTTAGACAGCAAGTCAATTCTTAAGCACTTGCTTGAGTAATTCTGTGCTCTCAGCTCTATAGATAACCTTAATCAGTTAAAGAATAGTTGTCATATTGTCATTTCTCGAAATGAGATGTACCCTAAAATTTTCCTTTATGCAGCTGCAAGTGGATAATCAGCAGACTTTTTTTTGTTAAAAATTTGGTAATGATGTGACATTTATAGGTTTCAAATTTCTCATTATGTACATAGATATACAACTCTGATTTATATAGCTCCTTGCAAGATCGATCTGAAAATCATTTGCACCAAAAGGCTGCAAAGTCAGGAAGGAAGGAAGGTGATTAAAATTTTGGCAAAGTAGTGGATTTTGAGCCAATTGAGAAAGATAATAGCAAAACACAGACATTTACTAAGTTCAGAGAAATGGAGAATAGGGATGAAGAAATAAGCCAAGTACAAAGTGGTGGAAGGATTTCTAATCAATTATTACAATTTTAAACGGAATATTCTGGGAAATAGAGTTAACAAATTAGAAAGGTCAGAAAACGGTGAAGAAGAAATAATTTGGAGTTTGAAAACATGGGGGTGGTGCTGAGGTAGAGGTGAAAGTGTTTTCCAGTTGCAGTTCAAGCTAAGGAGTCTACTAAGCAAACATCAAGTTTATGCAGCAACAACACTGTAATGCAGAAACGCAGCTTAATTAACTAGTTACATGATTTAATTTGATGGTAGACTCAGACAGTGTTTACATATTTTCTATTTCCATATGATTCTGAATTTATAATTTAGACCTTTAGTCAAACCTTGATGTAGCTAAATTCTCTCTCCTGCTTTTTTTTCTAGTCTATTGTAGTATATCTTCTTTATATGCAGCAGCTACCTCACAGATAAATATCTTCAAAAGGCCTGAAGTAATATTTCCACTAAAAAAAGAGACAACAGACCTAAAGCAATCTTCTGGCAAGAAATGAGCTAGGATATACAGGTGATAAATGTGAATACACATACACGTTCAATGTTCTAAGATTTAAAATATAAATTTACATAAACTGTAATAAGATCCTGGGGAGTGTTGCTGAACAAAGAGATCTGGCAGTTCCTTGAAAGTGGAGTTGCAGGTAGATAAGATAGTGAAGAAGGTATTTGATATGCTTGCCTTTATTTGTCAATTAATTGAGTAGAGGTGTTGGGAAGTCATGTTGTGGCTGTACAGGACATTATTCCAAAAGTGGTCTAACCAATGTGTGCAATTCTGGTCTCCCTGATATATGAAGGATGTTGTGAAACTTGAAAGGATTCAGAGAAGATTTACAAGGATGTTGCCATGGTTGGAGGGTTTGAGCTATAGGGAGAGGCTGACTAGGCTATTTTCCCTAGAGCATCGGAGGCCGAGAGGTGACCTTAAAGAAGTTTATAAAATCATGAGGGGCACGAATAGTGTAAATAGACATGATCTTTGCCCCAGGGTGGAGGAGTCCAAAACTAGAAGGCAGAAGTTTAAGGTGAGAGGGAAAAGTTTCAAAAGGGAAAACATTCAAAAGGGACTTGAGGGGCAACTTTTCCCCAGAGGGTGGTGCGTGTATGGAATGAACTGCCAGAGGAAGTGGTGGAGGCTGGTACAATTACAACATTTAAGAGGCATCTGGATGGGTATACGAATAGGAAGGGTTTAGAGGGATATGGGACAAATGATATCTGGTCGGCATGGACGATTTGGATCAAAGGGTCTGTTTCCATGCTGTACGTCTCTATGATGGGTTTATACACTGATACAGCTAAAACTCCCCAAAAGAACAATAACATGTATTTGTAAAAGATCAGTGATGTAGCCATTAAAAAGTATATTTAGGTTAATAGATGTCCAGCAAACCATTTTTTGGACTATTTTGCAAGCATCCATGTTGATGTACTGCCAGAAGATTAGTGACTGAGTTTCCATTCATTTTAAAATTGACCACACTAGAGTTTTCTTAAACAGTGACAATAGCAACTCAATTAGGAAAACATACTTTGGAAATACACCACAGCATTTACTGAAAAATGATGTGAAGAAATATTTCTTCAAGAAAAATACATGAAATTTATACTCCCCTTTCCAAGCAACCTACAGCTTGGTCAACTCAATAAGTTCAGCACTCCAATTCTATATCAATACATAATATTTAAAACAAACTGATTTTAATGACCCTCAATAGATTTATACAGATTTTGCTCGCACGTTTTCCCTCGGAATGCTGGGGGATAACAATTTGGACATCAAGATGGTTGTTTGATTATAGCCAACTTACTCCCTCTCCTATATGTATTTCTTACTTAAAAAAATTCCCTGCCTTTGTCTGATTCTAGTTTTATTTCACAAGCGCTTTACTCCTCATTAACTGTGTCATGTGTTATTTGTTGTACAACATCTGGTATTGTTACTATGCTGCTGTGCTTTCTACAAATTCCTCGCACACATATTCAAGAAATACTGATCAAGAAACACATTTAGAAGTAAATAGGAATTCTGATATGTTTTGTTTTGGGTGGCACCCTGCACTCAGTATATAAAGCAAATATTAGATATGATTATATCATAGAATCCCTACAGTGTGGAAACAGGCTCTTTGGCCCAACAACTCCAAACTGACCCTCCGAGTATCCCACCCAGACCCATCCCCCTATAACCCACCTAACCTACACAATCCTGAACACCACGGGCAATTTAGCACGGCCAATCCATCTCGCCTGCACATCTTTGGATTGCGGGAGGAAACCTATGCAGGCACGGGGAGAATGTGCAAACTCCACAAAGACAGTTGCCCGAGGGTGGAATCAAACCCAGTCCCTGGAGCTGTAAGGCAGCAGTGCTAACCACTGAGCCACCTTGTATATATGGCATGAGCTCCCAAAACCATGGGTTGTAACCTAGCTTCAAGCTCCAATTTATTCCCACCCCCACCAATGCAACAATGGTGACTGTGAAGCAGAAGCTCCAGCAGAGCAGCTGGAAAGGTTCATAGCCCCATGAAATATGCAAACAGATTTTATTTACTTTGTGCTTTAGAGGACATGTCTTAAAGAACTGATCTCCAAGACTTGATCAATGCCACTAGCTCTCCTCCTTCACCCTGCTACGCTCACAATTCATCTTGCCCACCATTCTCAATTTGGTGTTGCATAAACTTTCAAGCAACCAAACAGTGTCGCAGTGGGAAAGAGTTTAGGAAGCACTGATATGTGGTATCACATGTATGACAGCAGTGCATATTCACTACAAACAGTATGACAATATTACAGATTAATCTTTTTTGTAACAGGTTTGTCAATTTTCTTGGTCTTCAAATAAAAGAAATTAACACACCTTAACACCTCCAACAAGGACTTCATCAGCTGTCTTTACCATATTCTTAAAGAAATCTTCCAATTTCTCCTTTTTGTTTTTCCCACGAATACTCAGCTTACATGAAAAGGATAAACATTACCTTAGTTGGTACAATATGTACCGAAGCACTCTTCCATATCAATATTACAATCAACATCTTGGTTTTAAACAAACAAACAAACATCAACAATCTGTTATTATTTTCTCAAATGAAACCATACAAAGGGCAGTAAAAGCTAAGGGTTGACAGGGGCTTGAGTTGTGCTCTCCTTAGTTCCCAATATCTAGTTTCAATTATACAAAGCGATGCTGAGAAAATAAGAGAATGCAATCCAGCACAACATATTAATATCAGCACAGGTATTAATTTCATGTCATTTTCCCATTAACGTTTCTCATAATTTGCCTTGGATTTACCATAAATGAGTTAAAAATGCAAGCAGATTACCCGTTCTCAGTAGCCGAGAGAAGTACAACAAAGGGTGAAAATGTTAATTTATTTTCCAAATTACATTTTTATGTTATGATGATAAATTCTAGCTGTAGCATTGTACGTTTGTCATTCACCAGAGGACGACTATATTTCCTCATGATGAGTTCTAAATCTTCTTCACTACAGAGGATGTCAGCAAGCAGAAATTGGATATCTTGCAAAACAAAACCAATATATTTCATAACTTCGGATATCTCACGTCCCTAAAGCCGAGCAACCCACCATCAAGACCTCAATCTTCCAAGTTTCCAACTATTTCATTGTTTAGCCAGCTATAGTGAGATGCAGTTAAGAAGCCCACATCTCTTTTAATACTACCTTGATCATATTCTACTCCAGACAAAGGGATTCTTGAGAAATCTTGCAATTATAGTTTTAATAGTCATAGCTCTACAAACTAATATTTTCAGTAAATTATTACTATAAACAGACATTTGAAAATTTATAAATAGGTCAGTCTGCAATAAGTTTGATTATGTGATCAGAACAAGAGATTCTGCAAGTATATTTATTCAATTTTCAAAAGAAGGTTATTAATTCAACAGCACAAATTTTTAATGAGGCAAGTAATTTATATCAAGGAAAAAGTTATCAATTCTGAATTTACGTAAAAAAGTGTCAAGTTCTGAGAGATGTTTACACCTGGGGACCAGATTCAGAACACTAGAAGTTGTTGCTCATTAAAAAAAGTCCTTATTCATTTCAAGTTCTGACACCAAAACTATTTGCCAAAAATAGCCAACGTTCTGCTGTTTTGCAATCCATAAATAAAACATGCACGCTTTCTATATTACAACATTTATGCAATGCAAAAGCGTTAAAGCTCAAAACTTTTAAACACTGACAAATTTTTAAAGTTGAGACTTAAATAATTTCTAATTTGTTTCCATTACTGAACAATGTGCATTGAAGTTGCATTCCAAGCAAACTAAATACTTGAAATGCAGAGAATAAGGAAGGCAATTGAGCACACAGTATATATGGGCACTGTCAAAATATGGACAAAATACACGGCATTTCCCATTCACAGCTAATTTGACGGAGTTTGCAAATAAAACTAATCTCATCAATGTAAATATTACATATAGAAGACCTTATAAAAATAAACTCAACTGACATCTTGATTATATTCCAAGAAGATATGGAAGTTTAAGTCATTTCGAAGAACTGGATGTGCAGCAACACGACACAAAAAGACCTCATGCATGGCAACTGTTTTCTTAAATATAGCCAAGTACTCGCTGTAACAAGAAAATAGTTTAAATTCACCATTAACAACTGCAAGATAATGTGCAGGTTGTATTAAAATCCACGATAAATAGAGTGCTCACGCTTCAAGCTCTTGCTTCATCTTTGTGAACTCTTCCTTGGTCATTGATCCTTCTCCTTCCCCTAGTTTTTGCAATTTATCCCTTGAAGCATCGAAGTCAGGCTTTGGAGGTGCTGGTGGGATCTGTTGAGATGATATTTACTTCAGTTTATACAAGTTTAGTTACTATGTTAATTTTGTGTTGTCTCACCTTTGCATTACAAGAAGAAAGATGCCTATGATAAGAGCCATGAAAAACTCATTGTTAGAAACAAAAGTAATTTCTAAATGAAAACCAAAGTGCAAAATTGACGTTATTGACCACTCAAGTTTTTTTTGCCCTGAAAATAAAAACCATTAATTTAATCCTTCCTGTTACATTTCCAAATCCAAAGTTGCATTCCTTTAGCCCCATGTATTCCAAAACACAAATTAAAACAGTCAAATCACATCCTTTAGAACAGGGATAGTAGGAACTGCTGATGCTGGAGAATCTGCGATAACAAGGTATACAGCTGGGTGAACACAGCAGGCCAAGCAACATGAGGAGCAGGAAAGCTGACGTTTCGGGTCTGGACCCAAAACGTCAGCCTTCCTGCTCCTCTGATGCTGCTCTACACCTTGTTATGTCCTTTAGAACAGGGTTGTCTAACATTTTCATGTGGAGGGGGCCATATTTCAATTTTTCTATCACTTGTGGGGTTGGTGAGCGAATTTCATGAAGATATGTTTTGACACAAGTATAAACACAAAATTCAGGAAAAATAATTCCAGAGCAATATATCAATAACTCAAGTAAGTGACTAAATAACAAAAAAAATGAAAGAATGCCAAGCAGAACTAACTAGTAAAATCTTGTCCACATTTCTGAAGAAACTAGGTTTGGAAGACCCAACCAAAAATGTTAAAGAGTGGCAGAGCAGGCATGGACTGAGAACTAGATGATGATTGTCACTCTTTGGAAGATCTGTGTCAACTTTATTATACAAACTGACTGTACTGCTTTGTGAATGGAGGTTTGCACTTGTGATTATGAAATTATATTTTACAGGAAGTTTGACCTAATGCCTAAACAACATAATTTAGGCCTCATTTTCCAATTAAAACCAAAACTCCTATGGTTTTACTTGGTGGAGCAGTAAACTTATTTCTTGGATCTTGCACTTAAAATGTTTTAAAATTCAGCTTCCTAGAGTGATACTGTACATGAGTGTTGTGCTTAAGATGATAAAAACTTTATTCAAATGGTAATTATGTATGGAATTATCCACAGGTGAATACTAGATTCAGAGACAGTGAGGTTATACAAAATGCACTTCGGTACACGATAGAATGAACTTATTATCATTATCAGTGTTAAGCTGAAAGAACCAAATTGCCGCTTATCTCAATATTTAATGCATTCTTGAAGCAGATACAGCAATCTAACACTAATGTTTTCAGCAATAAGTAATTATTAAAATCAAAATTTGGATTCGAGCATTATGTAATCAAATCAAACTTAAAGGTGGATAAATTTCCAGGACCTGATCAAGTGTAGCCAAGGAGGCTGTGACAAGTCAGGGAGGACATTGCGGGGGCCCTAGCAGAAATATCATCTATAACCACGGGTGAGGTGCCATAGGGGTGGCTAATGTGCCTTAATTTAAGAAAGACTGTAAGGAGAAGCCTGGGAACTTTGACCCGAGTCTGACATCCGTGGTGGGTTAGTTGTTGGAGGTGATTCTGAAAGATAGGATTGACATGGATTTGGAAAGGTGATTATGGATAGTCAGCATGGTTTTGTGCAAGGGAAAGCGTGTCTCAAACTTGATTGGGTTGTTTGAGAAAGTAACTAAAAAGACCGGTCTACTTTGTTTACTAGGACTTTAGTAAAACTTTTTAAAAGGTTCGGCATGGTAGACTAATTAGTAAAGTTAGATCACATAGGATTCAGGGTTTCCAACTGGATAAAATTAGCTTCATGGTAGAAAACAGAGGATGGTGGTGGAGAGTCATTTTCCAGACTGGAGACCTGCAACCAATAATGTTCCACAGTGCTGGCTCCTCTTTCGTTTGTCATTTATATAAACAATTTGGATCAGAATACAGGAGGCATGATTAAAAAGTTTGTGGATGACACCAAAATTGGTGGTATAGTAGACAGTAAAGGTTATCTAAGATTACAAAGAAACCTTGATCAATTAGGTCAATGGGCTGAGGAATGCTAGATGGAATTTAATTTGGATAAATGCAAGGTATTGCATTTTGGCAAAACAAAGGGCAGGACTCATACATTTAATCTAGGGCCCTGGGTAGTGTTGTATAACAGAGAGACCTAGTGGTTCAGGTACATAATTCTTTGAAATTTGCATTACAGGTAGACAGAGTGGTTAAGGCAACGTTTAGCATGCTTGCCTTCATTGCTCAGATCTTTGAGTAAAGGAGTTGGGAAGTTGTACTGAGGCTGTACTGGACGTTGGTGAGGCCTATTCTGGAGTACAGTGGGCCATTCTAGTCACCTTGTTAGAGGAATGATATCATTAAAATGGAGAGGGTTCCGAAAAGATTTACCAGATTGTTGCCAGGAATGGGGAGTTTGAGTTATAAAAAAAATGGGCTAGATAGGATGGGAATTTTTCTACTGGAGCATAGGAGCTCGAGGGGAAACCTTACATAAGTTTATAAAATCTTGAGCGGCACAGATAAGGTCAATAGCAAAGGTCTTTTCCCTAAGGTGGAGGAGTTCAAAACTAGGGGGAATATTTTTAAGGGGAGATGAGGAAGATTTAAAAAAAGGGCATTAGGGACAACTTTTTTTTTTTAAACACAGAGAGAGAAAGTGGTTAGTGGAAAGTGGAATCAACTGCCAGGGGAAGTTGTGGATGATGGTACAGTTGCAATGTTTAAAAGAAATTTGGATAATTACTTGAATAGGAAAGGTTTGGAGGGATATGGGCCAACTGCAGGCAGGTGGGACTAGTTTATTTCGGAACATGGTCAGCGTGGACTAATTAGACCAAAGGGTCTGTTTCTATATTGTAACACTCTGTAACTATGGCCCAATTAGTGTTTTATGTGTTTATTAAATCTGTTAAAATGTGTAGAAACTAAAACCAAAGAAAACAACTGGCAGAGATAACATTCCACTACATTCAAGGGTGGTACTGCTAAATAAATCGGAGGTAAAAGGTAGAATGAGTGACACCACTTTCCACTTGTGTCTTTATTAATCTTTATTTGACATTTAAAACCCAGACCACATTTACCTGTTGTTTAAACATGTTCCAAGTTGATACAAAATTGAAGGATTGCTCAAAAATATTAAGGTATATGCTTCATAAGTTACTACTTCCAAGTTTTCCTCCTTCTAGCAAACACATTCCTCAGAGACCAAGTTTGCTTCCAAAATGTAACTTTTTAAAAAAAGGGACAGAAACAACAGCAAAATGAGACAAAGAACAACCTATAATTCTCTCATGAGTTACATTCCCTCTAATCCTCACCATGCCCCATCTCTCCATTACTTATGTGTTATGAAGGGGAACCATGACATCTCAGCTCTAGGGAGCTAATCTTTTCAGTTTTAAAAATCGCAGGTGAAGGTCCTTAGTCGGTTTGAGAATGTACCTTGCTTTATAAACAGAAGTAAATGAACATGAAAAAGCTACAAATATCTCAAAATTCATAGGCAAACACAAAAAACCAATTAAAAAATAAACATGCATTAAATTTCCATAAGGCTTTAAAAATTGCCCATTTCTCAGCATCGATATTTGTACCAGATTGAAGAGGATACTGGACAGTACCATAAAACTTAAGGAATAAGGCACATTACGTGTGCTTGTGTTTCAAAAGAGAGAAGGAACTTTGAGTTTACAAAAGATTTAATTAGCTCAATGAATTGACAAGTTGTAGTGGGAAAATCATTTCTAAAATGTGTAAATATTTACAGGCAGAATTCTAAATGTTTACACACATTTCTGTTAAGAATGGTGATACTAAAAATGTTACAGGAAGCAACTTTGTAAGCACAATGCATGTGTCACAGGAAAGATGAATATTTATAAAAGTATGATTTTATAACCTGCAGCACAGAGCTTAGCTTCTGTTACATTGGTAGGCTTCCCCCTTTAAGATTCTCCTGCACTCTAACATTTATTCATTATGCTTTATGTCCTTTGCACATAACGCAGCTTGGCAAACTTGTTTAAGCACAGAGTACCAGTGGTTTGTTTTTCTCCAGTAACTTAATTATCGAAAAAAATGCTCAATAAGTAAATTGCGAACCATTAGATTTCAGTATCAATACTAGCATTAAAAAAACAAATTGACAATTAAAAGGAGAGATCACTGCTGTTTGGAAGAGGAAGACGATGTCCTGCTTCTTTGACACTTTTTAGAAACACAATGTTACGTTGCCCAATTCAACATTTTCTTTGTTATTTTTTATTTATAATTTCAAGAAAGCCTTAACTTATTTATATAAACTCCAACTGGTGTCAGGACACTTATAACATTGTGATTTAGTAAGAAAAATATTTTGTACACAGCAAACTATTCTATCATACTCACAACATAGCCAGCATACTCTTCATTTTCAACGAAAGCATCGTGAAGCCAGACAAATTCTTCATGTTGACGGACGACTGAAAATTCATCCTGTTTAAAATTAGGTAGGGAGCTCTGCAGGAAAACAAACATTCTTTAAATAATAGCATGCATAATTTAGTTTAATCCTTTTTTGTAAGAAAGGAATTATGTAGTAGATACAATAAACAAAAATGTTTTACAATTTAGGAAGAAGTTCTCAACCTGCATAACTACCAAACATTCTGAGAAACAACCCTACATTTGTATTAAAAATACATTTGAAAGCACCTTACAATGGGGAGGAGATGTCAATATCAGCAATATACAGGGGAAGAGGCACAATTCATGAGATAAATTAAGGTGACTTGAAAATCAAACAGCGAGGACGAGTGAGAGGCTTTAGAATACTTCCGAGGAAAATAGGTAAAATAGCTGACAAGTGGAGAACAAATCTAGTATCGCAACAGTGTTAGTTGGGTTATAAAAGTGAAACAGATTATCCAATTAAACCTGTGGACAATTTGAAAACTTGAGCAACTTCGAAATCAATTAATTGGGGCACAAGGGGACAGAAAGGGCAAGGCGAGGACAGAGGAGAGCATAATTCAAGACAAAAGTTTTGATTTAGCTGAATGTTGTGAGGAGTAGGGTAGGGAAACTGAACAATGTGAGAAACTACTACTCCAAGTGTTGAGGATTTTAGCTGCATGAGTGACACAGCAGAACAGTTCCAGAGATGCAAAATCATGGTATCAGTAATAAATCTAAAACAAATTTGAATGCTTTCAAAAAAATTGTCAAGCTGTGCACCACGAGGTAGCAGCCAAAGAAGAGGCACATTGCAAGAGCCAAGATGGCTTCAATTTTGCCAGCATTGAATGGGGAAGTTACTCCAGAAAGAACTCTCACAAGAATAGACATTGAACAACAGTAGGATAGCATTAGTGCAGTAGCAGAAAGGTCACCATCACATTTCCATCAAAAGCTGCTGCCAATAAATTAAGTTGTAATGGGGTGTTAAACATACTATAAGTACAGAATCCTGGAGCACATTGGAAGCAGGCACACGAGAATAAACCATTAGTCATGCTTCACCAGGCTGACTGAGTTTTTTGAAGAGGGACAAATGATTGATGAAGGCAGAAGGTAGACACTGTCAAGTGCTTTGCTGAAGTCCATACAGACCATGTTCCACATGGTAGATTGGTAAGTCTACATGGGATCCAGGGGGAGCTAGCCAGTTGGACACAAAATTGGCTTGAAGATAGGAAGCAGGTGATGGTAGAGGCTTGTTTTTTGGACTGGGAGGCCTGTGACAAGTGGTGAGCTACAAGGATCACTGCTGGCTCCACTGGTTTTCTTCATTTATACAAATGATTTGGATTTGAATATAGGTGCAACATTAGGAAGTTTGCAGATAACACCAAAATAGGTGATGCAGTGGACAGTGAAGATTATCTAAAGTTACAAAGGGACCTCTATCAGATGGGCCAATGGGCCAGGAAGTGGCAGATCAAATTTAATTTAGATAAATGTGAGGTGTTGCGTTTTGGTAAGACAAACTAGAGCAGGACTTATATACTTAACGACAGGGCCCTGGGGAATGTTTTCAAACAAAGAGACCTAGGAGTGCAGGTTCATGGTTCCTTGAAAGTGGAGTCACAGGTAGACAGGTTGGTGGAGGCAGTAACAAAAACAGAAGTTGCTGGAAAAGCTCAGCAGGTCTGGCAGCATCTGAGAAGAAAAAAATGAGAGTTAATGTTATCAGAGTTAACTTCTGTTTTTGTCCCTGATTTACAGCATCCGCAGTTCCTTTGTTTTTTTTTGATTTGGTGAAGGCAGTGTTTGGCACGCTTGTCCTCATTGATCAGAATATAGAGTATAGGAATTGGGACGTCCTGTTGCAACTGTACAGGACATTGGTGAGGCCACGTTTCTAACACTTGGTTATCCTTCTAAAGTAAAGAGGTTGTTAAACTTGTCAGGTTGCAGAAAAGATTTACAAGGATGTTGCTGGGACTGGAGGGTTTGAGTTATAGGGAGAGGCTGAATAGGCCATGGCCTTTTCTCTCTAGAGCGTCAGAGGCTAAGGGGTGACCTTATAGAGATTTATAAAATCATGAGGGGCAAGGACATGACAAATAGCCAAGGTCTTTTTCCTAGGGTAGGGGAGTCTAAAACCAGACAACGTAGGTTTAAGGCGAGAGGGGAAAGATTTAAAAAGGACGTGAGAGGTAACCTCTTCATGCAGGCAGTGGTGCGTGCATAGAACAAGCTGCGAGAGGACGTGGTGGAGGGAAGTACAATTACAACATTTAAAAGGCATCTGGATGGGTATATGAATAGGAAGGGTTTAAGAGGGATATGGGCCAAATACTGGCAAATGGGACTAGGTCAGATTGAGATGTCTGGGCTGTGCAAACGAATTGGACTGAAGAGTCTGTTTCCATGCTATATGACTCTATTAGAAGATATGTGGTAGCTCAACTAGGGTAGATAGAATGGCAATATTAAGATTGGTGCCACTGAAGTGGCTCATCTAGTGATGTTGGGGGAGAATGGAACAAGCTAAATGTTTGGAGATTAATGAGTATCGTGAGCAACAACCACAGACAAGGAAGATATTATTGTTGACTTTGACCTGGGTGGCTTTGATGCTGTGAAATTATCAGAACTCAGATTAGATGAATTCAAACCAAGGTAGTAGGTAGCAGTGGGCCACAATGAAACATTAAAAGCAAGAGAAATGATTTTAAGGATTAGAAAGATACTGACACGTCAAAGATGTTGATAACAGACTTTTAAATGTGTTTTGGCGATTTTGCAAGATTTAAAAGGGTTGGAATTAAACCACAGGACAATACCATCAGCATGACACCAAGTCAGAGAAGCTGAATAGTTAGGAGTTACATGACAATTGAATAAAAATAGTTCAAAAGGGCCAGATGACAGTTATTTGGGGTACAGAGTCTAAATGAAATTTTTACATTGCTGGAATTTTTCTTTGGTGCTAGATAAGGGGACATATAAAAGCTATTTTCGGTTTGAGCAACCAGCATTGACACAACATAAACAGTAATTTAAATAAACCAGAACAAAAAAAAAATCATTGACTTGAAACTTTAACTCTTATTTCTCGCTTCACTGATGCTGCCAGACCTGCATGTTTCTAGTGTTTTGTTTTTAAATAGATTTTTGAACTTGTCCAAAATTTCAATTTCTGCTATTAAAACAAAAAACTTTGAAAATTATTTTCTTACCAGTAACTTTGTAACTAAGACTATATACCAATTTTGCATCTCATAATCAACCACAGATGTGCAAAATACCACTTCTTTAAAATTCGTTCATGGGATGTGGACCTTGCTGGCTAGGCTAGCATTTTATTATCCATTCCTAATTGCCTAGAGGACAAAGAAGAGTCAAGCACATTTCTGTGGGTCGAGTCACGTCAGCCACAAGATAAAGATGGCAAATTTCCTTCCCCAAGGGGCACTTTTTAACGAGTTGTTTTTGTTTTACAACAATCAATAGTGGTAACATGGTCATCATTGAGATGAGTTTTTAAAGTACAGATTTTTTTTAAAATTTGAAGTAAAATTTCACCACCTACCATGACACAATTCGAGTCCATGTCCACAGAACATTAGCCTGAGGTTTTGGATTACTGATCTAGTGACATTACCACCATGTCACTACCCCCAACTCAATACAATTAAATCAGTGTGATATTTCACCACATATCGCAGAACACAAAAACGACTAGAAACTTACAGCTCAGAATTTATCTTTGATTTTAAAGGATAATGATTCTTAATGTGAAGAGATTGTCCTAACTACACACAAATTGTCAAGAAATTTGATTTAAAAAGAGGCTTTAAACTTTGTATAGCATGTAAGCTTAAATAACAAAGAATTGAGCAAAAGATTCAAGGTTAACTTTGACAACATACAACTGTGATTTTAGACAACA
The DNA here is from genome assembly GCF_021869965.1 of Rhincodon typus. Lineage (NCBI taxonomy): Eukaryota > Metazoa > Chordata > Chondrichthyes > Orectolobiformes > Rhincodontidae > Rhincodon > Rhincodon typus. The sequence continues at coordinate 54,396,957 of NC_063339.1, read as the reverse complement.
GAAAACAGAGGGAATCTAGAAATCAAATCCATTTGTGGTTTCCACAATTATTGAAATTACAAACATATAAAGAGCACCAACACAATAATTTCCATTTTATAGAAACAAAGTTTACATATACTACCATAATGAAGATTAGCTTAAAGTAGCCACATCTAATTCAATTAGAAATACAAATCAAAACCAAAATTCTAGATTCTTTTCAACAATGATATTTCAATGCAGAATTAGAACCGGTATGTGAAGTACTACTTCCTGTACAATCAACCGAAGTACACCACATCCGGTTTTACCCCCAGATAGGTTCCTAATCTTTATAAGCACCATTGTAGTCCTCCAGAGGGCATATAACCAGCAATCAATTTTGCCACTTAACTGGGCAATATTAATTATCATTTCTATATATTCTGGTTCTTACAAGTGTGAGAACTCAAAGATGCTAAGCAATAGAAACATCAGAAGTGTTTTTTTATAAAAAAGTGTGCATTATTTTAACAGAACCGTAAGATTGTCCATCAAAATGTTGTCTCTTAACTCAATTGCATGCCATGGGCTCACTCATCTCAGCATGTCAATCACCCTTGACAATACTCCTTGAAAATTCAGGCAGGATCTAAAACAATCCAGGTAAGAGATTCAATCTCTTCTTAAACCTATGCTTAACAGAAATGATGTGATAAAGCTATATTGTTCTCTTACTTAAAGCTGAAGATAAGCATAAAATAAAATCACACACAAAACTTTGCTGCAAAATGACAGCGAAATGTTTCACTGTTTACAACAAATTACAATTTAAAGAAAGAATTTAAAACCCTTTACCTTTGTGTGAACTGTAAATTTCACTTTATCTCTCTCACTAAGAGCATCTGAAATGTCAACCTGAAGAATAGCATCTGTTTGGAGATCTACAATGACGGGTCTAGGCTGAAATGGAAAATAAATGAAAAATAATCCTCAACATGTTCAAAAATACAGTTGAATCTAGAGTTTAATGTAGAAACATATGAATAAATTATTTTTGATACTAAGAAGGGGTATTAAGAACGAATGCTAAATGGTAAGATTTTAGAAAAAACAGCAAATGTAGCTTGGGAGTAGGTATATGAATCACAAAAGATGATTCCTCTTACCATAGAATACAAAGCAAGTAAGTGATTTTCAATTTGTACAAGACTCTAAATAGTTAGCAGTATTGTTCTGAGTTTTCCAATTACAAGAAAGATTGAAAAGTGACACGAAAAGTGCAGTGTGGATTCACTTAGAAATTGCCAGACAGGAGGGGTTTACTTATGACGACAATTGCAAAGATGAGTATTTCTTCACTGGAGCCAAAATGGTTAAAGGCTGATCTACCATAATCTTCAAAGCGATGAAAGAATTGTAAAAGTGATGGATCATTCCCACTACTTTGTGAACACTAACAAGGTGGCACAATTTCCTACTAATCACAAATAGAACCAATGGTAATGTATTAATAAAAGCACCTTTGCTTAGCTAGTGGTCAGAGTGGAAACCCCATCCCTCAAAGTATTATAAAGGGACAGGTGCATTTGTTTCAATGCGAGAAGTGTAGTAGGTAAGGCAGATGAATTTAGGGCTTGGATTAGTACCTGGGAGTATGATGTGATTGCTATTACTGAGACTTGGTTGAGAGAAGGGCAAGATCGGCAACTCTATATCCCAGGATATAGATGCTTCAGGCGGGATAGAGAGGGAGGTAAAAGGGGTGGACGAGTTGCATTACTGGTCAAAGAGGATATTACAGCTGTGCTGAAGGAGGGCTCTATGGAGAACTCGAGCAGTGAGGCAATATGGGCAGAGCTCAGAAATAGGAAGGGTGTGGTAACAATGTTGGGGCTGTATTACAGGCCTCCCAACAGCGAGCGTGAGATAGAGGCACACATATGTAGACAGATTACGGAAAGATGTAGGAACAACAGGGTGGTGGTGATGGGAGATTTCAATTTTCCCAACATTGACTGGGATTCACTTAGTGTTAGGGGTTTAGATGGAGCAGAATTTGTAAGGAGCATCCAGGAGGGTTTTCTAGAGCAGTATGCAAATAGTCCAACTCGGGAAGGGGCCATACTGGACCTGGTGTTGGGGAATGAGCCCGGCCAGGTGGTTGAAGTTTCAGTAGGGGATTACTTTGGGAATAGTGATCACAATTCCGTAAGTTTTAGAATACTGATGGACAAAGACGAGAGTGGTCCTAAAGGAAGAGTGCTGAATTGGGGGAAGGCCAACTATAGCAAAACGCGACAGGAGCTGGGGAATGTGGATTGGGAGCAGCTGTCTGAGGGTAAATCCACATTTGATATGTAGGAGGCTTTTAAAGAGAGGTTGATTAGAGTGCAGGACAGACATGTCCCTGTGAAAATGAGGGATTGAAAGGGCAAGATTAGGGAACCATGGATGACAGATGAAATTGTGAGACTAGCAAAGAGGAAAAAGGAAGCATACATGAGGTCTAGGCGACTGAAAACAGACGAAGCTTTAGAAGAATATCAGGAAAGTAGGACCAATCTGAAATGAGGAATTAAGAGGGCTAAAAGGGGTCACGAAATATCTTTAGCAAACAGGGTTGAGGAAAATCCCAAAGCCTTTTATTCATACATAAGGAGCAAGAGGGTAAGTAGAGAAAGGGTTGGCCCACTCAAGGACAAAGGAGGCAAGTTATGCAAGGAGTCAGAGAAAATGAGTGAGATCCTTAATGAGTACTTTGCGTCGGTATTCACTGAGGAAGGGGACATGACGGATGCTGAGGTTAGGGATAGATGTTTGATTACTCTAGGTCAAGTCAGCATAAGGAGGGGGAAGTGTTGGGTGTTCTAAAAGGCATTAGGGTGGACAAGTCCCCAGGTCCGGAGGGATCTATCCCAGGTTACTGAGGGAAGCGAGAGAGGAAATAGCTGGGGCCTTAACAGATATCTTTGCAGCATTCTTGAGCACGGGTGAGGTCCCAGAGGACTGGCAAATTGCTAATGTTGTCCCCTTGTTTAAGAAGGGTAGCAAGGATAATCCAGGAAATTATAGACCGGTGAGCCTGACGTTAGTGATGGGAAAGCTGCTGGAGAAGATGCTGAGGGACAGGATCTATTTACATTTGGAAGAAAATGGGCTTATTAGTGATAGGCACCATGGTTTTGTGCAGGGAAGGTCATGTCTTACCAACTTGATAGAATTCTTTGAGGAAGTGACGAAGTTGATAGATGAGGGAAGGGCTGTAGATGTCATATACATGGACTTCAGTAAGGCGTCTGATAAGGTTCCCCATGGTAGGCTGATGGAGAAAGTGAAGTCGCATGGGGTCCAGGGTGTAACTAGCTAGATGAACAGAGAACTGGCTGGGCAACAGGAGACAGAGAGTTGTAGTGGAAGTGAGTTTCTCAAAATGGAGAACTGTGACCAGTGATGTTCCACAAAGATCTGTGTTGGGAACACTGTTTTTTGTGATATACATAAATGATCTGGAGGAAGGTATAGATCGTCTGATTAGCAAGTTTGCAGATGACACTAAGATTGGTGGAGTTGCAGATAATGAAGGAGACTGTCGGAGAATGCAGCAGAATATAGATAGATTGGAGAGTTGGGCGGAGAAATGGCAGATGAAGTTCAATCCAGGCAAATGCGAGGTGATGCATTTTGGAAGATCCAATTCAACAGCGAACTATATGATAAATGGAAAAGCCCTGGGGAAAATTGATGCACAAAGAGATCTGGGTGTTCAGGTCCATTGTACCCTGAAAGTGGCAACGCAGGTCGATAGAGTGGTCAAGGCGGCATACGGCATGCTTTCATTCATCGGACAGGGTATTGAATACAAGAGTTGGCAGGTCATCTTACAGTTGTATGGGACTTTGGTTCGACCACATTTGGAATAGTGCAAACAGTTCTGGTCGCCACATTATCAAAAGGATGTGGATGCTTTGGAGAGGGTGCAGAGGAGGTTCACCAGGATGTTGCCTGGTATGGAGGGCACTAGCTATGAAGACAGGTTGAGTAGATTAGGATTATTTACATTAGAAAGACGGAGTTTGAGGGGTGGACCTGATTGAGATCTACAAAATCATGAGAGGTATAGACAGGGTGGATAGCAAGAAGCTTTTTCCCAGAGTGGGGGACTCAATTACTAGGGGTCACGATTTCAAGGTGAGAGGGGAAAAGTTTAAGGGAGATATGCGTGGAAAGTTCTTTACGCAGAGGGTGGTGGGTGCCTGGAACGCGTTGCCAGTGGAGGTGGTAGAGGCAGGCACGATAGCATCATTTAAGATGTATCTAGACAGATACATGAATGGGCACGGAGCAGAGGGATGCAGATCCTTGGAAAATAGGTGACGGGTTTAGATAGTGGATCTGGATCGGCGCAGGCTTGGAGGGCCGAAGGGCCTGTTTCTGTGCTGTAATTTTCTTTGTTCTTTGTTCTTATTGTTAAAGCAGGGTACACAAATTCTGACAGAAGCCCCTGAACAAAACAAATACAAAAAGTGTATCATGAATAAAGACAGCATATTTAGATGGACAATGTGGGACAAAATACAGCAGACCTGATGGGTCAGTGATTCTAATCATGCTTGAAGACCGTTTAGACTTACACAAAAATAATCTCAGAATATCTAACAATGCCTAAATGCAAGCATAATTAGGTATAAAATCAATGCCCATTATTACACTGAAAATCTGAAAACAATGATTTTTTGCTGACATAGAATTCTCTTTCTACTAAAGTAATATTGCAAGATTTAGTAGACATTGCATCCACAGTTCAATTGGTACAAATAGGGCTTTCATATTATTCAATTTCTTTGAAGCAACTTAAATACATATGTATTATCTGTTATCACCCTATAGCTAAGAATTCTGAGCATTAGCCCTACAAACTGAAATGACTTGAGATAAAAATCAGAAAGTTCAGGAGAAACTCAGCAAGTGTGACAGCATCTGTGGAGAAAGAAAGTTAAGATTCTGAATCCAATATAACTCTTTGGAACTTTTCTCTAATCCAGGTCCTCCTTACTAACATCTGGAGGTTTGTACCAAAATTGGGAGAGCTGTCCACCCACTAGTCAAGTATCAGCCTGATATAAACATATTCACACAATTCTAATTTACCATGCCTCAGAAATCATTATTTCCATCCCTGGATATGTCCGGTTCTAACGACAGCATAAATCCATCAAATGGTGTGAAACACTGATATACAATCAGGAATGAGTTGCACCCACAAAAGAAACTTCATGCTGATTATCAATTACTGCCCCGCACGCCTGATGAATCAGTGCTCCTTTATGTTGAAAAACAATTGGAAGAAACACTGAAGATGGTAGGGCACAGAATTAATTCTGGGTGAGGAACTTTCATCACCCATCACCAAGAATGGTTCAGTAGCACCATTACTGACTGAGTTGACTGCTAGCATGCGATGGCAAGGAGACAAACCAGAGAAAAACCCACCTTAACTCTGCCCTCATCAATTTACTCAAAACAGACACATATGTATATGATAGTATTCACAGGAATGACCACCTCACTGTCCTTGTGTTGGAAAAAGTTCTGTATTTACATGAAGGATACCCTCTATTGTGTTGCGTGGCATTACCACTGTGGTAAATGGCATAGATTTCAATGCAGTGCCCTTGAGGGGTTGACAGCCATCAGCAGAAATGTAATCAACCAAAATCTGTAATCTCATGGCCCAGTATATCCCTTACACTACCATTACAATCAAGCCATGGGATCAATATTAGTTCAATGAAGAGTGCAAAAGGAAACCCCAAGAACAGCACTAGGCATACATAAAAATCAGGTGTCAATAAAGTGAAACTATAGCACAGGTCTATATGTAAGCATAGCAGAAGCATCGCGCGATAGAGGAAGCTAAGCAATTTCACAAGCAACAAACAAGAACTAAGCTCTGCAGTCCTGCCACATCCGATTATGAACGATGAGCAATTAAGCAGCTCACTGTAAGAGGTGGCCACACAAATACTGGTTCCTCAATGATGGGGGGAGGACAACATATCAGTGTGCAGACAAGGCTGACGCTTTTGCAACCACCTTCGGTCAGAAGTGCTGTGCGGATGATCCATCTTAGCCTCTTCATGAAGTCCCTATTTTTAGGCAATTCAAATCACTCTAATGACATTAAGAAACAGCTGAAAGCCAGGGACACTGCGAAGCCTGTGGGCCCTGACATATTTTCAGCATACTTGAGATAGCCATGGCCCTAACCAAGTTATTCTACCACAGCTACAACACTAGTAACTACCCAGCAATGTGGAAAATTGCTCAGGTATATCCCATTCACAAAAGGCAAAACAAATCCAAACTGCCCGATTATGCCATGTCAAATCAATCCACAATCAATCAATCATCAGTAAAAATGGTGGCAGAAATCAATGATGCTATCAAATACCAATAACCTGCTCATTAACGCTCAGTTTGTGGGTTCTGGAGTCATTCAGCTCCTGACCTTATTAAGGCCATGTTCAAACAGGGACAACAGCTAAATTCCAGGTGAGGGAGAGTGACAGCTTTGACATTGATTTAGCATTCAACAGACTTCAAGGAGCCCTATCAAAACTGAAGTCAATAGCAATCTGCTGGAAAACGCTCCAGTATTTAAAGACATACTTAGTTCAAATAAAGATAGTTGAGGGAATTAACTATCTTCGTGCCAGGATATCTCCACAGAGGTTGTTTAGGATGCTGCCCTAGGCTGAACCATCTTCAACTGCATTCCTTCCATCACAAGGCCAGAAGTGGGGATGTTCACTGTCAATTGCATGATATTCAGTCCCAATCATGACTCTTCAATTACTGAAGTAGTCCATGCCCATATGCAGAAAAGACCTGGATGACATTCAGGTTTCAGCTGCTATGTGGCAGAGAATCATATGGCATGGAAACAGACCCTTTGGTCCAACAAGTCCATGCCGACTATAATCCCAAACTGAAAACTCATCTCACCTGTCTGCACTTGGCCATTATCTCTGCAAAATCTCCCTTAAAATTCAAAGGCATGACAATTGCAGGCCCCAAATATCTATATCCTGGAGATGATAATTGACTAGTAACTGTATTAGACTAGTCAATATTATTAATCAATATAATATAGTCAGAGGCCTGGAATTCTGGAGGAAGTAATTCACACCCTAATTCCCAAACCTGCTCACTATCTGCGCTGCACAAGTTAACAGTATGGCTATTCAATACAGTGTGGAACTGCAGCAACAGAGTCAATTCTCCTGCTCCTCTGATGCTGCCTGATCTGCTGTGCTCTTCCAGCTCCACACTGTATTGACTCTGATTCCAGCATCTGCAGTTCTTGCTATCTCCCAGTATGACTGCTCCACTTGCCTGGATGAATGCAGCTCCAATAGCACTCGAAGCCTGACACCATCAAGGACAAAGCAGCCAACTTGACTGGCACATTCACAAACATTCACTCCCTCCACTAATATAGAGTAGCTGCACGTACCATCTACAAAATGCACAGCAAAAATACTACATCATTTGCAAATAAAATACAATAAAGCTGGTCATTAAAATCAGTGACAGAAAGATTGTAAAACGCTACAGGTTTTATACTATGTTTAACAAATCAAAACACACAAAAATAAAGCACAGATAAGCAAGGTTATTTAGCCTATCACAACTGTCCTTGTAGAAACTTAATATCCCTCCAACACAATCAAACTGCCTTTTGAATGATTCCAGCTTTTACTTTTACTACTCCAGGAAAACCAAAGCATTAATCACTATGAAGTGCCATCTGAATCTTCAACCTGCCACTGACCAAAATGTACCATTTTCCCTTTGCCCAACAGTTAAAAGTTTACCCAAAATAGTGCACTAAGTTAACAACTTTTAATCTACTTTGTATGTCAACATTAGATGCCAACTTTCCTACTTTATTTCTCAACAAATTCCATTTATTTGTGAATTTGGGTCGCACTTAGATTGGCTGCAGTTTCTCTACTTCACTGTAGTAGCTATATTTCAAAAACACTTTGTTCATTGTGAGGACAGTTCCAACTCATTCAAATGCTTTCAAGGCTGAAGAGTTCAAGCTTTTCTCGGCTAACCACTTAACAGAATCATGACATTAGAGGCCTGATTTTAATCTATTCAAAACCCATCTATCGCACAGAAATATAATCAGCTTTCAGGAGTCAGCTCTGCAAGCTCTTTGTACTGATTCCAAGCTTGGTTTTCTGTTAAGCTTTAGTAACCAATACCAAATGTACTGCATAAGTTAATTTTTAACCAGAATTCAAAACAACTTCTGTATGATGTCCTCAGACTTAGGCTCCACACTAATTTCACAACAAAGCATTCTATTTGTTCTGTTAACTGCTACTTGGCAATATTGAAAATATTTAGAGTCTATAACCCTTTGATTCTCTTCAGCCTCCCCTTTAGCCAGTTCAACAACATTCAATAAGGCCTGCGATAAAATATAAACTTGGTGGGTTATTCAATGACTTGGAAGTGGTTCAGAGCTAAAATTTAAGCTGGCCCATTACTAAACTGAAAAATAATGGTCAGGAAACAAGCTGTCTAAAACAATGAGTCAGGTTGATTGAACTGGAAATAAACCTGGGTAACTGTTTTTTCTTCACATGCAAATTAAATTGTACATGGCCTTGACACAAAACCACTTAAATAAAGGTGACATATTTACTAGCATTCTGAGCAATAATTTCTACCATTGTGTTCTTAATTACATTTGATCAACACCTCCACCTTCAAAATCATTGGACTTAAAGCACTGAGGATTTACATCATTTTAAATGCTGGCAAGAGATCTATACTGAGGAAACCAACATGCACATTAATAACAAACACCACCGGAGTTAAGTATCATTTATTAAATTTCATGTTTGTTGAAAAAGATATTTTGATCACTTGGGGAGATAATTTTAAATTGTTTTTAAGTACTTTGCTCTTTCAGTACCTTGAGGTATTACTTGACCCGCAAACAAACTCGTACATTCATCTGTCTTTTTAGACATAATCACTGGCATTACTAGTAACAAGATCATCAGCAACAAAACTTAAGCATTTTCACACAAAAATTCAAAACACGTACGATCCAATTTAATATTCAGCCACTAATTTCACAAATGTGTGCAATCTTTGAAATATATCACAAAATGATTAAGCTAACTGCTCCCATGGACATAAAGCAGGTCATGGGGAAGAACAAGCAAAATAATAATGTTATAATCTCAAGAGATAATAGTTTATGGTAGTATCAATAACTTGCTAAAAATAAACCAAAAACTGATTTCACAGTACTCCAGCTCTTTTATGAACACAGGACAGCAAACAGATTTTCACTTTATTCTGTATGTTTACAGTTCAAACAGCTGAGTTTTAGTAGGAATAGAGCTGCAAAGATCTCAGCAACTGGAGACCCTTGATTTCTACGTTAATTACTCCCAGAAAAAAAATTAATCTGCCTAAGGAATGAAAACTTACAAGTGAAATTCTGCCGAAAGAACTTCCTAAACTACACTGTTCTTACACTCTTTAACCAAATATGCAAATGACATTAATACCCTGTTGGTCATTTTCGCAGCTAAACTTCTTAAAAGGTGACTTAATAACTAGAAATCTAAACCAACTCTAATAAGTAAGTTAATGTTAAGTCCTATCACACCATATTGAAGAGAGAAAATAAGAGAATTTAGCGACAAAACAAAGCTACCATAAATACATATTTGGTAAAAGCATCTGAAGGGAAATAATTTACGAAAAGAGAGGACGGGCCGGCGGATGAGACGGCGAGTAGATCCATGAAAAGGAAAGGCTGAAGCCCCAGGGTTACTAAATTTGCCTGATTTTCCAAATAAGGCCCAAATGAGGGCCCATGACTGGAAGACACAGAAACTGGGAACAGCAAAAACTTACTCCTCGGTCCTCCTCTGACAGGAAGTCGGGGCCATCGTCCAACCCTTCCTGCTGATTGAACAGAACAAAACAGTGTCACTGCACACAGCAGTACTAATATCCGCGCCTGACATTGTGCTCCGTTACAAAAAAAAACAAGAGAAACCATCGGAAAAATCCAGGAATGGGCTCAAATCGAAAAGACCCACCATCATGGCTGCAGCAGCGAGAGAGGGAGCCGGAGTCACGTGACAGCCAGGGAACCCCGTGACGCAACAAACGGGAAGGCGGATCCTCCATTTAGACAGGAGGAGGAGATTATCCAGTGCGGCGCTGTCACCCGCTGGGGGCAGGGGTGAGA
>NC_063339.1:54380226-54386689 GCF_021869965.1 Rhincodon typus | reverse complement strand
GGTGAGATTATCCAGTGTGGCGCTGTCACCCACTGGGGGCAGGGGTGAGATCATCCAGTGTAGCGCTGTCGCCCTCTGCGTGCAGGGGGGAGATTATCCAGTGTACCACTGTCACCCACTGGGGGCTGTCATCACTGTGGACAGAGGGGAGATTATCCATTGTACTACTGTCACCCGCTGGGGGCAGGGTTGATATTATCCAGTGTACCACTGTCACCCACTGGGGGCAGGAGGAGATTATCTAGTGTATCATCATCACCCACTGGGGGCAGGGGGGAGATTACCCAGTGTAGCACTGTCACCCACTGGGGGTAGGAGGACATCATCCAGCGTAGCACTGTCACCAACTGGAGGCAGGAAGAGATTATCCAGTGTAGCACTGTCACTATCTGGATCGGGAGATCGTCCAGTGTACCACACTTACTCGTGGATGGGAAGGGAAGATTATCCAGTGTACCGCAGTGAGTGTGAAGCCCAGTCAGCTGTTGTCAGCCATGTCAGTGGATACAATTTTAATGGGGGTGCAGGCACAGGGGAACTTGAACGTAATATGTGCTTAAGTCACAAAAGACATTAGGACTGGTGGTGAGAGTGGCTAATAAAGCATACCGTATCCTGGATTTATTAGTAAAGTACTCAAGCCCAAGAGCCAGGGAGGTTATGCTGAAATTGTACAAGACACCTGTAAAACCTCTGTTGGAGTACTACGTACAATTCTTGGTGCCATGCTTTGGAAAGGAGATTGCAGAGAGTGCAGAAGGGAGATAGTGGTGACATAACAGGGAGAGGAAGTGGTTGCATCATAGTAATGTTACTGCAACATTTCTGATTCCCAGGTTTATATTTTGGGGATGTGGGTTTGAATCTCACAAAGCTGATGGTGAAATTTGAATTCATTAAAAGCCTGGAATAAGAAGAACTAGCCTAATGGTGACTAATAACCAGTGCTGATAGCTGCAAAAACCCATGTTGTTCACTATTGCTCTTAAGGGAAGGAAATCTGCCAGCCTTCCGTGGGCGGGCCTAGACTCCAGACCGCTTAACAATCTGGTTAACTCTTAACTGCAGCTAGGAAATAAATGCTGGCCAGCGAAGCTCACATCCCATGAACGAATATAAAAGGAGGTTTTCAGGAATGGTTCCAGGGATGAGAAACTTCAGCTAGGTTGGAAAGAAAAGGAGATTTGATAGCAGTGTACAAAATCAGGAGGGGGGCGTTGGACAGAATAGATAGGAAGAAATTCTACCAGCATTAATGAGGACTGAGAACAAGAGGATACAGATTTAAAGTGATTTGCAAAAGATGCAAACATGACGTGCAAGAAACCTTTTCATATTATGAGTGGTTTGTCTCTGGAATGCACTGTCTGGAAATATGGTGGAGGCATGTTCATTTGAGGCATTCACAGGAGTAGTAGATGATTATTTAGAGTCATAGAGATGTACAGTACGGAAACAGACCCTTCGTTCCAACTCATCCATGCTGACCAGATATCCTAAATATCTCTTGTCCCATTTGCCAGCATTTGGCCCGTATCCCTCTAAACCCCTCCTATTCATACACGCTTCCAGATGCCTTTTTAAACGTTGTAATTGTACCAGCCTCCACCACTTTCCTTGGCAGTTTACTTCATACACGCACCACGCTCTGTGTGAAAAAGTTGTCCCTTAGGTCCCTTTTAAATCTTTCCCCTCTCACCTTAAACCTATGCCTTCTAGTTCTGGGCACACCAGTCCTGGGGAAAAGACCTTGGTTATTCACAATATCCATGCCTCTCATGATGTTATAAACCTCTATAAGGTCATCCCTTAGCCTCCAATGCTCCAGGCTAAATAGTCCCAGCCTACTTCCTATAGCTGAAACCTTCCAACCCTGGCAACATCCTTGTAAAACCTTTGTGAACCCTTTCAAGTTTCACAACATCCTTCCTATGGCAGGGAGACCAGAATGGCACACAATATTCTAAAAGTGGCCTCACCAATGTCCTGTACAGCCAAACATGACCTCCCAACTTCTATACTCAATGCGCTGACCAATAAAGGCAAGAATACCAAATGCCTTCTTCTTTATCCTATCTACCTGCAACTCCACTTTCAAGGAACAATGAACCTCCACTGCAAGGTCTCGTTGTTCAGGCACACTCCACAGGAACTTACCATTAAGGGTATAAGCCCTGCCTTGGTTTGCCTTTCCAAAATGCAGCACCTCACATTTATCTAAATTTAACTCCATCTGCCACTCCTCGGCCCATCTGATCAAGATCCTGTTGTTCTCTGAGGTAACATTCTTCGCTGTCCACTACACCTACAATTTTGGTGTCATCTTCAAACTTGCTAACCATACCTCACATATTCCCATCCAAGTCATTTATATAAATGATGAAAAACAGTTGAGCCCAGCACCAATCTTTGTGGCACATCACTGGTCACAGGCCTCCAGTCTGAAAAGCAACCCTCCACCACAACCCTCTGTCTTCTACCTTCGAGCCAGTCCTGTATCCAAATGGCTAGTTCTCCCTGTGTTCCATGTGATCTAACCTTGCTAATCAGTCTACTATGAGGAACCTTTTTGAATGCCTTACTGAAGTCCATATAGATCACATCCACTGCTCTGCCCTCATCAATCCTCTTCATTACTTCTTCAAAAAAATCAAGTTAGTGAGACATGATTTCCCACACACAAAGCCATGTTGACTATCTGTAATCAGTCCTTGCCTTTCCAAATATATGTGAATCCTGTCCCTTAAGATTCAGTGTAACAACTTGCCCACCACCGATGTCAGGCTCACAGGTCTATAGTTCCCTGGCTTATCCTTGCCACCTTTCTTAAATAGTGGTGCCATGTTAGCAACCTCCAGTCTCCCAGCACCTCACCTGTAGCTTTTGATGATACAAGGGGCCCAGCAATCACTTCCGTAGCTTCCCACAGAGTTCTAGGGTACACCTGATCATGTCATGGTTGAATAGAATCAATATGCGGTGTAGTGGGGAAAGGCAGAGAATAGCACTAAGGCAAAACACTTACCTTGACAGTCAATAAGGACACAATAGGCTGGATGGCCTCCTTCCACACTAACAGTCCTGTGGTTCTGTAATCGCCAGGGTCAGGGAGCATGAAATCCAGTCAGTCACACTGAAGGCATGGGGTATGTCACTCACTTGCTGTCATCTAGGCTTAATGCTGCCTGTACCCAGTGGGTGAGAACAGTTGGCTGGGCGTGACCCCATATTCTCAGATTATGCCCTCTTGTCCTAGACTCTCACATGGGGAAACCACCTCTCTGCATCTACCCTGTTAAACCCCATAAGATTTTAATCTGTTTCAATCAAGTCTCCTTTCCAAAATAAGATCATGCTGCAGCTGGAAATGACAACAGGACAGCATTTTTTTTTTAAAAGCAACTTCTGGACATTAATAACATTTGCAAAAGGCAAGAGGCATTTAAAACATGATTAACCAAATTCCCTTACCTGAATTGGAAGGCTACAGACATCTTATCCAAATTTAAGCTTTTAAGCAAAGCATGGAGCTATGCTTTTTAGATTTAGCTGTTGCAAAACCAGATAAGCAATTAGTGAAAATAAATATAGCCACTAGAAATGAGGGTAGGCATTGAGTCACACTTCAGGCCTGCCTGACAAAGACCAGAGAGATCTTCCTGAACTATGTGAAATGCAAGAAAATCGGCTTTGGGTAAAAACAAACTTCCACATTCATTCAGAATGCTGGATATTGCAAGGAAACCTGTGGGGCTTTCATATCATAGATTTAACAGTAGCTGTGACTGCAAGTAAATGACTAATGGTAAACGCTGCTGTAGTACTTCGGGTAGACGACTGTTATAAAGGTCTTTTTTCTAAAGGGAAAATATCTCCTTTGTCTTCAAACAATGCAGACAAGCACATAACGAGACTAAGGGATGCAGGGGTGACTCAAACTCTTTTGCTAGAGCAGGGTTTAGTTTCTCCTCCAGAGAGTTCAATGAAACACAAAGTGTTTGTAAATGGGATAGGTGGAGAGTAATTCTGGTTCCATTGTACAAAGTCCACTTCAAATATGATTTAGTATCTGCAAGCACTGTAGTCAGGCTAGTTATAAAGTAACAATGGACAGAGTGATTTAGTCCTGGGTAATGATTTTGCAGGATTGAATGTTATAGCTTCATCTATAACAATGGCAAGTTCAAAGCCAAGAGATGGAATGGTTGCAAGGACAGGTTCCGGGAGTTTTTCCAGTGTGTATAGTGACTAAAGCAATGACCAAACAAAGTCCATCACCGGTGCTCACAGTAATACCACAAGCAGATTTTAGGGTAGCTGAAAATCTTTTTAAGAATGTGGATTTTTTCCAAAGGAGTGTTTGGCATGACTTTACTAATTGAGACACAGGAAACAGAACCAGAGTTAAATAAATCAGCATAGACAGCTCACACTGAAGCTAAGGCTGAAGGGATTCCAGAGTGCTATTATATTAGAAATGAAGTTCTGATGAGGAAGTGGAAACAGCCTCATAGAGCTACGGTAGAAGATTGGACTGTTGTTCCTCAAATAGTGATACAGTCCAGCCGTTGAAAGGAGATACTGTAAGCAGTGTATCAAACTACAATGGCAGGACTTTTGGAACATGAAAAATACAAGCACCAATAAGCAAGTATTTTATATCGCTAAGAATTCATGTAGTCATAGTGTAGTACTATAAAATGTGTCATATATGTTAAGTAGCAGGAAAACTTCAATATTAAGTTAAACCAGCACCTTTGTCCTCTGACCAGTGTTTTGAAGAACCATTTAGTTGAATGTTAGTGGGTTATGTAGGATCATTGCCAAAAACTCAAGCAAGACTTTAGTATATTTTACAACTACGAATATGACAAGGACACCCAAGTCCCTCTGCACAGCAGCATGCTGCAATTTCTTATTATGTTCATCAACTTGTTTTCTGTCCATGTTTTCTGTCAACCTGAGCCTGAAAATCAGGTTATATGGGGATTTTGCATTTGTCTTTTAAAATCTTTAGCATTCCAAATGGCTCTGGGAATCTTGGGGCTTGATTTCCGGTGCTCTACCCCACTGAGTTATGACAGTAGATAGAGGGGAACTGTAGATGTAGTATATTTAGGTTTGCAGAAGTTATTTGATAAGGGTCTACACAAAACGTTAATGCACAGATGTTTATGGCATGGCAGGAGGGATATATTAAATGACAGAGGATAAGTTACCATCAGGAAACAGAACACATGGATGAATTGAGACTTTCAAGTTGGCAAACTGTGACTAGTGGAATGTTGCCAAGACCAGTGCTGGGTCTCAGATTTTTATAAGCTGTATGAAGAACTTATGTGGGCAGCACAGTGGTACAGACTCCATGCAGGTGACAACACAATGGTATACAATCAGGTAGGATTTGCCCTGGGAGTCCTCAACATTGATTTCAGACCCCTGGAAGTCACATGGCTTCAAGTTAAATACAGGCATGGAAACTTCCTGCTGATTGCCACTTACCGTCCTCCCTCGGTTGATGAATCAGTGCTCCTCCATGTTAAACAACACTTGGGGGAATCATTGAGGATGGCAAGAGTGCAAAATGTACTCTGGGTGGGGGATTTAAATGTTCATCACCAAATGTGGCTCAGCAGCAGTACTACTGATCGAGTTAGCTGGGTACTAAAGGACATTGCTGCTAGACTGGGTCTGAGGCAGGTGGGGAAGGAAATAACAAGAGGGAAAAACATATTTGACCTCATCCTTATTAATCTGCTGGCAGCAGATGTATCTGTCCATGGCAGTATGAGTGCACAGTCCTTGTGGAGATCAAGTCTCACCTTCACATTGAGAATAATATCCATCACATTGTGTGGCACTATCACTGTACAAAATAGGGCAGACTTCAAACAGATCAAGCAACTCAAGTCTGGGCATCCATGAGGCGCTGTGGGCCATCAACAGCAGCAAAATTGTACTCCAACACAATCTGCAACATCATGGCCTGGCATATCCCCCACTCAACCATTACCATTGAGCCAGGGAATCAACCGTGGTTCAATGGAGAGTGCAGGAGGGCATGCCAGGAGCAGCACCAGGCATAGCTAAAAATGAGATGTCAACTTGGTGAAGATACCAAACAGGACTACCTTCATGCCAAGCAGCATAGGCAGCAATGGATTGACAGATCCCATAACAATCCCACAGCCAGCGGATCAGATCTAAGCTCTGCAGACCTGCCACATCCAGTTATGAATGATGATGGACGATGAAAACCACTCACTGGAGAAGGACGCTCCACTAATATTCCCATCCTCAATGATGGAAAGCCCAGTACATCAATGCAAAAGATAAAGCTGAAGCATTTGCTGCAATCTTCAGCCAGAAGCGCCAAGTGGATGATCAGGTTGGAGTCATAGCTAGCACATAGGAAAATATAATATAACAAGGTGTAGAGCTAGATGAACACAGCAGGCCAAGC
>NC_063339.1:54351526-54379826 GCF_021869965.1 Rhincodon typus | reverse complement strand
TCGGCAGTTCCTACTATCTCTGTAACATAGGAAAATAGTTGTGGTTGTTGGAGCTCCAGGACATAGAGTTATACAGTACGGAAACAGATCCTTCGGTCCAACCAGTCCATGCTGACCATAATCCCAAACTAATCTAGTCCCATCTGCCTGCACTTGGCCCATATCCCTCCAAACATTTCTTCTTCGTGTACTTATCTAAAGTCTTTTAAACATTGTAACTGTACCTGCATCCACCACTTCCTCTGGAAGTTCATTCTACACACAAGCCACTGTGTGTAAAAAAAAAAATGCCCCTCATGTCTTTTTTAAATCTTTCTCCTCTCGCCTTAAAATTATGTCCCCTAGTGTTGATATCCCCCATCATCGGGAGAAGACACTTGCCATTCACCTTATCCATACCCATCATTATTCTATAAACCTCAATAAGGTCACCTCTCAACCTCCTGCACTCCAGTCGAAAAAGTCCCACCTTTATCCAGCCTCTCTTTATAACTCAAACCCTCCATTCCGGGCAACATCCTGGTAAATTTCTTCTGAACCCTCACCAGTTTAATAATATCCTTCCTATAATAGGGAGACCATTACTCCAGAACAGGCCTCATCAATGTCCCATACAACCTAAATATAACTTCCCAACTCCTATACCCAAAGGTCTGAGCAATGAAGGCAAGTGAGCTAAATGCCTTCTTAACCACCCTATCTATATGTGATGGAAACGTCAAAGTATTATGTACCTGAACCCTAGGTCCTTCTGTTCTACAACACTACCAAAGGCGCTACTTTCAATTGTATCAGTCTTGGCTTTGTCTGTTTGACCAAAATGCAATATTTTGCATTTATTCAATTAAACTCCATTTGCCAGTCTCAAGCCCATTGACCCAATTGATCAAGATCTCTTTGTAATCTTAGATAACCTTTTTCACTGTCCACTATACCACCAATCCTGGGGTCATCCGCAAACTTACTAACCATGCTTTCTATATTCTCATCTAAATTATTTATATACATGACAAACAAAAGTAGACCCAGCACTGATCCCTGTGGAACATTGCTGGTCACGCACCTCCAGTCCAAAAAACAATTCTCTGTCTCCTGCCAATTTTGTATCCAATTAGCAAGCTCACCCTGAATCCCATGTGATCTAACTTTACTAATTAGTCCACCTTGTCAAAGGCCTTACTAAAGTCCAAGTAAACAATGTCTACCTCTCTGCCCTGGTCAATCTTCTCAGTTACTTTCTCAAAAAAACTCAATCAAGTTTGTGAGGCACAATTTCCCTTGCACAAAGCCATGCTGACTGTCCTAAATCATTCCTTGCCTCTTCAAATGTATGTAAAGCCTATCTTTCAGAATCACTTCAAACAATTTACCCGCCACCGAAGTCAGACTTACAGGTCTATAGCTCCCAAGTTTTTCCTTACATCCCTCCTTAACTAAAGGCACAACATTTGCCACTGTCCAGTCATATCTCACCCATATTTATAGATGATGCAAATATTTCTTGAAAAGGTGCATAATTTCCTCCTTAACTTCCCATAAAGTTCTAGGATACACCAGATTGTGTTCTAGAGATTTATCCCCCTTTTATATATTCTAAGAAGTTCCTAAGAGCACTTTCTCTTCTATAATGTGAACTGTTTTCAAAATGTCCACATTTATTTCCCTGAGTTCTCTAGTCTCTACTTCTTTCTCCGCAGTAAAAACTGATTCAATACATTCATTTAATATCTCTCCCATCTCAACACAAAGATGACCTCTTTCATCTTGTAGGGGCCCTACTCTCTATCTAGTTGTTCTCTTGCTCTTAATGTATTATAGAATCTCAGATTATCCTTAATCTTGTTTGCTAAGGTTATCTTATAACCTCTATTTGCCTTCCCAATTTCCCTCTTCAGACTGGCCCTACACTCTTTATACTGTTCAAGAAATTCATTTGAACCCAGTTGTTCATATCTCATATGCGCCTTGTTTTCTCTTGTCAAGAACCTCAATATCTTTATTCATCCATTGTTCTCTAACCCTACCAGCCTTACATTTCACTCTAACAGGAACATAATGACTCTGAACTCTCACTATCACACCTTTGAAAGCCTCCCACTTATTTGATGTCCCTTTATCTGCAAACAGTCTACTCCCATCAATTTTTGAAAATTCTTGTCTCATATCACTAAAATTTGCCTTACTCCAAGTAAAAATTTTAATTTTTATGGAAGGTTTATCATTTTCCATAACTATTTTAAAACAAATAGAATTATGATCGCTAGATCCAAAGTGTTCCCTTATTATCACTTCAGTCACTTGCCCTCTGCAGAAGTTCCTCTGGGTAGTGTCTCAGATCCAACCATCTTCAGGTACTTCATCAATGACTTTCCCTCCATCATAAGGTAAGACGTGGAGATATTTGCTGATGATTGCACAATGTTTAGCACCATTTGTGACTCCTCAGATACTGAAGCAGTCCATGTTCAAATGCAAGAAGATCTGGAAAATATTCAGTCTTGGGCTGACAAGTGACAAGTAACATTTGTACCACAGAAATGCCAGGCTATGGCCATCTCCAATAAGAGGCAATCTAATCACTTCCCCTTGGCATTCAATGACCAGAAACTCAACTGAACTCGCCATAAAAATATAGTATCTACACGAGCAGGTCCGAAGCTGGGAATACTGTGGTGAGTAATTCACCTCCTGACACTCCAACTCCTGTCTACTATTTACATGACACATGTCAGGAGTGTGATGGAATACTTCCCACTTGCCTGGGTTGGCACAGCTCCAACAACACTCAAGAAGCTTGACACCCCAGGACAAAGCAGCCCATTTGATTGGCACTACATCCACAAGCGTCCTTTCCATCCACTACTAACACTCTGTAGCAGCAGCGCTTATTATTTGCAAGGTGCACGGCAGAAATTCACTAAAGATCCTCAAACAGCACCTTCCCAACCCATGACCACTTCTATCTAGAAGGACAAGGGCAGCAGATACATGGGAATACCACCACATTCAAGTTCCCCTCCGAGCCACTCACCATCCTGGCTTGGAAATTTACCATTGTTCACAGTTGCTGGGTCACAGTCCTGGAATTCTCTCCCGAATGGCATTGTGGGTCAACCTACAGCATGTGGACTGCAGCAGTTCAATTTGGCAGCTCATCATCACCTTCTCAAGGGCAACTAGGTGTGGTCAATAATGCTGGCCTAGCTAGCAATACCCAAGCCCTATGAATTAATCAAAAAAGTTTCTTTATCTAGCATGTGAGTTCTTCAATAATACAATTGTTCCAGCTCACCACATTGGAAACAGATGCACCCCAGAAAGGGCTTGACAGAACTTGTCTATTACTGGATGACATGTGCATTGCATTTGGTTCTAAGGTCTTTATGAAAGCTCATGCAAACTAATCCAAATCAACATTGAAAGAGAAAATCATGGCTAGTTCTCGGGATACAGAGATTCCACACATACCAATTTGGTAATCATTTCATTGTTCATGCCGACCACACACCATTTGAAATGATCTGTCAGAAGCCAGTATCAAATGCACTTCTATGATTCCAACGTCTCTTTATCAAGATCAAAGGATACAATACAATGCAAACCAGGCTCACAGATGACCATTTCCAATGCACTTAGCCAACTTCCAAATCTGGCTAAGAGAAAGGTATTTCTCTAGACTGACAAGTTGATATTGTTGAATGCAAATTCAAAGATAGTTTCCACGTTCGTTCATTTTGGTCAGAGCCAAGCAGATCCGATTCAGTAAGCAATCCCTGATGATGTCCCGCAGTAAAAAGATCATCAAAGGTGGCTGGACTGATGATGTTCAACAAATCATGACCAAATACATTCCTTCTGGCCAAATAGAGATAAACTAGGTCTTTCTAAGAATGGAATTTCCAAAAGCTGAATGTCAAGCCATATGAGATTGTATATGTAAAGGTCACATGAATACAGAAAGAACCAGGAGATTACTTGAATCCATCCATTGGCCCAACATCAATAAGGATACAGATTAACTAATCAATTTGTGTGAAACATCAATTCCATCAACCACAAAAAGCAAAAGAACTTCTCATTCCAAAAGTAATTCTTTCTGAGCTGTGTGCAAAATTGCAACTGATATTTTCAATGTCCAACTACATTATCTCTTCTGCTCACTACCCTCAGTCTAGCTGTCTTGTAGAATGCACTATCGTAAAGTAAAATCCAAGATTTAGATGTAAGGCGACTTGCTCAGATTTTCAGATAGCTATGTGAAATCTTAGTGCTATTCATCAAGGCAATGGTTTATCTTCCCTGGTAATGCTAATGTTTACAAGACATATTTACACAGTCCTTCCTTCCCAAACACTCATCGTCCAACCACATTGTTTGAAAAACGGGAGAAAATGGTACAGATACATGATCATTGAGCATGCAGGCACTTATTCCAATTTGAACCAGGACAAAGCATAAGAATTTGGGATCTTCCTATGAATATGTAGGTTCATAGAAAGATATTACATCATTCTGTCTTGCCAAGTTCATTTGATATTGTAACAAGCAGTAGTTAAATCCTGTGAAGAAACAGGCAACTTATCTGAATTCAAAATCATCACCTACCCATCACAGAGAATGACGACTTGGATAAAGAACAAAGAACAATACAGTGCAGGAACAGGCCCTTTGGCCCTCCAAGCCTGCACCGATACAGTTTGCCCTTCCATACTAAAACTTCCTTCACTTACAGGATCCGTATCCCTATATTCCCTTCCTATTCATGTATTCGTCCAGGTGCTTTTTGAATGCTGCTATTGTGTCTGCTACCACTACCCCCTCTGGCAGCACATTCCAGGCACTCACCACCCTTTGTGTGAAAAACTTGCCCTGCACATCTCTTTTAAACTACCCGCCTCCCGCTCCTTGAACCTGTGTCCCCTAGTAACTGACCCCTCCACCCTGGGAAGAAGACTCATACTCTCCACTTTATCCATGCCATTTACAATCTTTTAAACTTCTATCGGTCACCCCTCAACCTCCTGCATTCCAGTGAAAACAAGCCCAGGCTATCCAACCTTTCTTCATAGCTAAAATCCCCCAAACCAGGCAATATCCTGGTAAACCTTTTCTGTACCCTCTCCAAAGCATCCACATCCTTCTGGTCGTGTGGTGACCAGAACTGTATGTACTAACAAAGTTATCACGTCAGATGTCAGCCACAAATCTACAACAAATAGTATATACCCAACTGTAGAAGACAGACAGCACATCATACAGGGAGGCTGCACAGCCAAGTTGTGATAACTAAATAATGATTAGATCCAATTGTGCTGTATATCCACAAAACATTATGTAAATCTGTAGAGATTTAATAGTAATTAATAGAATCTAATAAGGGTCTGAATGGCATGATCTATGGTGAGAAATGTGGCTGAATTGCTCAAGAGTCCAGCAAAACCCATCTCAATGTCAAGAGCAACTCACTGTATCCTTTAACTATGTTCTTGATGTCGAGGTAAAATCCTCACTAGGCAGTGACAACTTGCCTGTTATGGAGGGTTATTGTTTGTTAATAACTTTATTAACTGCAGATGGCACCTCATTAATATGCAGCTTTCTATTCCACCATTTGCCATGAACAAACTGGATGCCAAAAATTCTTGACACAGAAATTAGAATGGGTGCCTGATGACTTCAGCTCACTGTTTGCTCCAAAGGACCTCCATGTTTGTGTACCCCTGGCACATCTCGAATCTACTTACAGTACATTTCTATAATTCAGTGTTGCACCTTGTGGTTGAACAGCAACCATCACTTTGTTCCCTTGATATGTTGAGGTGTCTGCTTTTGCCTTTGACTTGAGAGATAGAGATTAATTACAGGAAATGCACATACCACCATGTTCTTCAGACTACACCCACTGTGGAGCCCCATGTTACCTGTGGTGTGATTTGCGTCCAGTGGAGGCTCTCTTGTGCCATCCACTTAGCTCCACTTCTTCACAGCTCCACTCATGTCACACTGTCTGTATGCAAAAGCCCCATCACGTCCTCTATGGGGATCACAACTGCAAGATTAGGAATGACACTATCAGTCTTTACCCTTTCCTAGGCATTGTGGGCAGTCTTTTCCTGCAAGCATATAAATAGCCATTGTTTGTTGTTTATGTTGCTGGCCAACTATGATTGTTCCACAGGAATGTCTGTTGCATCTAGCCACTCAAGGGTTCCAGTATAAGAGATAACTCTGACTGGAACAATTCACCAACTGCTACCTTGCCAAGGACAGGCAATGCTACCCTGACTGCATCACCATTGATATTCCTTCTCTGTCAAGCTCATCCTCATCTGCAGCCACATGTCAACTACTAAACAAGTTACTTCATGAGGAAGTCATTCACTCTGCTGTGGTATTGTAGCCAGTCTCTCTGGATGACCCAATGAACTCCCCTATGATCTCCATCTAGACTTGCCTGAGCAGCCTAAAGGAGAGCTTTAGGGCAGCATCACTAAATCATAAGGCTTTCTGGAAACTTTCCTGTCATTCCTTGGCAAACCTTGTTTCTCAGGTCTTCCTTTAAGGCTTTTAGTTTTGGTTGGATTGATTTCAAAGACTTAAATATGGCACATTTAAGCAAGACACAAGAGCTTCCTGCCATAATGGACAACTTCTTCGCTTCTGCACAGTTATATGGTAATCTGCCACAAATATCAACACCCAGCCTACCCACTTCTGAGAAATAATGCCTCTTGTTTGTGCCCTCAGTGGAAAAACATCAGGCTTTGCGACAAATCTCAGCCCATAGTTGTCTTTTTTGAAAGAAATAGACAGATTGGGTCACATACCTCCAGATGTCAGTAAAGTTAATTCTCAAACTATGCTTCACAAGGAATGCTGTGAGTAAACAGTGCCACTTACTTCCAGGTAACCTGCATTCATACTTATCCACAAGCATGTAATGATGAGTTAGTGGAAGTCACAGCAACTTCTCTATCTCCAGGTCATTCCAAGGTAGCACTACTGATATCAAACACATTAATCAATACATAGATGGATAAAGGAAGTAAGTGATGCTTTGTTTCCTCAAACAAGCAATTTGATATCTTTCGTCTGAACAATCTGCGTTGAGTGAAAAGACTATACCTGAAGGCAGGATTCTAAATGATCCGAGGTTATATATTTCACCCAGATAGTCTTATGTGTTGCATCAAACAATACAATTACCTTTTGTGCAAATTTCTTGCTGAATGCGCAGAAATTATCTTAAAGTATTTAACATCAATGTATGAAATGCATTTCCAGTCTTCTTTTTTCTAGGATTCTGCTGCTTGTCTGGTATGACCATTTCAAGATGCTTAAAATAAGGATTCTATTTGATAAGAATCATTAAAAACATGTATATTTTTAATGGGTTCCTCCACCGATCCCACTCTAACCTCGACAAAATATGTTACACTTTCTTCTTAATGCAGAGTTGTTTTTGTGTTTTATTCATTTTTGTGTTTTATTTTGATGTGCATTTTGGTATTTTGCTAGCCCAATCTCTATTTACTCAGTTTCATTTGGAAATCTCACAGATTGAATTATTGTCCACCAGAAAGAAGTGTGTAAGTGAAACAAATTCAAGATTTCAGCAGAATTGGAATTTATAAAAAAAATTTGAAAAGAGAACTCTTTGCAATAACAGTTTTTATAAGAACTAATGGAGCCACAAGCTATTTAAATGTAGAATGCCATCTCCTGTTGTGGTCAGTAAGCAGAATAAAATTGATAAATAAAAGCTCCTTTTGATGCTGCACATATACAGTATTTTGAAATTGCACATAATCAAATATAAGAAGATACGCTATGAAGATTAGAAGTTACCAGTTCAGAATCATATTGTGTGCATTTGCTATTTAGTTACCAACCATATGCACAGGCAACAAATCAGCAAGGGCATATAAAAACTGCAGATTAACCAGTCAAGCAGATTTTTCAATGACAAGTATATGTTTTCCAGGGAGCGCACATACAGTTACTTGGGATATTTGCATGGGATGCTGCTTATTTTTCTCCTGTCAGTTCAAATGAATATTAACAATTTCTGTTCTTTCTTGAAAGAAGTGGGCGTAGAGTGCTGAATGCAAACAAAATTATTAAGTGTCAGCCTTGACTCAGTGGCAGCATTCTTGTCTCTGACTTGGAATATCCAGTGCATAATTTCCATTTGAGAACTCAAGCACTTCATCTCAGTAGATGCTCCAGGGCAGCAGGGGGTGTGAGTCAGATTGGCCAGTGAACTAAAGCCCTTCCTGCTCTCTCAGATAAATAACATAATTCATGTTAAACTGTCCTAACAGCAGAAGAATTCCCACAGTATCCTGGCCAATGTTTATCCCTTCACTGACACTATAGCCACAGTTTAATTGTTCATTTATCTCACTGCTGTTTGTGGAACCTTGCTGTATATAATTTGGCTGCCATGTTTTCCTAGGTTACAGCGGTATTTTGTTGGGTGTAAAACATTTTGGAATGTCCTGAGATCATGATTGATGCTGTATAAATGCAAGTTGTTTCTTTTTTTCTTGCAGGAAGTTAAAAAAAATGTTGTTTTGGATGTCCGATGACAGAAGAGGAGGAAATGTTACAATATTGTTTGAAGACAACTCTGATAAAAGGAATATTTTGACCTTGGCATATTTTTCTTCTGTTTCTTTATGGAATTATCCCAATGATTAGCAACAACAATGTGACAAGGCTGACCCAGTGTCAGTGCACTGCAGCATTTCCCAGTCATTAATGGTGACCAGCAAGTTTT
The DNA here is from genome assembly GCF_021869965.1 of Rhincodon typus. NCBI lineage: Eukaryota > Metazoa > Chordata > Chondrichthyes > Orectolobiformes > Rhincodontidae > Rhincodon > Rhincodon typus. Next base: position 54,371,044 of record NC_063339.1, on the reverse strand, counting down.
TACTTCTCTTCTGCTATTAATATGCCTTTCGTTACTTACTCTGTGAACTAGCCAATGTTACCTCCACTGTCTCCTGTCCTGTCTGCACACAATCCCAAAATTAACCATTTGGACACTAGCAAATTGCCATTTAAATATAAAGGAAGAGAACTGGTAATGCAGAAAAGTAGATAAAATATGCAAATTGTCTACTATTATGATTACATTACATAGTCTTTCAACATATAATGCAATTATGAAATTATGGAACTTGGTTTCAGGAGTCAGGAAATTGATAAACAGTAGGTGACACAATATTAATTGCAGACACAAAGAGTTCTAAAAGATACTTGAGAAGGCAAATCAATTAAATTCAGCATACAGATTGAAATTAAATGCTACAAGGTCAATTATTATTGCATAGGAAGAGCATTACCTAAGAAGTAATCCTAGATTGAGCAATGTCAGAAAAGAACAAATAGAAAAACATTTTTATTTTGGTTGTGTAAAAGCAACAGAGATTAACAGGAACGCATTAAACAGATAACAATTGTAGAAATGATGTTTAACTTCATGAAAATTGTCAGTGTAATGCTACATAAATAACGATTAAAAAGTAGAATCCTGTTATGTAACTATTCATTTCATATGTATATAAAAATTCAATTTACACAATGAGATAAGAAGAATAGTTTGAATTATGATGCTAAAGAGCTATATTGAACATAATCAATGCTTTTATAAAACAAAGAACTGCAGATGCTGGAAATCTGAAACAACATCAGAAATTGCTGGAGAAACTCAGCAGGTCTGGCAGCATACGTGGAGAGAAAGCAGAGTTGGTGTTTTGGGTCCAGTGACCCTTCCTCAGAACTGTTCTGCTTTCTCTCCACAAGTGCTGCCCGATCTATTCAATTTCTCCAGCAATTTCTGTTTTTTTTAAAATTATCAACGCTATTATTTTGTGTACTTGAACTAAGGTAAGAAAGAAGTGATGAAGCTGTTTCTGAAGAAAATGAAAACATGCTGTGGGCATATTATTCTGGATTTGCAAGCAAACCTGTCAGGGTCTTTATTTTCTGCAAAGAAGATAGTAATAGTTTGAGAAATGTATTATAGGTATGGCTAGGAATTGTGATATTTTGGTTGATACTGCCCTCTTCTAAAGGGTCAGAGAGTTATAAGGACACAAAAAAGAAGTTATTCAGCCCTTCAAGTCCATGCCTGCTCTCTGCAGCAGTATCTAGTTCATTCCATTCCCCTAAACTATCCCTGTAGCCCTGTAATTTTATTTCACTCAAGAACCTATACAATTTCTGTTTGACATCAATCATTTTCTCTGTTTCCACGAATCTAGTAGACAAGTGCCAGATCTTTTCCACTTGCTATGTAAAAAAATTCTTCAGACATCATCCCGTATCTTTTGCTTAAAACCTAAGATTCCGTTCCTCTATTACTATACTATTATAGATATCTGATGGAACATCTTTTCTTTGTCTACTTTGTCGAAATGTACCAAAATCTTGTGTATCTCTATTAAATATCCTCTCAGTCTCCTTTGTTCCAAGAGAACAACCCCAGCTTCTCCAACATATCCTGGGAGGTAAAACCACTCTGGAGCCATTTATTATACATCTCCTCTGTACCCTCTCAAATACCCTCATAACTTCCTAATTTGAGCATACTAGTCGTGTCAAGAGCAGGGGAGGCATGGGAAAGAGAGAAAAGACATCATCATTCAGTTAAAACAAATGTTATTTTGTAAAATTCTATGAATTTGTTATCAATACCAATAATACTTACAAAGGGGAAACTGCTCTTGACCTTGTTTAGAGAAGGATAGGTCATTAATATAGAGTTTGTACACACTTGGTTAAAACAAAGATTTGAAGCAAATCTTTTATTTTGACATACTGATCATCAGCACTTAGCAAGAAAAATCTTTCTACCACCAGCAGAGGGCTTATGTTTTCCTGATAACCATTACCTAATTTACAAGAAAACACATAAAATAGCCAATCTGATTCTAAACTTGAAAATGTAACAAATAATTTGAGTTAATGAAAATATGCACCTTCTTTAGTGTACAGTATGGCGTGAGATGCTGCGAATGTTGGAAAGAGTGAAAAAGAAAATAAAGGATATTTATACTAAAACAATGCCAGACTTTTATTTTAACAACTGAAGCTCACAGAGAGCAATAAAAAACTGGGAGTTGGGAACCTTGGCAAAAATGACCCTTCCTGTCAGTAATGCATTTGTAGTGTTTTGGGGTGGAGAATAGATAAAAAAGAGTGGAAATTTGCACTAATTCTCTACCATTCCAAAATATTGTTGGTATATTCCAGCTATTGGATGCAGGTGCCTGAAAACTGACTTCAGAATTCCTACAGTCTGTTCTATCATAACGCTGAATAAATCAAGAACCACAATGTGTTTATTTTATTTGGGGGTTACAAGTTCTCAGATACAGTTAACAACTACGATTATACCTGCAGTACTTGTCACCAGTAAATCATTCAGATACCAGTCTTTGATTTGTAGGATTATGTAATTTCAGGGACATACAAAGACAGAGATAGTAGGAACTGCAGATGCTGGAGAATCCGAGACAACAAGGTGCAGAGCTGGATGAACACAGCAGGCCCAGCAGCATAATAGGAGCAGCCTTTCTGCTTGGCCTACTGTGTACATAAAAAGACAGCTCATTAGATCGCATGTGTTGAAATCTAGAGTGAAGTGTTTGGTTTTGTTTTTGTAAAACCAAATTGTTTTGTGAAACTAAATGCGAACTGATAGAATGAAGACCATTCCTACTGAAGGCTAATCTCTGAAAGTGAAATGTATGATGATGTTCTTTGGACATTGGACCATTCTAGCCAGACTATATAAATACATGGCGTTATATTCCAGCAAGTCGGGATGAATCAGGAGCCAATCTGTGTACTGTTTCTATAAGCATTTGTTTATAGTGTTACATATTTTTAAGTCAATAACCAGGGTTTAAGCCAATATTAGTTACAGGGATTCAAATGAATCCTGAGTTAATGCCAGCCACATACATTTAATTAAACACAGTTAATATGCAATTAATGCATTTTACCTTCCTGATGAAATGCAAAATCCATGTGTTGAAACAGGGCATGAATAACTTGCTTGATGCAATGATGAAGAGCTGAAATTACAAATTCAGAACGTCCTGAAAGGAAATTGCAGAAGTCAAGTATTTGAGATATTTTCACAGCCAATGGCAGAACAGTATCTCTTATAAATGCTGGTTCCAGGGCCTTAGCTAGCAGCTTTTACGCGATTATTGCCTCTTGAAGGAAGTAAAGCCTTCTCAACCAATCATAAATCACCTTGTTGCTGAAGGTGGGCCAAGGAGGGTGGTTGCAAAGTCACAATCAGGTGTTGCTAAAATAAATCTGGATAAGAACTACAAAGTGAAGAACATGTGTGATGATGCTATGGTTTTAAGAGGTGTATTTTGTCCTGGATTTTTTTTATTATGAAGAGAGGTTGAGACAGAGGTGCGAAGTGGTCTGTTCCAAGCCAATAAAGTAAACACTTGTGAGGCCTTGGGGTTTTTATAAAGTCAGAATAATAGGAGCAGCTTGAGGAGCTGGGGTCAAGCTCCCGCAGAACTGAATTTGCCTCTGCCAGGGGTGTATTTATGAGATGTTACCATTTTGGAACAGGTAATCAGTGGTAATTAGTATAACTGCAGTATAAGAATAAAGTGTGTTGCTTCAAGCCTGGTAGTTTGACCAATGGAATTGCATCTGGGACACAACACCTCACACTTGCCTTCTAAAATAAGAAAAAGTTGGGGTCTAGGCTATCTTCTATATGTATTTTGAAGAGGTTTGGTTTGGTCCATAACAAATTCAGGGCGCTTGTTGGGATAAAAGTCTTTAATTCCAGGTTGGGTTTCGGATTATTGGACTCAAAGACAGTGAGAGCTGAGTGTTGGTGTTTTTTTTAATTTCAGGTATTCTGTTTGGTAATGTTAAACAGGATGTGCCTTGTGTAGTAATGGCTCTTTCAGTCACTAAGAGTTTCTTGTGGGTGGAAATAAATCCATGATAAAAGGGGAAGTAATTGCATCAATAGCTCAACATTTATGATTGTCAGGAGTGTCAGCAGAATGTGTGGAAGTGGCTAAAATTCAGTTGCAAATGAAGCAGCTTGAATTAGAGGCAAAAGGAAAAGAGAGAACAGCTCTAGCAGAGGAAAACAAAAAGGAAAGAATGTCTCTAACAGAAGCAAGGGAGAAAGAGAGAGCTTTTGAATTTCAGAGGTTGGAACTGAAAACTCAAAGTTGACTTAAAATGGTGGGGGTAGAGGCGAAAGGTAATAGTAGTGATGAGGACAGTGATGGAGAGCAATCGCATCATAACCAACGGCCTGGTGGTGATTTGTTTAAATATGTCCAAGACTTGCCGAGGTGCGGCAAGAAGGATGTAGACGTCTTTTTCATTTCATTTGAGAAAGTGGCTTAACAAATGAAATGGCTGGTGACCATGTGGGTATAGTTGATTCAAACAAAGTTGGTAGGTAGATCTAGTGAGATATGTACATTGCTAACGGAGGAGGTATCTGGGGAGTAAGATGAGGTGAAAAAGGCCATCTCAAGTGTATTTGAACTCGTGCTAGAAGTTTACAGACAATGTTTTAGGAAGGTAAGGAGGTAACCTGGTCAAATGTACATTGAGTTTGAAAGGACCAAACAAAGCAATTTTGATAGGTGGATATACGGGTATTGAAAATAGGTCAAACATATGATAACCTTAGAGAGATGATTATTTTGGAGGTGTTTAAAAATTCACTTCCTGAAGAAGTGAGGACTCATGTGGAAGAGCAGAGAGTTAAGACTGCAAGATTAGCAGCAGAAATGGCAGATAATTATGAGTTGTCTCATAAATCAAAGTTTGGCTTCTGTGATGGATAGAAATGGGAAAAAGAGAAATCCTCAGGTGGCAAGGGAAAAGGAGATCACATTGAAGATAATAAATATAGTTTACCACAGAGTTAAACAAAAAAAAACACCATGAGAGTGAAAGAGGAGTAAAAAATGTTCAGGTGTTTTCACTGCAATAAAGTAGGCTACATGAAGTCTCAGTGTTGATGGTTTAAAAAAAGTGCTGGGAAGACGAATGTAGGAAGACAGGATAGGCCAGTGAGTTTTGTTGAAGTTGTAAATGAAAGTACAGTGGAAGTTAACAAGCTGCAAAAGAATGTACAACCTGATCAGGTGTTGATTGAGAAGTGTTGATTAAAAGTGCTAGATCTCTTAAAAGTATTTGTGTGGTAAGGTTTACTCGTGTATGCCAGGAGGAGCAAGTAAGGAAAGTAAAGTTTTAAGAGCTATGGGAGCAAGACAATCTTTGATGGTGAAAGATGAGGAGATATGTAATTGGGAAGGAGTAATGCCAGAAAAAAAAATGACAATGTGTGGAATTCATGATGAGAAGAGCAGTGTTCAAGTGAGGTTGGAAAGTCCGGTGAAAAGTGGTGAAGTGGTGGCAGGAGTAAGCGCGAAATTCTTAGTTCAGGAGATACGGGTTTTCCCTGGTAATTATATAGATGGATCATAGGTGGAAGTGACGCCTACTGTGGTTGAAAAGCCAGGGGAAAACCAGACAACTGAGGCATTACAGGAAGTATATCCTGGGATTTTTCCTGACGATGTGATAACAAGGTCACAAAGCCACAGGTGGAAACGGAAGGAGAAATCAAGAAGTAAAGATAAGGAGCCCAAAGTTCAATTATCAGAGATCATGTTTGATCAAATAGTTGAGAAAAAACAAAAACAGGTGGAGGATAAAGTAGATATTTTTAGTTCAGGGAAATTAGCTAAATTACAACAGAAAAATGTAAAACTAAAGCAGTTGTATCAAAAAGCGTACACAGAAGAAAAATGTGAGTACATCCCAAAATGTTGCTATCTTGAAAACGAAGTCTTGATGAGGAAATGGAGCGCATTACATATTCAGGCAGATTTATAATGGACAGAAGTTCATCAAGTTGTATTATCGCCGGGTTATAGAAAGGAGGTGCTGTGAGTAGCACATGATTTACTAGTAGGAGGTCCTTTGGAAGTAAGGAAAACTCAAACCAAAATGCAAAAACATTTCTATTGGCCTGGACTGCATAAGGATATGTTTGGCTTTTGCCAGACATGTCATACAAGTAATAGGAAAATGTCAGACAGTGATAAAGCCAGAAACCTTAATACCCATTCCCTGCATTTGAGGAACCTTTTACAAGAGTCTGTATTGATTGCATGCGTCCTGTACCTAAAACAAAAAGTGAGAATCAGTATTTGTTGACCATAATGGATGTGCCTACTAGATGTTGGATGCCATTCCAATATGCAGTATCATGGCTGAAAGGATAGTAGAAGAGTTACTCAAATTTTTTACTTGATATGGACTACCCACAGAAGTACAATTGGATCAAGGGTCAAAGTTATTCAAGGAAGTTATGTATATCTTCAGAATAAAACGATTCAAATCCACTGTGTACCATCCAGAATTGCAGGGACCATAAGAGTGGTGGCATCAGACTTTAAAGACCATGTTGAGGGCTTATAGTCAAGACTATCAAAACAGTTGGATAAAGGAATTCCATTTGTACATTTTGCAATTAGGGATGCACCTAATGAATCAACTAAATTCATTCCATTTGAATTAGTGCTTGGGTCTGAGGTGGGAGGACCACTGAAATTAGTTAAGGAGAAATTAGTGAGTCAGAGTTAAATTTTGGGGAGAGATTAAGTAGCCCAGGTAAATTGGCTAGACAGCATTTACAAGTAGTACAGCATATGATGAAGCAGAAAGCAGACAAAAAATCAAAAATTCATAATTTTGCTAGTGGAGATAAAGTTTTAGTGTTATAGCCAGTGGTAAGTGAAGCTTTAAAGGCAATGTTTAGTGGGCATAATCAAATCAAAAGAAAATTGAGTGAGTTGAATTATTTGATAAGAATGCCAAATTGAAAGAAATCTCACAGTGTGTCAGGTGATACACTCAAAAGGTATTTTGATAGGGAAGAAAAGCAAAAGGAGAATGTGTTACTGGTTACAACACAGAGAGAAGAATCAAGTTTAGATGATTCTGTATTGGATATTCCTCAAATGAAATTGGACAATGAGGAAATTCTTAAAAATTGGGATAAATTATTGAGTTACCTTCCAGAGGAAAACTGAAATGACCTAAAAGAGTTATTTCAATCATGTGGGGAGATATGTGGTAAAAGACACTGGGAAGTACAAATCTAATTATGCATTATGTAGATATAGGAAATGCTGTTCCCATTAAGCAACACCCATATAGACTTAACCCTCTAAAGTTGGCACAGGTTCAAAAAGAAACTGAAAACATACTCAAAGAGAATATAATCAAAATGAGTTGCAGTGAATGGAGCTCACCCATACTAATGGTCCTAAAACCAAATGGCACCCTATGATTTTTTTGTGGATTATCAGAAAGTCAATGCAGTTACAAAATCTGACTTATATCCTTTTCTAGATTTGGAAGACTGTATTGAGAAGGTGGACTTACTCAGAGGATACTGACAGCTACCTTTAACCCAAAGAGTGAATGAAATTCCGGCTTTCATGACACCGAATGCCAGCTTAAAGTCATGCCGTTTGATATGAGTGCACCAGCCACATTTCAAAGACTAACTTAGAAAGTCATTTCAAGATTACCCAATTGTGTGATGTACATTGATGACCTGATGATTTTTAGCCACACATTGGAAGGAGTATTTGCAGCATCTATCAGAATTTTTCAATCTACTTTGGGAGGCAGGCATTACACATGGACAGATGGCTCCACAGGATGTAATAAGAAAGATTATTGGAGAGCTTCCCACACCATCTGTGGTGATTGGAACCAGGTTGACCTTGTTAACTATGAGGTTCTTGATTGGGGTTGTTAACCTGGGCCAATCAGGAAAGTCTTGGCTGACCAATATAACCAGGAGATGAGACTCTCCTTAGTGCAGAGCTGATTCTGAGCTGGCTGGCTGGCTAGCTAGCTATAGTTAGTGTACTGTGCACTATTAAATAAAGGGTGACTTGGTGATGGGACCCTGGCCTCTGCACCATTATTTCAGTGGTGATGGGAGAAAACAGAAAGTGCCTGAAGAACATTCACTTGCAACTATCATCCTTGAGTTGGGGTAAGCATTTCTGGCATTATACCTCTATTTGGGAAGCTTGACTCACTTGACCCTGTTGTCAAAGACTGGGCCCAGTACTTCAAAAGAATTTTTTTCTTTTTTTTTGTTCCCCAGGCAAATGATGTTGGGGCAGATGAAAAGCAATGAGTAATCCTTCTGACTGTGTGGGCCTACAGCATTTCCTGTTATAAGGGGCTTAATTTTCCCAGATGTACCAAACACTAAAGCCTTCCAGGAGTTGACAGTTGGTTAAAGAATATTACAACCCCAAAACTGCTCTAATCCTGAAATGCTGTTGGTTTTTATTTACAAAGCACTGGAGGAATCCATATTGGGATTCTTGACAAGATTATGATGACTGGCAGAGGTGATTTTTGGGTTAACCCTGAATGAGATGCTGAGATACTGTTTGGTATTTGGGATTAATGATGTAACCATGCAGATGTGCCTACTGGCTGGACTTCAAACAAGCACTGCAGCTGGCCCCCTCATTAGAAAATGGGACAAGTGGAGCTTTGGAACTACACCCTCACCTCTCCAACTGAGCTTGGAGAATACCACGTGTGTAGGCAACTGTAGTGCCTCATGCAGGACATATCTTGACCAGAGGCCAAACCACAGCAGAACCCCACAACAAAACTGAGCCTTGGCCAAGTGGCTAAATAGTTCTTCAGGATCTCAGCTAGCAAGCTATTGTAGTTGCTGCAATGATGTGGACTTGAAGCACTAAAGGAGTCTTACAAGGCCTGTCCTGAGTAGGAAAACTGAGCCCAGTACATAGGGCAGTGTACACCCCAGAAAGTTCCTGTACATTTAAATTGCTTAGTGACACCAAATTGGAGCAAATGAAAATTAATGTTTGGTTAAATGGTCACCCAGTTCCCATGGAGGTTGATACCAGAACAGTTGTATCTGCAGTTGCAGAATCTGTCTTCAACAAGATTCACTTGAGGCTCTGATCTTTAAGCTTGTGCAAACCTCAGCTAGACTGAGAACATAGACTGGGAAACCATTGCAAATTCAGGGTATGACTTAGGTTCCAGTCTCCTATAGAAGCAGTTGGTGCAGTTAACAGCTTGGACCCAAGCCTATTGGGATGGAATTGGTTGAGAAAGATTCAACTTGATTGGCTCCACATTATTCAATTGGAAAATGACTGCTTTGGTGAAGTCCTAATGAAATACCCAGGATTTCCTTCAAGAAGGACCTAGGACTATCAAAGGGGCCAAAGTAACTTTACATGTTGACCAGGAAGCAATTCCACAATTTTGCAAGGGCTGTCTGGTGTCATTTGCCTTGTGGGTAGAAGTAAGGAGGCTGGAAAGCAAAGGAATGATCAAACCAGTGCACTTTGCAGAATGGGCAGCACCGGTTGTACCAATTGTGAAGCCTGATGTTCAGTTCACTTTTTTGTGGGGATGTTAAGCAAACAGTAAACTGCTTCTTTCAGCTGGATAAATACCCGATCTCTCACATAGACTTGTATGCAAAGACTTGGAGGGGGTTCTTTACAAAGTTGGATGTGAGCCATGCCTACCTGCAATTGCAACTGGAAGAGGAGTCCCAGAAGTATTACTACCTGTGAGCTTATATCAATATACAAGACTGCCATTTGGGGTACCATCCACCTGTGCCCTCTTCCAGTGGACCATGGAGAACATCTTGCAACGGCTACCCCAGGTTGCCATTCCTCTGGATGAGGTACCAATAACTGGAAAGTCTAGTAAAGACTACTTGGTAAACTTGGACATAGTGCATAAATGCTTCTTCCATGTGGGCACACCATAAAAGGTGTGTGTGTCACATCCAGGATATACCTGTTGAAAGTGAGGGTGGTCAAAGGTGCCCTGGATTACATGTCTGCAGCACAGCTTGGGTTGTTCCTGGAGTAAGTAAATTATTACAGAAAATAGATAACCTGGCCTCCATCTTGGCACCCCTATACCTGCTATTAAAGAAAGACCAGCCTTGGAAATGGTTGTGAAGCCAAGAAACAGCCTTTAGGGAAGTGAAAAAGTAGCTATCTGTCATCTAAGGATTTGGCCCACAATGATCTGAAGCTAGAAGTAGTGCTGACATGTGATGCCTCCCTGTACATTTATTGGAGTAGTGTTAGCTCACTACTGAACCAACGGAAAGGAATGCCAGATTGCATATGCTTCCCAGATGCAAAACACAAGTATGCCCAGACAGCAGGAAGGTCTGGCAGTCATCTCTTGGTGTGAGAAAGTTCCACCCGTACCATTTATGGACAGGAATTTGTCATCGTCACAGATCACAAACCCCTGCTGGAAGACAAAGCGGTGCCACCCATAGCTTCCAGCAGAATTCAGCATTGGGCCCTTATGCTCAGTGTGGACAAGTTAGAACACTGTCCAGGAAGCTGAGTGTCTAAGGCAGATGCCTTAAGCTGCCTCCCATTGGCAGATTCTCCACCTGGAAGAGTCCATTTTGGTTTTGAACTTCCTGGGCACCCTTCCAGTTACTGTGTCTGCAGTCGGATGTTGTCCACAAACATCCTGGCTGAGTGAAACTGAAACAGCTGGTGATAATGGGGGAGACAAGGGCCATCGCAACCAGGGTTTAAATTTTTTTTGGGACCCGGTGAGACCAGATCACAGTAGATGATGGCATATTACTGCAGGGAGCAAGGGTGATTGTCCCACGGAAGGTCACCACTACTGGCTGAACTCCATCAGGGGTTTCCAAGATGAAGATGATAACAAAAAGCTATGACTGATGGGTGGGGTTAGATGCCAACATAGCTCTGCTGGTGGGGCAGAGCCCAGAGTGCCATCAAGGATGAAAATTGCTACCAGCAGCACCCCCACTTTCATGGAATGGCCAGTTAAACCCTCGTCAGTTGCATGTTGACTATGCTGGTCCTTTCATAGACCATAGAATCCCTACAGTGTGGAAACAGGCCCCTTGGCCCAACAAGTCCACACCGACCCTCACAGCATCCCACCTAAACCCATCCCCCTATAACCCACTTAATCTATACATCCCTGAACACTATCGGCAATTTTAGCATGGCCAATCCACCTAGCCTGCACATCTTTGGACTGTGGTAGGAAACCCACACAGACACAGGGAGAAGGTGCAATCTCGACACAGATGGTCACTCGAAGGTGGAATCGAGCCCAGGTTCCTGGCACTGAGACAGCAGTGCTAACTACTGAGCCACCATGCTGTCCCTTTTCATGGGCTGAATGTTCCTGGTCATTGTGGATAGCCATTAGAAGTGGTTGGACACAAAGCTTGTTCAGCAAACTCAGGACAATTAAGCAGTTGCGAGCATTGTTCTCGATACATGGACTCCTGGAAGTATTGGCCATGGACAATGGGCATTTCCCAGCAGGGAAGTTGAATGTTTCCTAAAGTCCAATGGCATTTGTTACGTAAGGACAGCTCCATACCAACCATCATCCAATGGTCAAGCAGAAAGAGCAGTCTAAACATTTTGAAGGCAAGTTTAAGGAAGCAGCCTACAGTGTCAATTGAGATCAAACTGTCCCAGTTCCTGGTCATTTATAGGACCACCCCCCACAGTGGAGTTGCTGATGGGGAGAAGTCTCCATGCCAGGTTAAACCTGATACTTCCAGACCCTGGTGGGGGAGGAGGCTGAGGGTGAACTGGCAGCAGGAACCCCCATGCTGGCTGAATGCCTAAATTAAATTGTCAATGAAGTTGAAATGGCCCTGCATAGGTATAAGGTGAGGTAAAGCACAGTCAAGTCCTATCACTTACAAAGTACGGGTAGGTGATAAAGTTCAGAATAAACATGTGGATCACCTGAAGCTGCAAATGGGGCAGAAGAAAAACATACCTGGCCCCTTAGAACTGCTTGAAGGCCTGGCAGAAACCACAGGTGCTCCACCTCTGTCTAGTGTCAAGGAAATCTGAGTCTGAAATGGATACCATGCTGCTGGAAAGAGAAGAGGACATTCTTCAAAGATGTCCCAGATGCAAGAGATGGGCCACAGTCTGGTACACACTGCCTATATCGGAGTGAGTTAAAGGAACCAGACCTGGAGCAAAAGCATTGCAAGAGAAGGTACAAGTGAAAGACTAGGCCTACACCCTGGACTTTGGGGTTGGGAGGGGTGAGGTCTGGATGTTGTGATTGGAGCTAGGTGGACCTCTAACTATGAGGTTCATGATTGGGGCTGTTAACTGAGGTTAATCAGGAAAGCCTTGGCTGACCAATATAAGCAGGAGGTTAGAATCTCCTCATGCAGGACTTGCCTGCAGTTGTAACTTTTAGTTATTAAAACAGCAAATGGAATTTTGTCTGCCATTGCTAGAGGGATGGAATTTAAACAGGGAGACTATGCTGCAGCTGTATAGGGTCCTGGTGAGGCCACACCTGGAGTACTGCGTGCAGTTTTGGTCTCCTTACTTGAGAAGAGATATACTAGCACTGGAGGGGGTGCAGTGGAGATTCACTCGGTTGATTCCAGAGTTGAGGGTTGGATTATGAGTAGACTGGGATTATACTCACTGGAATTCAGAAGACTGAGCGGAGATCTTATAGAAACATAAGATTATGAAGGGAATAGATAAGGTGGAGGCAGGGCAGTTGTTTCTGCTAGCAGGTGAAACTAGGACGAGAGGGCATTGCCTCAAAGGGAAGCAGATGTAGGACTGAAGTCAGGAGGAACTTTACCCAAAGGGTTGTGACTCTGGAATTCCCTGCCCAGTGAAGCAGTTGAGGCTACCTCAATGTTTTTAAGGCAAGGCTGGATAAATTTTTGAACAGTAAAGAATTAAGGGTTATGGTGGGTGGGTAAGTGGAGCTGAGTCTCAGATCAGCCATGATCTTATTAAATGGCAGGGCAGGTTCGAGGAGCAGGAGGAGGCCATCTGGCCCCTAGTTCTTACGTTGGTTAAGTATTAACTCCTGAGCTGCCTGGCCACAGCAAGTGTACTGTACACTACACTAGTAAACAAAGGGTGACTTGGTGATGGGACACCAGCCTCTGGAATTACTTCACCATTAATGAAGAGGAAAGTACTGTGATTCATGGGACTGTGGTTTTTGTAAAACTTGTAACAAGTTTTACTGTTTGTTCCACTGACTGACACATTGAACTAGTGCAGAAAGTTAAGGTGTTTGCCACACCTAATTACACAAAGCTATTCAAGATGGCTATCAATGCAAATGATGTGGGTGTTGGTACTGTACTCTTGCAAGATAAGATGAAGACCTCTTGGGTATTTTTCTAAAGTGAATATTCTTCAACAGAAGGAGACCTTGAGTTTGTTGGCATTGCAATGTTTCAACATTTTTGTTACCAGTAATTGGTCTGAACAATTGTATATACTGATCATAAATCCTTAAAGCTTTGAAAATTTTAAGGATAGGAATTCCAGATTATTTAGATGGAGCTCATTATTGCAGCTGTTTAATTTGTAAATTATACACATGGCACGACCAGAGAACTTTGTCATGACTATGAGTCAACAATTGAGTGAAGATGGAGGTCTTTGGTGGCAGAAGAAATTGATTGACTCTAAGCATGCAAACATTCAATGTAATATGTATTGTAGTATAGTAATGGCGTAAGTCTAAAGGTTTTTAAAAATGAAGCCATCTTTGTATATTGATGGTTCTTTTGTCTAAGGGGGAGGTGTGACAATACTATGGCTTTGAAAGATGTATTTTTGTCTTTTTCTTTATGAACGGTTGAGACAGGTACAAAGCAGTCTGTTCCAAGTCAATAAAGTAAACAGGTTGGATCTTTTAGTTGGAACAACAAAAGCAGCTTAAAGGTGTGGGGTCAAGCACTCAGAACAATTTTTTAGTTTGACTTTCAGTAGCTGTTGAGGTTAGGAACCTGCTATACAGCTCTCCCCTCCTACAGCTAAATGCTTGAGTTCTTACTGTTTTATCTTGATGTTCTTTCCTCCTGGACTGGAGAAACATTGCCTCACATGCAATCTATTTTACTGAATTGGCCTTTGCCAAGTGCGTTTCTTGGATGTTATCAATTTGGAACAGCTAATCAGTGATAGTTAACATATCTTGCTAAAGTATTTTGATAGAGTTACAGTTTATTTATTTTAATTTCTTTTTTCAGTATGTTAACCATAATATAAGAATAAAACATTTTGCTTCAAGCCTGGTAGCTTGACCAGTGGAACTGCATCTGGAACAGAATATCTTACACTTGGCTTCTAAAATAAGAAAAATTTGGGGTCTAGGCTAGCTTCTTAATATATTTTGAAGCAGCTTGGTTTGGCCCATACCACATGATTAAAGGGCTGCCTGGAACCCAGAAAACACATTCTATCCATTTGCAACAGCAGTGGATCTGAATGTACACCAATACAACTGCACATTGAGCTTACTGTAGCAAATTTTAAGGTTGATGTATGAAGACAATGTTCCTTTTTATTTCAGATCCAGCACTTTGGACAAAACATAAGCATCCAATTGGATTTAACAAGGAGAATTTTGAGCACAAAAGTATTCTGGACATTGGGTTGTGCTCTGAAAGAAATATCAGGAGCTGTATGATTATCAAATTCCAGAATTAACTCTAATTTTTATTTATATTCCTAACCCAATCAACTGGAACACCAGAAAAATTAAGAATGGGATCATCTGAGCTTTAATTTTACTTCTCTGCAATATAACTAGATAGTTTTTGGGTATCGACTTAGTTCATCAAGACACGTTATTTGGAATTCATCTCTGTAGCTCAAAAGCCCTGCAGAACTATCCTTTAAATGTGCCAGAGATCTTCATTCTACTTTAATGTATTTTAAAGGATTTGCAGATCTGAATGTTTTACAATTTCTTTTAGAGGAAGCTTCCATGTTAATTGCCATTAACAAATTATTTAAGTAACATTTACATTTCTTAGTTTTGAAATTTTATGGTGGCATGAAACAATGAATTTTGACATTGTTTCAAATTCTATGTTGTTAAATTGTAAGGCTAACTTATTGGGGATCTAATGAGGTCTGCATCACTAATACTAAGTGTCAGAATAGGCAGGGCAAACAACATTTGTTTACAACACCAGGTGTTCAGATGAAAGCATGATCTGAAATTTCACTTCCAAGATGGGCACCTACCATTGGGAAATATCTCTACTGCCTGCACCTGTCTCTGGAAAAAGGTGCCCCACATAATGGGATCTTTACTGAGGGGCCTACTCTGGGATTTAGTCAGGCCACCACTTCAAGAAACCGTGTGGAAACAGCCACCAGACCTGCTGAGTGACCAGGGGAGGGATGGGCTGATTAAAAGCCCAACATGGTGCTCTGGGATTTTTGTCCCAGTTTGTGATTGAAAATAAAGCCTTCCAAATCTCACCCATACCCACTCCTCACATCCCCTCCTGCAGTGGTCCCTCATTGTCTCCATGTTCAGTTATGCACCCTACTCCTCTCCCAAGAGCCCATAAGCATTTGCAAACTTATTTCTAATTTTAGTGCCAATTTGTGCTATGCTACTTATACCCATGGTCCCTTATAGTCTTTATGCCAAATTTCAAACTTGTGTTCCCCCCCACCTTTTGCCCATACACCCCCTCTATGCCAACTCATCCAGTATCCACTGTGGGCAGACTTCAAGGGCCAAACTGAGATAAGACAAAATAAAACAAGATTCTAATTATCTCTTACAGGCTCTCATTGATAAAAGTCAAATCAGTACATTTAAATCCCATCAAGTATTTAATTCATATAAGATAAACAATTGTATTCATCAAAGAAAACTGATCTATTTATAGCCACTTGGGAGCTGTTGATCAAAATTTGAACTTACAGCCCCTATTATGATAAAGATTGTCATAGAAACAGTCAAGCAGTAACAAGGACTTAATGATAAATGCCTGATTTAGACCAACTGGCAGCTATTGAAACTGCAGTCACTTTTTTAACAACTCACTTTCATCCCCAAAATTTAAAAGGCAGGTGATTCAATTGATATGACACCTTGCCAGACCCACTGACCTTATCCACCTTTCATGACCATTCACATCAACACTTAACTTTTTATTTTTAACATATTGCAGAATAATATCTGTTCTGGTGACATTTGTGGTCTGGTTAACTTCAACACCAGAGTCAAATAGATCTGCTTCATTCTGATCCGCTGTTGTGTGAACCTCATCTTATTCCGTTACTCCATCAATTAAGTTTTTTTTAAACTGAGTATCCCCTACAAACGAGAGGTGTCTACATGAACTACAAGCAAACAAAATGTAAATGCTCTCAGATGCCAGATGTAGTTTTAGCAGATGGCCTGGCACTGCGCCATTCAATATTATTTGCTTATTTAAATGTCCACAGATAATGGATGGTTGGAGCACTGTACTGCACTGTATTCTGACTAATCACCTTGGCAGGAGCAAGTTAAATAAAACAGCTGTAATCCTCATTGCCATAAGAGGAGAAAAATGCAGTTCCAAGGAGGCCTGCAATTCTTTCTGTGTGACGGTGCTTAAAAATGTGGCTTGTGGATTATTAGTGGTCCACAGGAGTTCTCCAAGTGGGCTGTAGCCTGGTCCAAAATGTAAGTCATTGGTGCATAAAGCCACAATGGATGTTATATAATAGGCTATGGCAGAACCCTCATCCACATCATTGACATGATATCACACAAACAGTCCAGCTCCATGCATGCAGTAGAAGTACAAGCAAGAGTAATGTCTTTTTTTATAAGAAAGATTTGTATTAGTGTTGGTTTTTTGTTTTAGGTAGCTTTAGTTTCTCAGAAGATGGTACTCGTGATTTAATAACCTGTAAATGAATGTTTCAATTAGATACGTTCTCTTGTAGTTTTAATGTTTATAATATGAAAACATATATATTCTTGTTTCTGAGATTAATTGATCATTTACTTTAAAAATAATGTACATACATTTATTGGGGGAAAAGTAAAATATTTATGGTTTCTTAAGCATGTACACTGTAGCCATTTTGTATGTGTGCAGTAATCAAGCAAGGAGTTTGTCCTGTTTCTAGTTCTTCCAATGTGTCATATTAAAATTTTTTTTGGGGTTTTGAATATTTCTTTGTTGGTGTAACTTTTTTTTTTTTTTTTTTTTTTAAAAATTGAACTCTTTGATTGCTACTCCTGGAATATCCAGGTTTTAAAGAGTTCAGCATTAAGTGTTCAGATGGATTAGTGGGTTAAATTTGGTTTCTGAAGCACATGTCTGGCAATGTTTGTGATATTAATGAAGGTACAAAATTATAGTGAGGTGATGTGGGCCATAACCACGATTCTTTCATGTTATTAAGTGAGAAATGCAATGAAGCAGAAGATGCTTTGGCTATAATATTTACCTAGTTACAGGTATGAGCAGAATAATAACAATTATTAGTAGAATTATTCCAAAAGAACAATGAGTGTAACCAAAATTATAAGAAATTAAAAGGAATTGTGACACTAACTATGTGGAAATAGTTAATTTTCTGGCTAGGTAATGCAGGAAAATCCTATTGTATTTTGTGTTGTGTAACTTTGGTCAACAAAGTAGTTAATCCCTCTCAGTTTAAATGGCATTTGAATGAAAACTTAGAGAACACTGGAAACTGACTTGGGGTTTTTTTTTTTTAAGGACAAATACAAAAACTGATATACAATAAATAATTTGATACTTCACTGTTGCTCATGGCCAAAATGCTAATATTAAAGTGGCATTAAGGGGGAAAAAAAACTGGCTTTGTAGGATGCCGATGGTGTAGTGGCATTGCTGCTCGATTGGCCCAAAGACCCAGATAGTGTTCTGGAGTTCTGCGTACAAATCAGACCATAGCAGGTAGTGGATTTTGAATTCAATAAAAATGTGAAAGTAAAAGTCTAATTATGACCATGAAATAATTGTTGATTGTTGGAAAAATCCATCAGGTTCACTGACGCTGTCCTGACCTGGCATGTCCTACATGTGACTCCAGACCCACAGCAATGTGGTTGCCTCTTAACTACCCTCTGGAGAGGCTTGCTAGGCCATTTCATTGTAACAATCACACTAGAATATCTCAAATGAATGAAACCAGACAGACCAAAGCACTGGAAACAACAAAGCAATCATCAATAAACTGTTGAACTTGCAGAGTCATCCTTACTCACAGCTGGGGGCTAGGGCCCAAATTGGGAGTCACATCTCACAGACTAGTCACTAGTCCAACATAGTCACGCCCATAGAATCATACTTTACAGATAATGCCCCAGAATGCCACCATCACCATCCCTGAATGTGTCATGTCCCACCAGCAGGGCAGACCACAGGTGGTGGCACAGTGGTATACAGTCGGTTAGGGAAACAGTTGGAGACGCTGGATATTGCAAAGGCTATAAGCCCTGAGAATATTCTAGCAATAGTACTGAAGACTTGTGCTCCAGAATTTGTCGCTGGGCTAGCCAAGCTCTTCCAGTGCAGTTACGGCTCTGTCATCTATCCAATCATATTTCCAACAATGTGGAAAATTGTGCATGTATGTCCTGTACACAAAAAGCAGGACAAATCCAACCCAGCCAGTTACTGCCCCATTAGTCTACTCTCAATCTACTCTCAATCGTCAGTAAAGTGATAGAAGGTGTCATCAATAGTGCATCAAGCAGCACCTGCTCAGTGACGCCCAGTTTGGGTTCCACCAGGGCCACTCAGCTCCTGGCCTCATTACAGCCTTAGTTCAAACATGGACAAAACAGCTGAATTCCAGAGGTGAGAGTGACAGCCTTTGATATCCAGCCCTCAATCCATTCTATTGAGTGTGGTACTCCAGAGCCCTAGCAAAACTGGAATCAATGGGCATTGGGAGCATACTCTATGTTGGTTGGAGTCACATCTGGCACATAGGGAAGATGATTGTTGCTGTTGGAGATCAGTCAACTCAGCTCCAGGACATCGCTACAGGAATTCCCTGGGGTAGTGTCCTAGGCCCAACCATCTTCAGCTGTTTCATCAATGACCTTCCCTCCATCATAAGGTCAGAAGTGGGATGTTCACCGATGATTGTGTAATGTTCAGCAGCATTCATGACTCTTCAGATACTGAAGCAGTCCATGTTCGAATGCAACAAGATCTGGACTAAATCCAAAATTGATTTGCCGGAAAAGCTCAGCAGGTCTGGCAGCATCTGTGGAGGAGAAAACAGAGTTAACGTTTCGGGTCCAGTGACCCTTCCTCAGAACTGATGGTGGTTGGGAAAACGTCAGTTTATATGCAGAAAATAGGGAGGTGGGTGGGGTAAGGAGTAAACGATAGGATAGAGCCCAAAGGGAGAGAAAGACAGTTGGACAGACAAAGGAGTTGCTAACGATCAGGCTGGGAGGGCGAATAGTCATTAATGGGGACTGTTAGTGACTAACAACAGGGGGTGTG
>NC_063339.1:54334618-54351426 GCF_021869965.1 Rhincodon typus | reverse complement strand
CACACCACCCCACCCCACACACCACCCCACCCCACACACCACCCCACCCCACACACCAGGCCTTGTTACCACATAGCCTGCCACTACACACCCCCTGTTGTTAGTCACTAACAGTCCCCATTAACAACTATTCACCCTCCCATCCTGATCATTAGCAACTCCTTTGTCTGTCCAACTGTATTTCTCTCCCTTTGGGCTCTATCCTATCGTTTACTCCCTACCCCACCCACCTCCCTATTTTCTGCATATAAACTGACGTTTTCCCAGCCACCATCAGTTCTGAGGAAGGGTCACCGGACCGAAACGTTAACTCTGTTTTCTCCTCCACAGATGCTGCCAGACCTGCTGAGCTTTTCCAGCAACTTTGTTTTTGTTCCTGATTTACAGCAGTTCTTTTGGTTTTTAAATCCAAAATTGGGCTGACAAGTAGCAAGTAACATTTGCACTACACAACTGCCAGTCTTTGACTATCTCCATTTGGAGACAACTTAATGATTATTTCTTCACACTCAATGGTGTTACCATCACTGAATCCTCCACTATTAATATCCTTGGGTCATCATTGATCAGAAACTCAACTGGGTTCACCAAGTAAGTAGTGGCTACAAGAACACATCAGAGGCTAATAACTCACCTCCTGACTCTTCAAAGCCTGCCTACTACCTACAAGCCAGGAGTGTGATGGAATATTGCCTGAATGACAGCAGCTCCAATTACACTCAAGAAGCTTGACAGAATCCAGCTTGCTTAACTGCTGGGACATCCACAAACATTCAGACCCTCCCTGATTGAAGTTCAATAGCAACTGTGTGCACCATCGACAAGATACGCTTGAGTAATTCACCAACACGCCTTAGATAATAGAATCAAGCATCCCTACATATAGAAGCAGGCCATTTAGCCCATAGAATCTGTCTGAAAATCATCCAACCCAGACCCACCCCTACCCCTGTAACTTCCATTTCCCATGGTTAACTAACTAACGTACGCATCCCTGGACACCATGAGTAATTTAGCATAGCCACTCCACCTAAGCTTTATGTCTTTGGACTGTGGGAGGAAACCCATGCAGACATGGTGAGAAAGTCCATGCAGACAGTGTCCCAAGGGTGGAATTGAACCTGGGTCTTTGGCGTTCTGAGGCAACAGTAGTAACCACAGAGCCAACGTATTTAGCACTTTTCAAGCCTATGACCATTACCTTATAGAAAAACAAGGGCAGCAGTTCCATGGGAACACCACCATCCTGACTTAGAAATATGTCACCCTATCCTCAGTATAGTTTGGTCAAAATCCTGGAACTCCCTCCCTAACAGCTTTGTGGGCCTACCTACAGCAAGTGGACTTTAGTGGTTCAAGAAAGCAGCTTCTCAAAGGGAACTAGAAATGGGTGATAAATGCTGGCCCACCCAGCGACAACCACATTCCCTGAAATGATTTTTAAAATAATTATCACTGCTGGTAGCAAAGACTGGGAAGGAGAGAACTTGATAAAACTTACAATGAGCATCAAAAATCAGATAAGGCAAAGAATGCTATTGACAAGTTACCATTTGAGTGACACTGTTCAACACTAACATTTATGTCTAAAGTTTGGAATGCCAGTTGCTGGCATTTTTACATCAGAGACAGCGCAACTCTCTCCAACTTGATGACACCATGAATTTGTGAATAAACATTCTGGTTTGCATCACGTATGAATATTCAGGAATATGCATGGGGAGGTCTTGTTCTTCTGATCTCACAATGAGAGAAACCATTTTCAAGATGCCAAAGGATTTTATTGCAACAAACAAAGTGCATTGGAAATGGTATGTCATTATTTGAACTGACAATACCTCACAAAACCACAGGCAGCATTTCTCAAAACTGAATAAAACCAAATTCTGCAGACCATGATTAGAGTTTATTGTCAAGAATGCATTAATAATTGGAAAAAGGGGATTCCTTTGTTATGATTTACCATTTCAATTTGACTGAAGTATGGCCGTAAAATGAGAGGACTACTTAAAATTACAAAAGAGAAATTGACAAACCCAAAGGAGGCTATCAGATTCTTATGACTAGTCATTGAAGGAACCATAATGTCAAACCTAATGCATGATGGAGAAGGGAATTGTCTCTTTAGTGTGAGCACACCCAATGAAGAGACCACATTGTTAGTACTTATGAAAAGTAAAGTTGAGGAATTAACTAAATATCAACATGAGACCGAAATTCTTTTATTGGACTCAGAAAATTATCTCTGTTTCTCTCCACAGATGTCACCCAGACAAACAGAGGTTTTACAGTGTTGTGATTGTAATGAGGTCAGCCAGGTGAACCTTATAGAATATGAGTTCCCTGATTGGGGCTGTTAATCTGGTCCAATCAGGGAGCCCTGACTGACAGCTATAAGCAGGAGTGTTAGAGCTCTATTCACTCTGAGAGCTGGCTCTGAAGAACCTGGACCAGTGTCAACTACTATCACATGTAAATAATGAATAACTTGGTGATGGAATACCAGCCTCTGTGGAGTTATTTCATGCAGTACTTTCTGTTTTTTATTTTTATCAGCTTATTCACGCCTCATCAAAAGCTGCACAAGTCTTCCCAACAATTCTGATGGAATTTTTTGGAGCAGAGTGAAAGCTTTTGGGGGTCATATTGTCAGGTGGTCTGCAGGATCTTTCACACGGCCTAAAAGATCTGCAAGATGAAAAGTTTCAGAACCATTGCCAGATATATATCTGCCCAGGTGAGCTGGGGAATTGAATAATTTGTGATGCACTAGATAGTTTAACTGTTTGGTTACAACCATACAAAAATATTGAGCAGGAAATGGCCTGCTGCTCTAACCAATGTACAGATAAAAATTCCAGATTTTCATTTGCTTTGCATGGGACCTGCAACAACATCAGCAGAGCATGGGAGTACAATTTTATGTCCTTTACCCAGTAGATCATGACAAACGATTATCATTTTTTGATTTAAGATCAAAGCTAATTTGATTCAAATTGTCTTCATACTAATTTAAACTTATCTCACTTTTATTCTTGAAAAATAATATTTTAAATTCATCCTAACTTTGTCATTATATTGCTGCTTATCATGGGCATGTTGATCGTCACATTATGTCCCACTTAAACAGTGCTTAGAGCATGGTGACAACAATAAGTTTTCTTGTACACCGACTTTAAGTGATTGTTTTATTTTGTTTCAATAAATCTCTTTATCAAAACAGTGGGCCGGTGTGGGAGATCTCTACAATTGATGTCGCAGTTTCAGTTTCTACAATCCATAATACAACGTCTTTGTACAGATCAATCTTCTCCAATACTGCACTGGAGCTCTAATAGCTGAAACTGACTCAAGTATTCTTATTGGCAAGAACCATGGAATTCTTTTCAAAGTTGAAATCAAATAATTATTCCAGTGCTACGGGTTAAAAGCAGGCTATAAATTCGCAATGTATATTGTTTATGGTATTTTTCTCTTCCTCTCTCATCCTTTGTTGCCCCTTTTCTTGCTGATTTCTTTAATGAAAGGAATCCTTGTTCAAACTTGTTTCATTATCCAACTACAGTACCAGAATCTGATTTCACATATTGTGATAAAATGCTCCTTTTATGTTATGCTATTTGTTTTGTGCAAGCCAGCAAGCTGTGAACATTATAATATCCACAGAACAGATAGTTCTAAGGAATTCCTACATTTTAGTTCCAATGGCTGTTAAATTCAATCTGTCTCAAAACAAGGGTGGGGCTTGTTGCAAGGCTTTCAATAGGTCACTCAAAACAGTTCAAGGGGCAATGAAGAAAAGCCCAAGGGTTACAGGTAGTTGGAGAGTGAGATAGTGTGTGTAAGAGAGACAGAGAGAGAGAGAGAGACAGGGAGGTTGAGAGTAGTGAGGTCATAAATGAGGTTGAGAGTAGTGAGGTCATAAATAAGGTTTCAAGGTTGCAGGAGTGTACCGGCAGGCAGGAAGGTGGTTTGAAGTGTGTCTACGTCAATGCCAGGAGCATCCGGAATAAGGTGGGTGAACTTGCAGCATGGGTTGGTACCTGGGACTTCGATGTTGTGGCCATTTCAGAGACATGGATAGAGCAGGGACAGGAATGGTTGTTGCAGGTTCCGGGGTTTAGATGTTTCAGTAAGATCAGGGAAGGTGGTAAAAGAGGGGGAGGTGTGGCATTGTTAGTCAAGGACAGTATTACGGTGGCAGAAAGGACATTTGATGACAACTCGTCTACTGAGGTAGTATGGGCTGAGGTTAGAACCAGGAAAGGAGAGGTCACCCTGTTGGGAGTTTTCTATAGGCCTCCAAAAAGTTCCACAGATGTAGAGGAAAAGATTGCAAAGATGATTCTGGATAGGAGCGAAAGTAACAGGGTAGTTGTTATGGGGGACTTTAACTTTCCAAATATTGACTGGAAACGCTATAGTTCGAGTACTTCAGATGGGTCAGTTTTTGTCCAATGTGTGCAGGAGGGTTTCCTGACACAGTATGTAGATAGGCCAACAAGAGGCGAGGCCACATTGGATTTGGTACTGGGTAATGAACCAGGCCAGGTGTTAGATTTGGAGGTAGGTGAGCACTTTGGTGATAGTGACCACAATTCAGTTACGTTTACTTTAGCGACGGAAAGGGATCGGTATATACCGCAGGGCAAGAGTTATAGCTGGGGGAAAGGCAATTACGAGGCGATGAGGCAAGATTTAGGATGCATAGGATGGAGAAGGAAACTGCAGGGGCTGGGCACAATTGAAATGTGGAGCTTGTTCAAGGAATAGCTACTGCGTGTCCTTGAGAAGTATGTACCTGTCAGGCAGGGAGGAAGTGGTCGAGCGAGGGAACCGTGGTTTACTAAAGAAGTTGAATCTCTTGTCAAGAGGAAGAAGGAGGCTTATGTAGAGATGAGGTATGAAGGCTCAGTTAGGGCGCTTGAGAGTTACAAGTTAGCCAGGAAGGACCTAAAGAGAGAGCTAAGAAGAGCCAGGACGGGACATGAGAAGTATTTAGCAGGTAGGATCAAGGAAAACCCTAAAGCTTTCTATAGGTATGTCAGGAATAAAAGAATGACTAGAGTAAGATTGGGGCCGGTCAAGGACAGTAGTGGGAAGTTGTGCGTGGAGTCCGAAGAGATAGGAGAGGTGCTAAATGAATATTTTTCGTCAGTATTCAAGCAGGAAAAAGACAATGTAGTCAAGGAGAATACTGAGATACAGTCTATTAGACTAGACGGGGTTGAGGTTCATAAGGAGGAGGTGTTAGCAATTCTGGAAGGTGTGAAAATAGATAAGTCCCCTGGGCCGGATGGGATTTATCCTAGGATTCTCTGGGAAGCTAGAGAGGAGATTGCAGAGCCTTTGGCTTTGATCTTTATGTCGTCATTGTCTTCAGGAATAGTGCCAGAAGACTGGAGACTAGCAAATGTTGTCCCCTTGTTCAAGAAGGGGAGTAGAGACAACCCTGGTAATTATAGACCAGTGAGCCTTACTTCGGTTGTGGGTAAAGTGTTGGAAAGGATTATAAGAGATAGGATTTATAATCATCTAGAAAGGAATAATTTGATTAGGGATAGTCAACACAGTTTTGTGAAGGGTAGGTCGTGCCTCACAAACCTTATTGAGTTCTTCGAGAAGGTGACCAAACAGGTGGATGAGGGTAAAGCGGTTGATGTGGTGTATTTGGATTTCAGTAAAGCGTTTGATAAGGTTCCCCACGGTAGGTTATTGCAGAAAATACGGAGGCATGGGATTGAGGGTGATTTAGCGGTTTGGATCAGAAATTGGCTAGCTGTAAGAAGACAGAGGGTGGTGGTTGATGGGAAATGTTCATCCTGGAGTTCAGTTACTAGTGGTGTACCTCAAGGATCTGTTTTGGGGCCACTGCTGTTTGTCATTTTTATAAATGACCTGGATGAGGGCGTAGAAGGATGGGTTAGTAAATTTGCGGATGACACCAAAGTCGGTGGAGTTGTGGATAGTGCGGAAGGATGTTGCAGGTTACAGAGGGACATAGATAAGCTGCAGAGCTGGGCTGAGAGGTGGCAAATGGAGTTTAATGCAGAAAAGTGTGAGGTGATTCACTTTGGAAGGAGTAACAGGAATACAGAGTACTGGGCTAATGGTAAGATTCTTGGTAGTGTGGATGAGCAGAGAGATCTCGGTGTCCATGTGCATAGATCACTGAAAGTTGCCACCCAGGTTGATAGCGTTGTTAAGAAGGCGTACGGTATGTTAGGTTTTATTGGTAGAGGGATTGAGTTTCGGAGCCATGAGGTCATGTTGCAGCTGTACAAAACTCTGGTGCGGCCGCACTTGGAGTATTGCGTACAGTTCTGGTCACCGCATTATAGGAAGGATGTGGAAGCATTGGAAAGGGTGCAGAGGAGATTTACCAGGATGTTGCCTGGTATGGAGGGAAGGTCTTATGAGGAAAGGCTGAGGGTCTTGAGGCTGTTTTCGTTAGAGAGAAGAAGGTTAAGAGGTGACTTGATAGAGACATACAAGATCATCAGAGGATTAGATAGGGTGGACAGTGGGAGCCTTTTTCCTCGGATGGTGATGGCTAGCATGAGGGGACATAGCTTTAAATTGAGGGGTGATAGATATAGGACAGATGTCAGAGGTAGGTTCTTTACTCAGAGGGTAGTAAGGGCGTGGAATGCCCTGCCTGCAAAAATAGTAGACTCGCCCACTTTAAGGGCATTTAAATGGTCATTGGATAAACATATGGATGATAATGGAATAGTTTAGGTTAGATGGGCTTCAGATTGGTTTCACAGGTCGGCGCAACGTTGAGGGCCGAAGGGCCTGTACTGCGCTGTAATGTTCTATGTTCTATGTTCTATGTTCTATAAAATGAGACAGAGCCCAAAATAGGCACAGTGCAAAAAAAATGCTGTGATTGAGTTATGCTGCTGAGAAGGTGACTGGTCCTGTGTAGTTCTGGGCCAGGAAGAAGTCCCAAGAGTCATTGGTTAGCTCTGTGCAGATAGGACTCAAGCAATAACCTAGGATCCAATAGGCGTCACTAAGTGGTGGAGTTAGGGCTCAGGAAAATCCTGGAAGCTGTGAGGTTCTCTGAAGATGACTGTGAGAAATTCGTACTTCAGTGCAGACGAGAGTTGGGGGTTGAGAAGTCCACAAGTGCTTGAGCAGCTGATCAAGATTTAAGCTCAGGAAAAAGAAACCCAGGGGCAGGAATAGCTCAGTGAAGCTTGCTGTCTGTGAAAAGCTGGCATTGTGCCTTTGAGTAGGTGTTGAAGTGCAGTTTTCCAGAGTCCAGGGGAATGCAGTCCTAAGAAAAGGAAGTGAACCACCAGGAAATGAACATTGAGTCAGTCCATGATAAAGCAACTTAAATGAAAGTCCAAAGCTGGGTGTTCAAAAAAAGAAAATGTGGAACCCTTTGAAAAGTTTTGATGAGATTTGATAACCAACTGTGTTATTAGTATCTGTGGGTTTCTGAGAATTCCATGGGATATGTCTTGACCACATTTGCTGATTGATATGTTCTCTAGGGTGTTTGTCTTCTTTAAATAAGTAAATTACTGGTCCCTATGGAATCATAACACAATTTGGAGGCTTTTACATGAGTTGAAATCAACAGACAAATACAAGTGCTAAGAATTGCTGAGGTTGAAGTGAATGAGATTTTAATGGTGAATTTTACTATATCCATTGAAAAGCAAAATGGCTCTGCCATTTGGTATTTCTTTTATGGAAAAGGAAGATCTATCCCTGAGTGATTTGTAAAATTTAACCAAGACTATGTTAATGATATTAGCAGAAAAGTTGAAATTAGAAATAACAGGCACTGGAGCAAAGATAGTTGATGTAATAGCATATTGTCTGAGATTGGAAGAAACTGAGTCTAAACCAGTGGAACACAGCTTAAGTTGTCTAAGATTCAATTGCAGATGAAGTAGATTGAAAGCGAAAAGTAAAATATAATTGACAAAACTTGAAGTGGGAATGCAAACGTTTAAACATGAACTCGAGAGGCAGAAGTTAGTAATGAAGGAAAAAGAAAGAGAACTTCAAAGTGAGCAAGAAATCAGAAAGCATGAGCTAACTAAAGGGAAACTTAGGTGGTATGGCTTAAAAAAAGCTGTTCCAGGTAACAGAAGTGATAGTATGGAGAATAAACATGATGTTAGGAAACCAGAAAGCTGTCACTATAAACAGACAGAGAATGTAAAAGCAAATTGTTCAAATAGTGGTCGTCCACAATAGGGAGACTTTGATTTGGGTGCCTCCACTATCTGCAATAGTCCCGACTCTTATGTCCGCATCCTTCCTGGTGATCTCAGCAACAGGGTCTACACAACAAATGAACAAGACTTGAGAGAGAGGGCCACTGTGCCTAACTCCAGATTGGATAGCTTTGTGTTTCCAAATCATTGATTGAAACTGTGCTCCTGATATTTGTGTAGAGCAGTTGTAAGCAATCGTGGATTCCCTCTCTCAGCCCCAGTCTGGAGAACTCATCCATTGTTTAGATATGCAATACTCTGTCAAATGCCTTCTCCTGGTCCAGGCTGATGAGGCAAATATGACGACACCAAACCCACACCCCCCTCCACCATCACCATCTTGCACATCCCTGAGTAGAGCAAGGCTTTGGAATAGCACAGGTTTGGTCATGGTATACCACCAACGCCAAAGCAGACCCAACTTGGTTGGTAATGATCTTCGGCAGAAATGTGTAATCTACCTTCAGCAGTGAGATGTGTCACTAATTTCTAATTTCCTCCCTCTCCCCCTTTCGCTTATAGAGCAGGATGATGTTGCTGTTCCTCATGGATTTGGACATGCTCTAGGCCAGAAACATACACTTGTCTACTTCCAGTAGGTCCCGGCTGATAAGGCCTCACAGAGATGAAAACAACTGCACAGTAACTTCTGTAAGTTCTTTATTCTCAAAGGACTTGAGGGCCTTAGATCATCTGGGGTTAATGGTTGATCATGGTTCTCTTGCATACTGTCATCTAAGATTTCAGTGATAACTTGGCATCTTTTACCATTTCCAACTGAAGCATCCAGTCTCCCATTGGCTGTGACAGCTCGTCCAGTTGCATTGATAATGTGGTTGAAACCACTGTTCAAAATGACCAGCCTGGTCATTGCCAACAGCAGTGGGAGCTGAAGGACAACCAGCTATTCATTGTTTTGGGCTGGGTGTACTTGTTAATTAGTTGGAGTGGAGTATTTTTGTACATTACATCTCCTATAAGGAGGCACCAACCTACCCCCTCCATAACCTCCGAGATGACAAAGTTGCCTCCCTGTAGCGCAGAATACCCAGGGCAGACAAAGTGCTCTTTCCTCCTAACCAGGTCGATGGCCCATAGACTATTGATTGCCATTTGTCCTTTACATTTCCAGCCCTTGGGTCGGTCCCCTCATCCCTGCAGTGATTATAAATTGCCTCACTCGTGATAGGTTGATGAAACATCCTGTGCTGTTCCCCTTAGAATTAACTCACCCATGTAGCATTGGGGAGATTCATGCCAGGGACAGGGTGTGAACTGTTCTCTATTGGAGAATACCATGCCATTCCCAGCATCAGTTCCAGTTTGAGGGCGTTGCTACCCCCAGTTTCTTGATCTAGGGTGTGAAGTACCCCCACTTAGTGACTGATGTATGCTGCCCTCTTCATTGTTCGCAATGTTTGGGCGCTCAGGCCTCCGCCAGCCTGTCCAATCTTTGCCACTCCTTCTGAAGGTGTCTCCCTTGTCCATAAGAAAGGCCTGGCCTTTTACTTTTGGTCTGGGACATGGTTTGTATCCTTCCTGGAATCTTCTTTTTGGACGTCTTCACTAGCTGCAGCCCAATAGTTATTCTGCTAATATTTCCTCCTCCTCCTCAGATTCAACCTGCTGATGTGGAGCAGGTTCAGGGGACTTTGCTGCTATTTGGCAGTCGGCTGCCTCATTCTTTCCCATCCACTGCTCCCTCCTGAGCCCTTCTTTGACTTTTTCTACTTGCTGGCAGCAGGGTTGCAAGATTCCTTGCTGGTGGCCATATTCACTTTTCCATGCACATCTCCCTCATTTTCATTTTCTTTATAATGCCTCTGTGTTACTGAGGCAGTGTTTTGGGCAGTTCTTGTAGAAGTGATCTGCCTCACAACACAGGCTGCAGCACCTAGTCTGCCTACAGTGTCCTTCTGGTGCCATTCTTGTTTAAATTAAAAAACAGTGCTACAGTCACTGCTACATAACAAGTGAACTGGGGATCCCGATCTGGTCTCAAATCTCTGGGAAAATTCCCCCCTAAATAATTTGTGGCTGGATTGAAAAGGAAGATGAGCTGGAGAGCAAAATGGGAAAGGATACATTCTTATTGTGGAAGATGACATATTGGCACAGAATGTAATGTTCTTGTATTACATTACTGAGGATTCTTTGTTCGAATTTCACATTCACTTAGTCTAATCAATTCCCACTCTGTTACCATAAATACAGGCCCTGCCAGAGGACTCTACATCTGATCAATGCTACGATATTGTGGAACAGTACTTATTCCTCGTACTGCTTTCAGTCTTCAAGATGTGAAATGATATATTATGGTTACACATCACTGTAAGAGAAGGCAAACAATAGAAATTAAATTGCAATAAGTCCACAGTCCACTTACGATCAGAAGTTTCATATAACTCTTTTTCATTCAGGAAATATGGTTAGGTTCAATTCTTTAGAATCAAACTTAATTTGAGATCAGCAGGGATTTAACATAAATCACATAACCTTGCTTCCAATGTTTCAGTATACTTTTGATCAGGCCATGATGGAAAAAGATGCCAAGTTCCAAATATCCAAGAAGCAACATTTGACATAAAAGCTGAACATGCCAGAAATATTCAGCAGGTCAGACAAGATTTGTGTAGCAATAATCAGTTAGTATTTACCTTATTCATCGTGAAAATGATACAATCTATTGTTAGGAATGTTTTAGCAATGCACATAGCAAATCATAATTATATCAGACAAAGTTAATGAAAGGAAAAGCATGTTTGACAAATTGAGGATGTAACTAGTTGGATAAATAAAGGGAACCAGTAGATGTAATTGTTATTTTAATCAAACTGTGTGGACAAGCTGTAACACAGCTCCAGGGCAGGTAGGACTTAATGTAAATCTTTTGGCTCAGATGTAAGGACGTTATCACTGTGCCACAGGGCCACTTACTTAGACTTCCAAAAATTACTTGATAAGAAACCATACAAAATGTTAATCCACAAGATATATTGTTGTTTTAAAATAGATGCAATTGCATTAGAATCAATTCAGGAATATGAAAGGCATAAACTGCATACAATGCCCTGCCTTGGTCAAGTGTAAAGTCTCATAAGAATGACCATGGCTCTGTTGGCCTCAGGAGTTGCATGAAGTGCCACAGACATATCAAATAATTATTTCTTCGATGATAGACATGGTGTTAGTGACAGATTATACCGGATACTTCAAGGTTTGAAGGAGTCTGGGTTCTGCTTCAGCCCTCAGTTTTATATGCTTATACAACAATTTTAAGCAACTATTTTCTATGCTGCTATTTCAGGCTGAGTCAGATGTCATATTCTTTGACTGATTTTGCTTGAGTGAAAGTAAACACTAGCATAAAGTTACAGTGGAGAAATTATCCAACACAAATATTGTTTCATGAAATGATCCAACATGGAGTCACATCCACAACTTTGGTAAAAACCCAAGTTCCCATTTGCAAGTGTGCTGACACTGCACAATTTTGAAGGATAATTGCTAAAATTTTAAGTCCAGATATACTTTAAAAATGATAAAACTTTTAAAATTATAATGGTTTCAAAGTGAAAAGATGTACTTTTAAACAGCAGCTTTTACAAACTTAGAGACACAGAGCTATAGAGATGTCCAGCACAGAAACTGACTCTTCGGTCCAACTCGTCCATGCCGACCAGATATCCTAGATAAATCCAGTCCCATTTGCCAGCATTTGGCCTATATCCCTCTAAACCCTTCCTATTCATATACGCATTTCTGAAGAAGGGTCCCAACCTGAAACCAACTTTCCTGTTCCACTGATGCTGCCTGACCTGCTGTGTTCCTCCAGCTCCACACTGTTGTCTCTGACTCCAGCATCTGCAGTACTTGCTATCTCCATATACCCATCCAGATGCCTTTCAAATGTTGTAATTGTACCAGTCTCCACCAATTCCTCTGGCAGCTCATTTCCATAGACGCACCACTCTCTGCATGAAAAAGTTGCCCATTAGGTCCCTTTTATATCTTTCCCCTCTTACCTTAAACCTATGCCCTCTAGTTTTTGACTCCCCACCTCGGGGAAAAGACCTTGTCTGTTTCTCTATCCATTGCCCCTCACGATTTTATAAACCTCTATAAGGTCACCCCTCAGCCTCTGACTCTCCGGGGAAAATAGCCCCAGCCTAGTCAGCCTCTGCCTGTAGCCCCAGCCCTCCAAACCCGGCAACATCCTTGTAAATCTTTTCTGAACCCTTTCAAGTTTCACGACGTCCTTCCTAATAGCAGGGAGACCAGAAATGCACACAGTATTCCAAAAGTGGCCCAACCAATGTCCTGTACAGCTGCAACATGACCTCCCAACTCCTATACTCAATGCACTGACCAATAAAGACAAATATACCAAACACCTTCTTTGCTATCCTATCTCCCTGCAACTCCACTTTCAAGGAACTATGAAGCTACACTCCAAGGTCTCTTTGTTCAGTAACACTCCCCAGGACCTTACCATTAAGTGTGTAAGTCCTGCCCTGATTGGCCTTTCCAAAATGCAGCATGTCGCATTTATCTAAATTAAACTCCAACCTCCACTCTTCAGTCCATTGGCCCATCTGATCAACATCCCGTTGTATTCTGAGGTAATCTTCTTCGCTGTCCATAAACCTCTAACTTTGGTGTCATCTGCAAACTTACTAACCATACCTGCTATGTTCACATCCAAATCATTTATATAAATGGATAAAAGCAGTGAACCCAGCACCGATCCTTGTAGCACACCACCGGTCACAGGCCTCCAGTCTGAAAAGCAACTCTCCACCACCACCCTCTGTCGTCTACCTTCGAGCCAGTTCTATACCCAAATGGCTAGTTCTCCCGGTATTCCATGTGATTTAGCCTTGCTAACCAGTCTATCATGAGGAACCTTGTCAAATGCCTTACTGAAGTCCATATAGCTCACATCCACCGCTCTGCCCTCATCAACCCTGTTTGTTACTTCTTCAAAAAACTCAATCAAATTAGTGAGACACGATTTCCCATGCACAAAGCCATGTTGACTATCATTCTTTGCCTTTCCAAATACATGTAAACTCTGTCCCTCAGTATTCCCTCCAGCAACTCCCCTCCACCACAGATGTCAAGCTCACCAGCCTATAGTTCCCTGGCTTTTTCTTACCACCTTTCTTAGATAGTGGTACAATGTTAGCCAAACACCAGTCTTCCAGCACCTCACCTGTGGTTTCAATGATGGAAATATCTCAGCAAAGGGCCCAGAAATCACTTGTGTAGCATCCCACAGAGTTCTAGGATACATCTGATTAGCTCCTGGGGACTTATCCAGCTTTATGCGTTTTAAGGCACCCAGCACCTCTTCTGTAATATGGACATTTTTCAAGATGTTAGTATCTATTATATATCTTCCATATCCCTCTCCACAGTAAACACTGATGCAAAATACTCATTTAGTACCTCCCCCATCTCCTGCAGTTCCACACAAAAGCAGCCTTGCTGATCTTTAAGGGGCTCTATTCTCTCCATAGTTACCCTTTTGTCCTTAATGTATTTATAAAATCCCTTTGGATTGTCCTTAACCTTATTTGCCAATGTCCCCTTTTTGCCCTCCTGATTTCCCTCTTAAGTATACTCCTACTGCCTTTATACTCTTCTAAGTATTCACTCGATCTCTGCTGTTTATACCTGACATATGCTTCCTCCTTTTTCTTGACCAAAACCTCAATTTCTCTAGTCATCCAGCATTCCTTACACCTACCAGCCTTGCCCTTCACCCTAACAGGAACACACTGTCCCTGGGCTCTCATTCTCATTTTTGAAGGCTTCCCATTACGTGGAAACATCTGACCCCAATCAACTTCTTGCCTAATACTATATTGGCCTTTCTCCAATTTAGAAGTTTAACTTTTAGATCTAGTCTATCCTTTTCCATCACTATTTTAAAACTAATAGGATTATGATCACTGACCCCAAACTGACTCCCCCACTTATACTTCATTCACCTGCCCTGCCTTATTTCCCAAAAGTAGTTCAGGTTTTGCATCTTCTCTAGTAGGTACATCCATATACTGAATCAGAAAATTTTCTTGTACACACTTAACAAATTCCTCTCCGTCCAAGCCCTTAACACTATATGGCAGTCCCAGTCTATGTTTGGAAAGTTAAAATCCCCTATCATAACCGCCTTATTATTCTTACAGATAACTGAGATTTCCTTACAAATTTGTTTCTCAATTTCCAGCTGACTATTGGGAGGGTCTATGGTACAATCCCAATAAGATGATCATCCCTTTCTTGTTTCTCAGTTCCACCCAAATATTTTCCCTGTACATATTCCCAGGAATATCCTCCCTAGGTAGAACCGTAGTGTTATCCCTAATCAAAAACACCACTCCCCCTCGTCTCTTGCCCCCTTTCTAGTGATGGGACATTACTTACCTCCAAGAAACATTGTGGATTGCAACAGATTTTAGATATTCTTCAACCCTTACTTTCTAGTCAAAAGGCAGCACTTTGGTGAAAAGATTTTTGATTGCAGAGTTAACGTGAACACCATGAAATACGTCCTTACCTACACTTGTATTCCACACTATGGCCACTTTGAATGCGTGAGGACATGAACATTTATGACTGTCCACTTCTCTGAGGCAAAGGTTCATTCTAGCTATGTGTCTAACAATGGAGGACAGACTTGTTTAAGGATAGATGGTGCCTAACACTCAATGAACATCCAAAATCTGCCTCAAAGCACATTGTTCTGGTGAGAGAGTAAATTTCTTGCACAGCCTTTGTCACTTACAGGTTAGAGCAAATGTACTTAAACATTGCATACTCATTCAGCAGTGTTTGTGAATTTATAGATGCTGAAGGCTGAACATTGACAGATAGGTGAAAAGGGTCTGAAACAGGATGCCTCTCAAACTGATAGTAGCATGGCAGAACTCATTGTGCAGCTCTTAGCTTCCTGATCACAAAAGAAGCCTCAGAGGCTAACTTTCATTTGTATCATGCAGTGTTAGAATCGTGTCTGAATGAGTGCGAATATTTCCCAGCAATGCTGTCATTCTTGAATGTGGGAGCTGCAAATGTCATACAGAATTTAAACAGTTGATAACGGCCAAGAAAGAACAAACAAAGAAGCTGCATTTGCTTTTCTGACTAAACAGGGGCTGTTTGCCTTTGCAGCATCAAAATAATCTGCCATGACTGAATGATGTCATCAGCCAACTCAGATCTCTTTGTAGCGGGCATCAGTTAAGGCTGCTCCATGCCCTCGTGCAGTTATGAGACTTTTGGTACAAACAGAGGGAACACTGGAGAAACTCAGCAGGTCTGGCAGCATCTGTGGATAGAGAAACAGAGTTAATGTTTTGAGTCCAGTATGACACGTTTTCAGAACTAGAGTTAACATCATTAAAATGGGCAGCTTATTTGGTTATTATCATCATGCTGTTTGTGGGAGCTTATTGTGTATAAATTAGCTGTGGTGTTTCCTACATCATGTCAGCACCTCAAGTTCATATTGACTTCAAATATTCGTCATAGGATGTAAAATGTTTTGGGATCTTCTAAGTGTTGTTTGGTTGCGAATCCTATTGGATAGCATGGATTGGTTGGAGTGGCAGTTAGAGGCAATGAGGAATCTACAAGGGCTGGGGGTGTGATGGATGGCAGTTGCAGGAAGGTAGACAAACCGTAGATACAGTCAGGTAGATGGGTTACACCCAGGAAAGGTAGGAGAGGGAGGCAGGTCATGCAGGAGTCTCCTGTGGCTATCCCCATCTCAAACAAGTATGCTGTTTTAGAAAATGTCAGGGGTGATGGACTATCAGGGGAATGTAGCACTGACAGCCGGGTTTCTGGTACCGAGACTGGCTCTAAGGTAATGAGGAGTAGGTCAGGTTCTGAGTGATCGATCGTGAAAGGAAACTCTCTAGTCAGAGGCACAGACAGACATTTCTCTGGCTGACAGCAAGACATCAGAATGCTTCAGGATCAAGGATATTTCAGAGAAGGTCCGGAATATTCTCAAAGGGGTGAAGGACCAGTAGGAGGTAAGTTTATACTCCACCAGGGATGTGTCTCCAGACCCCATTACAGCCTTAGTCCAAACATGGACAGAAGATTGAATTTTAGAACTGGGGTGACAGTGACTTCCCTGACATCAAGGTAGCACTTGACCAAATCTGATATTAAAAAACCCTAGCAAAATTAAAGTCAGTAGAAATCTGAAATGTCAAAAATCACTACAGAAAACTAAATAAAGGACACTACAGGATGAAATATCCAATATTGGCTCAATGCTAGAACTGACAACAGCACACCCAGAACTAGGGACCCTGCAAAGACTTTCTTCCAAACATGAGGCTTGTGCCAAAATTGGGAGAGCTGTCCCATAAAGTAGTCAAGCAACAGTCTGACACAGTCACACGCGTGGAATAATATGTTACTGTCATGTCCCAGATACAACATCCCTGGTATGCCCTGACCTACCTGCAGGGCAGAGCCACCAGTATTGGTGGCACAGTGGTGTGTAGACAGAAGGGAGTTACCCAGGGAATCCTCAACATT
>NC_063339.1:54309118-54334118 GCF_021869965.1 Rhincodon typus | reverse complement strand
AGGAGTGGAGGGACCGCAGAGTTCAACCGCATAATTCTCTGAAGGTGGCCAGGCAAGTTGAAACAGTTGCTAAGAAGCCTTAAACGATCCTTGGACTTATAAACAGACGCATAGAATATAAATACAAAGAAATGATGCTACACCTCTACAAATCATTGGTCAGATCACATTTGCTGTATCGTGTTTGGTCCTGGGCACCTTATTAAAGGGAGGAGGTTAAAGCCTTAGACAGTTCAAAGGAGATTTACTAGAATGATACCAGAAATGAAAGATTTTAGATATGAGGAAGATTAGAGAAATTAGACTCATTCTCCTTGGTACAGAGAAGATTAAGAGATGACCTTGATTATGTGTTCAAAATTATGAACAATTTTGACAGGGTAAAGAATGATTTTTTTTTCCACTAGTTAGTATGTCAGTAACTAGGGGTCACAATTTCAAGACCGTCAGCAAAAGAGCTAGGAGTGAGACATGGAGAAACTTCTTTCCTCAGAGGGTTGTTAGGATTTAGAATGCACTGCCTGGGAGAGTGGTGGAGGTGGATACCGTATGAGGTATATTGGTACTATGGCTTGAAGAGGTTTATTTTGTCCTTTTTTTTAGAAGACAAATTGGGCCAGATGCAACGAACAGTCTGCTTCAAGCCAATAAAGTAAACAGCTTGTGAGGCCTTGGAGTTTCTTTAAAAGTTAGAACAATAGCAGCAGCCTGAATAAGTGGGGTCAAGCTCCCACAGAACCAGGATTTTTAGTTTAGCTTTCGGTAGCAGATACTGGGGTCTTGAAGCTGGATGTGGAAGTTTTTAATTCCTCTCTATGTTACAGCTAAAAGCTGGGGTTCTCCAAGGGTGTGTTTATGGGATATTACTATGTTGGAACAGTTAATTAGTAGGAATTAATGTATATAATTTTGGTGAGCATTTCAATAGAGTTACAGTTAAGCCAATTCTTTTATTTTTATTTTATCTATACTTTAACTGTAATGTAAAAATAAAGTGTGTTTTGCTTAAATTCAAGTAGTTTGACCAACTGAATTGCATCTGGAACGCAACACCTTACACTTAGCATTAAAATAAGAAAAGGTTAGGGTCTAGGCAATCTTCATAATATATTTTGCGGTGGGGGGGGGGGGGGGGGGTGGTGGTGGTGTTGTGGTCTGGTCCATCACAGGGGTTTCAAAAGAGGGCTGGATGTTTTATATTGGAAAATCATGTCTCATAAACTTGATTGAGTTTTTGAGGAAGTTACTAAAAAAATTGATGAGGGCAGAACAGTAGACATTGTTTACTTTAGTAAAGCCTTTGAACAAGTTTCCACATGGTAGACTATTAGCAAAGTTAGGTCCCTTGGGATTCAGGGTGAACTTGCCAACTGGATTCATAAATTGGTTTAATGGCAGGAGACAGAGAATGGTGGTGGAGGGTTGTTTTTCGGACTGGAGTCCTATCACCAGTGGTGTTCCACAGGGATCAGTTCAGGATCCTCTTCTGTTTGTCATTTATATAAATGATTTGAATGAGAATATAGAAGGCATGGTTGGTAAGTTTGCGGACGACACCAAAATTGGTGGCATAGTAGACAGTGAAGAATGTTTCTAAGATTACAAAGGGATCTCGATCAAATGGGTCAATGGGCTGAAAAATGGCAGATGGAATTCAATCTGGATAAATGCATGGTACAACAAACAAGTGTAGGGGGTTATAGAATTATTGGTAGGGCCTTGGGTAGTGTAGTAGAACAGAGGGACATGGGGTGCAGGTACATAATTCTTTAAAGTTTGTGTTACATATAGACAGAGTGGTTTTAAAAAAGCGTTTGGCATGCTTGCCTTCATTGCTCAGTCCTTTGAGTAAAGGAGTTGGGAAGTCATGTTGAGGTTGAACAGGTATTGGTGAGGTCTCTTCTGTTTCACTGTGTCCAGTTCTGTCGCCTAGTAATAGGAAGATATTATCAAGCTGGAGAGGGTTCAGAAGAGATTTACCAGGATGTTGCTGAGTATGGAAGGTTTGAGTTATAAAGAAAGACTGGATAGGCTGGGACTTTTTTCATTGGAGAGTAAGAAGTAGAGAGGTGACCCGATAGAAGTTTATAAAATAATGAGAGCTTTACATAGAGTTGATGGTGGTTGTCTTTTTCCTAGGATGGGAGATTTCAAGATTAGGGGGTATATTTTTAAGGTGAGAGGAGAAAGATTTAAAAAAGACATGAGGTTTAATTTTTTATACAAAGGATAGTTTGCGTGTGGAATGAACTTCCTGAGTAAGTGGTGGATGTGGGTACAATTACAATGTTTAAAAGACATTTGGATAAGTACCTGAATAAGAAAGGTTTGGAGGGATACGAGCCAGAAGCAGGCGGGTGAGACTAGTTTAGTTTGGGATTATGTTCGGCATGGACTGGTTGGTTTGCAGGGTGTGTTTCCGTGCTGTAAGACTCCATGTCTTTATGGCTTTATACATTTGAAAGTGATGAATTTAGAGGGCTACAGAAATAGGTCTGGAAAGTTGGACTACTGGGTAACTCTTTTGGGAGCTGGTGCAGGCCCAATTGGTCGAATGGCCTCCTTCTATACTGTAAATTCTATGATTAGATGATTCTGCTACATCCATGGTAATTAAATGATTGATTCTAGCTATTTTACAAGGAATGACTATTCTTTTCAGACTAAATCTGAAACTCACGGAGCTCTCAAATTTCTTAACTTTGCCTCGATCCTTAGTTTATATTATATATGGGACAGTTGATAGAACAAAGAACAAAGAAGATTACAGCACAGGAACAGTCCCTTCGGCCCTCCAAGCTGCGCCGATCCAGATCTTCTATCTAAACCTGTCACCTATTTTCCAAGGATCTGTATCCCTCTGTTCCCTGCCCATTCATGTATCTGTCTAGATACATCTTAAATGACGCTACCTTGCCCGCCTCTACCACCTCCGCTGGCAACGCGTTCCAGGCACCCATCACTCTCTGCGTAAAGAACTTTCCACACATATCTCCCTTAAACTTTTCCCCTCTCACCTTGAAATCGTGACCCTTAATAATTGAGTCCCCCATTCTGGGAAAAAGCTTCTTGCTATCCACCCTATCTATACCTCTCATGATTTTGTAGACCTTAATCAGGTCCCCTCTCAACCTCTGTCTTTCTAATGTAAATAATCCTAATCTACTCAACCTGTCTTCATAGCTAGCGCCCTCCATACCAGGCAACATCCTGGTGAACCTCCTCTGCACCTTCTTCAAAGCGTCCACATCCTTTTGGTAATGTGGCAACCAGAACTGTACGCAGTATTCCAGATGTGGTCGAACCAAAGTCCTATACAACTGTAAGATGACCTGCCAACTCTTGTACTCAATACTCCGTCCGATGAATGAAAGCATGCCGTATGCCTTCTTGACCACTCTATCGACCTGCGTTGCCACCTTCAGGGTACAATGGACCTGAACACCCAGATCTCTTTGTGCATCAATTTTCCCCAGGGCTTTTCCATTTACCGTATAGTTCGCTCTTGAATTGGATCTTCCAAAATGCATCACCTCACATTTGCCTGGATTGAACTCCATCTGCCATTTCTCCGCCCAACTCTCCAATCTATCTATATTCTGCTGCATTCGCCGACAGTCCCCTTCACTATCTGCTACTCCACCAATCTTAGTGTCATCTGCAAACTTGCTAATCAGACGATCTATACCTTCCTCCAGATCATTTATGTATATCACAAACAACAGCGGTCCCAACACGGATCCCCGTGGAACACCACTGGTCACAGTTCTCCATTTTGAGAAACTCCCTTCCACTACAACTCTCTGTCTCCTGTTGCCCAGCCAGTTCTCTATCCATCTAGCTAGTACACCCTGGACCCCATACGACTTCACTTTCTCCCACAGCCTACCATGGGGAACCTTATCAAATGCCTTACTGAAGTCCATGTGTATGACATCTGTGGCCCTTCCCTCATCTATCAACTTTGTCACTTCCTCAAAGAATTCTACTAAGTTGGTAAGACATGACCTTCCCTGCACAAAACCATGCTGCCAATCACTAATAAGCCCATTTTCTTCCAAATGTAAATAGATCCTATCCCTCAGTATCTTCTCCAGCAGCTTCCCCACCACTGTCATCAGGCTCACCGGTCTATAATTACCTGGAGTATTCTTGCTACCCTTCTTAAACAAGGGGACAACATTAGCAATTCTCCAGTCCTCCAGGACCTCACCCGTGCTCAAGGATGCTGCAAAGATATCTGTTAAGGCCCCAGCTATTTCCTCTCTCACTTCCCTCTCAAACCTGAGATGGATCCCATCCAGGCCTGGGGACTTGTCCACCCTAATGCCTTTTAGAATACCCAACACTTCCCCCCCTCCTTATGCCAACTTGACCTAGAGTAATCAAACATCTATCTCCAACCTCAACATCTGTAACGCCCCTCTCCTCAGTGAATACCGACGCAAAGTACTCATTAAGGATCTAACTCATTTTCTCTGACTCCTTGCATAACTTCCCTCCTTTGTCCTTGAGAGGGCCAACCCTTTCTCTACTTACGCTCTTGCTCCTTATGTATGAATAAAAGGCTTTGGGATTTTCCTTAACCCTGTTCGCTAAAGATATTTCGTGACCCCTTTTAGCCCTCTTAATTCCTCATTTCAGATTGGTCCTATTTTCTTGATATTCTTCCAAAGCTTCGTCTGTTTTCAGTCATCTGGACCCTATGTATGCTTCCTTTTTCCCCTTTGCTAGTCTCACAATTTCACCTGTCATCTATGGTTCCCTAATCTTGCCCTTTCTATCCCTCATTTTTAGAGGGACATGTTTGTCCTGCACTCTAGTCAACCTCTCTTTAAAAGCCTCCCACATATCAAATGTGGATTTACCCTCAAACAGCTACTCCCAATCCACATTCCCCAGCTCCTGTCGAATTTTGCTATAGTTGGCCTTCCCCCAATTCAGCACTCTTCCTTTAGGACCACTCTCGTCTTTGTCCATGAGTATTCTAAAACTTACAGAATTGTGATCACTATTTCCAAAGTAATCCCCTACTGAAACTTCAACCACCTGGCCGGGCTCATTCCCCAACACCAGTCCAGTATGGCCCCTTCCCGAGTTGGACTATTTACATACTGCTCTAGAAAACCCTCCTGGATGCTCCTTACAAATTCTGCTCCATCTAAACCCCTAACACTAAGTGAATCCCAGTCAATGTTGGAAAAATTAAAATCTCCCATCACAACCACCCATAAAAGATAACTTGTCCAAATTTCATTTGTGTCTAAATCATCAAGCCCCAAGTGTATATTTTCTTCTTATCTTGCTTCTGTATGATAACAAAAGTGCTAAAGCCATACCTTGTTTCCACTTAAAGCAGTAAGTCAGGTCCACACGATCACTTCATTCTTCCACTGGTCATAAGGCTCACTAGCAGTAAACAGGAGTGAATAATCATAAACTAAAACTGTACCTTCTGACTAAATCATCATCTTCTGCAAATGTTATTCTCTAGAAGATAAATGTATTTAAACAAAGTCCAAGTTCACCCTTTTAGTGAAAGCTTTTTTTTCATTTAACTACACTCCACAAAATTCACTTTCTCTGATTACGAGCTCCCCATATTAATACAAACAATTCTCACCCAATAAACTCTTAATTTATCCATCACTTGGCCCCTCATTCCACTTGGTCTCAGGTATCCCTACAGACCATTTTAGACGATGACAGAAGTAGTTAATATACAAAATTGTAGTAAATTGGATTGAAGAGTAATATATCAGCATAGATTGAGAATTGGTTAGTGGACCAAAAACGAAGAGTAGGAATTAAAGGGCCATACTTTTACATTGACAGGCTATGACAAGTTGGATATCACAATGATCAGTGTTTAGGCCACAGCTACTCAAAATATATATCAATGATTTGAATGTATGGACTGAATATTATAAAATTTCAAAGTTTGCTGATGACACAAAGCGAGGTCTGAATGCGAGTTGCGTGGAGCATGCAAAAGGGCTTCAAAGTGATGGATACAGGCAAAATCAATGGGCAAGAACAAGGATGATGGAATATAATGTACAATCCTGTGAAGTTTTCCAAATTAACATGGTGAAAGGAGCTGGCAGAAAGCAGCAGAGGCAGCTGATTGAACAGTCTCTAATTTAATGGCAAAGAAATCCACAAATTCCTTGCACTTGTTGCTGAGGAGATAAGG
This sequence comes from Rhincodon typus, assembly GCF_021869965.1. Taxonomy (NCBI): domain Eukaryota; kingdom Metazoa; phylum Chordata; class Chondrichthyes; order Orectolobiformes; family Rhincodontidae; genus Rhincodon; species Rhincodon typus. Next base: position 54,327,922 of record NC_063339.1, on the reverse strand, counting down.
ATGAAATTGACTTTTGCTGCACCTAGGAGAGAATTAATGCTGATTCCGATGGACAATGCAAGTCCTGAGGAAGAGCTTGTCAAAAATTAGTTGAAAAATACCTCAAGGAATATTCTATAAAATTAGTGAGCAAACATTTCATTTTAAAATTGATCATATCAGGAGACTATTGCTGAACAAAGGCGTAATTCCAATTATTTTAGTGTCTCCATTCCTTGATACAAGTAAGTAGACTGTGCGTATTTTACATAAGATAGTTATTCAGCATGTTATGTTGATTTTTTTCCCTTTAAATTACGTGAATTTAACGCAAAGAACATTATCCACCGATTTTCCATTCGGCGCAACTCAATTGCTGATACACAAAATGCATTATTCCGTGAAGTTCTCGACTAGACCTCTAGATGTTGGAATTATGAAATATTTGGCATTGATTATTTTGAGTCAATAATTTGAACCGCCAGAAGTAGTAATACGGTCAGGGTACTGCATGAATACATATTATTAAAATCGCGTTTAAAAAAAAAGGAAATGTCACGTTGGCCTAATTGTTAATGTTTCAACAAATTGTCATCTGGAAACGTTATGAAAGTGACTTTGATAACTTCAGAAGATTTTATTCAATGTCCCTATATGAATCTAAATTTTAATGCACTATTACAAATCTGAACTACTTGGCTACGTATTATAGATATTATTGGCAGGTTAGTGCGCGCTTGACTGAAGATTTACTTACCTAATGAGTTATGCGTACATTCTGATCTGAATCATTATGTTAAGATTTTTGCATGTTATGTTATAAACCAGCTGGTTTCTCATTAGTAGAAGATTTCTCCATGGTTACAAGGTTGAAGTGCGAACAGAGGCAATAAAAACATTCCTTAAATTACGTGAAGGTTAGTGTGTAATTACTCTAAAAATGCTGTGATTTTACATTTCGGAGCCGGATAATTTGTAAATGTTTATTAGAGATTGCGCATATGACCTGATTCGTTGATTTCTACGTTGTTTTAACATTTCATTCTTTACTAATATGGGTAGGCTAATTTGGAAATATTTATTATGGGGATTGCGCATGTTTGATCTTCATCTGTGGTTTATAATTTGTTGTAAGATTCTTTCTACTGTCATGAGCAGGTGAATTTGCTAGTTTGCGCGGTCTTAGCCTTGTGCATGTTCTGCCCTGAGCCTACGATTCTGTCTGGTGGCAGCAGCATTGAGATGGCCTCTGCTAAGCAGGTGGCCTGTTGGGTTGGTGTGGTCGGGGTGGAGCAGACCATGTGGGTTCAGTGGTGGAGGTGGCGGTGAGCGCGGACGCGCTGTGGACGGTTCTTCCATTCGCATCTCTCCTCCCCGCAAACCACCCCCCCGGCCCTGCAATCCCCAAAACAAACCCCCCCCTCCCGGAGTCCTGAGAATGGTCGAGCCCAGCCTCCTCCTCCTCTTCCTCCACGGCCGCTCTCCCTGCAGCTGTTTAACGGTCGAGTATTCGCCGGCAACGCCGTTGTGTGCGCGCTTCTTATCATCATCGCTGCCGCTAGCTCGCTATGGTAAGGGGAGACAGCAGCTGGCACACACCTCGATGCAAACCCCGGGGAGCCGAGCTTGTATTTTCTCACAACGAATGGTTCAGTTTACTGTCTCTCCGCACCCCGGGTTTGGAGTGGTGGTCCCAGGGTGCCGGCGCCTAGCTCGCAGCGGCCATTTTAACCTAATTTTAGCTGCGGCAGTGAGTGTTGTTGCTAGTGGCCGGCCCAGTTGGCCAAGCCGAACCGAAGGCACCGGCTTCGCGTTTCTCCGTATGCTGGGCAGTTCCCGCTGTCCTGGCGGTAAAGTGGCGGCAGGTTGGTGAGGCGAGGTTTTGGTACCCAGCCTGCGCCTCAGCGCGTTTCTTTCCCCTTTTCCCTCGCGTGAAAGGCACTTTTATTCGACCTGAAATTTATTCCGTGCTATTAATCATTATTTTGGATGGATCTGGTGGCGGTCGGTGCCGAGGAGACGGCAGCCATGACGGAGCAGAGACCTCGGCACGTTTTAACCGGGCAGCTTGTATCGAAGTCTCTGGAAGCGGATTCCTTGCTGTCCGGCCATCATTCCCACTTGGAAATGGTTGCAGCTGAAGTGTAGCCTGAACCCGGTGTATGTTGGGGGGAGGAGGAGGGCGGAATTAACCTGCAAATGTCCCAGTGTTGGGGTCCAGAACTGCAGTAACGCTCCCTGTTCAAATTTGAAATGTCCATCGATTTATTTGTTTATTTTTGTAAATGCGTCAATATCTGGATTTGTTTTAAAAAATAAAAACGGGAAAGAAAAGGGGATAATACATAATCAAAGAGGATATCCCCATCGTCACATTGTTAAGAAAATGCTTACCGATTGCCGCTTATAATTTTTACGCCTATGAGTTTTAATGAGATTCAGGGTTTTATTTCTTTCAAATCACGATTATCTCTTTTTGCGTTGTCAATGCATGTCTTGAGTGTTAAAAGAGCAGATGAGTCTTGTTGGATTCTTTTGTTACAACGTTGAGCTCAAAGGCTCCCCCCCGTCTGTCGCATACCACAATTTGCTGTAATTTGTCTAAATCCACTGCATCATTGAAAGTGATGATGCTTCTGGCACCCGAGCCTTAACTTGCACGACGTAAATTCGTTGGTGGCTGCTCTCCATTTTCATGTAAACATTTAAGTGCTATATAAAATTTGCAACGAGCGTTTCTTCCAGTTGCATTTTTGAAATCTTATTACTGTTTAACTTGGAGTGCTCATTTCATTGCCATGTTAGGATGCTGTGTGATATTCAAGTGGTGCTCATTCTTGTTTTAACCTTTTATTTCCAAACAGGCCTCTGGAGTAACAGTACATGATGAAGTGATTAAAGTCTTCAATGACATGAAAGTAAGAAAATCATCTTCACCAGAAGAGGTTAAGAAGAGAAAGAAAGCGATATTGTTCTGCCTTAGTGATGATAAAAAGCAAATAATTGTGGAGGAAACCAAAGAGATTTTGGTGGGTGAGATTGGAGAAACTGTGCAGGATCCCTACACGTCTTTTGTTCAGTTGCTACCTCAGACCGACTGTCGTTATGCTTTGTATGATGCTACATATGAGACAAAAGAATCAAAGAAAGAAGATTTGGTATTTATATTCTGGTATGTAGTTTTAAAAAAAAAAAGATTTTGACTGAGGCATGTATGTTATTGAAGATGTGCATTGAATGAATGGTTTCTTTGTTAAACCATGCCATAACAATGGCTATTATCTATCTTCACTTTTTTTTTATTTTTTTTTCTTTGTAGGGCTCCGGAAAGAGCATCCCTCAAAAGCAAGATGATATATGCTAGCTCAAAGGATGCCATTAAAAGGAAATTTACAGGTTATAAAATTTTACAATTGTTTGCAATTCTTAATTAAGTTGGTGTAGTGCGACAACAACTTGACTCTATTTTCTGTTTTTTTTCAGGTATTAAACATGAATGGCAAGTTAACGGATTAGATGAAATTCAGGACCGTATAGCACTCGCAGAGAAACTGGGAGGCAATGTGGTGGTTTCACTTGAAGGAATATCCTTGCGTACTGATAATTGAGTGCCATCTTGACTCATGGAGCTTCCATTTCTGCAGCTCTGTCATTTGATCAAAGTTGGAATAGTTTAGTTTTTTTCCACGTAAAGGAGATCTCATTAACTTAAGCAGCCAGCCTGCGGTTGCCCTTAGACTGTTTGATCCCAGTAGTTTGTATGTAGAATCTCAAGGAATGCTTTCACGTCATTCATTCTAGCCAAAACAATTGTCGTTGCATGCATTCCTTGTTTCTTGTACAATGAATGTGAACGTTTGTGAGTAGTTTAGAAATGCTAAGTATAAGCTTTTGAAAACCTTGAGAGTATTGTCCACTGGTCAGGTGGTAGCCATTAATTCAGTATTGTAATTGAAGTTGCACTTGATCGTAGTTCCATGAGGCTCTTGTGCATTCATAACCCACTCCTGCCTTGATAGCCTAGTTTTGTGTCATGGCAACATGTGTTCTACGCTATGCATCAAAGCACTTTTTGTAATTTTATTTTGTTTTAAAAAAAAGCTAAGGAATGCCAACCAAGTTTCTATAGTTTGTAATTGCATCATCAGTGATTTTGTAACTCTTGCGTTTTCATTCCTGTTGTGCAGACCTTAAGGAAGGAGTTGTTTATGTTGCCTTCTGTTTCCAGTGGAATGTACACTACTGAAAAAAGAATGGGAGTCAATGTTTACCATGTTAGGGTTTTTTTTAAACATTGAAGCAAACATGCAAAAATCAGTCATGATGGCAGTTACTGTATACTAGAGCCTTAAATGGAACATTGTTTTTGAGATCAGAAAATTGGCCACGCTTACAATAAAAATTGTGGCTTATGGCCGATTGCTGCTTTTGTTTTCATTTTCCACTGATAAAACATACTAACTGGAAATGTAACCTGCACTCACTATTGGTACTCCTTTGTGAACGATCATACTGTAATATTTGCAATAGTTTTACTGATTTTTATAATTTCCAATTTAGTGGAAGCATTTCGTGTTTTTAAACCAGTATTTTCAAAATAGAAGTTACAAGCTTAAATTGAATTAGTCATTGTTTGACTGAGCTGTAAGTTACAGCTTTAATCAGTCAGCTAATCAAACTTATCCTATTACACCAAAGTGTGCTAGTGAAGGTAGGCATATTTTCATGAATATGCCAATGTCAAGTTACATTAACAATTGAGTTTTGTATCTTAATACACAAACTGAATATATTTTAAGATGGCCATTCTGTTCAGAGTCACTACACAAAGCTTCAGCTTTTGCAATTTAAGTATGAATGTTTTGAGATTTGAACTCGAATGGAGTGGTTTTTATAACTGAGGAGACTTCCTGCAAACACTCAGGGATCCTAAATTGAATTGTGAAAAGCGCAGTTTCTTCTGGGAGTGTATGTATGTAAAGTTGGAATAGACAAAAATCCTTTTAAATGTGACCCGGGGACTGTTCTGGTTACAGTTTGGATATCAGCTATTGCTGCATTTGGATCAAAGCCAACAGTTGCTGTCCTACTGGAGAATTTGATCTGCATGCTGAGAGTAATCCTGTGCTAGTCAGAGCTATTTATGGGAAACGCATGCTTTTGTGTCTTGTCATCCTTGTCCACAAATGGCAAAACTGGACATAGTTCCTATGCTGGATAAAAGGAAAGTCCTGCCAGGCAGCCAAACATAGCTGTCAAATATTGCATGTACATGGAATGCTTTTCTAGAAGAAAATAAGTTGTGAATTTTATTAACTGCTTAATGTTCATTGACATAATTTTCCATGTAATTTTACACAATACATGGGAATAAACTCCCTACAATATGTCAAATTACAGGTTTTTGTTTAAAAATTGCTTCTTTGAAGCAATACTCAATTTATATGTTAGGAAATGAAATTTTTGAATACATGTAAAACATTTGAAATTTTGTATCTGGTACTTTGTAGTAGTGAGTGAAGATACTAGCAATGTTTTGGAACAAATTCATTGTTTAAACGTTGTAGAAATTCATCTTTATCCTTAAGATGATCTCTACAGGTTCTTTAACTTTTTAAGCTGAATACATTTTGATAATGAGGTAATATGGAGCACTTTTGAATGCTAGGATGTTCCAAACAGCTCATGAGCAATTTAAATTGTCATTTTTTAATGTATGAAAAGTATTTTTGTTTCAAGATATCTCTATTATTAGATATTGAGTGCAATACTACTTCAAATGCCTATTTTAAAGGACACTTTCTTTTAGGGTAACTCCATTTTTATTTTTGCAAGAATGAGAACATGGATACAGGAGTAGGTGATGCAGCCCCATGACTTTTGTCAGTTAATGAAATTATGGCTGATCTGTGTCTTAATTCTAGATCCCAGCTTTAATTCTGTAATTCTTCAGGCTTTTTGACTAGCAAGGATCTTTCAGTTGAAAGTTTTTTGAAATTTCAAATTGCTGTTAATTAGTCTTTCTGCAGTCAAGCGAAGCAATGTTTCTGATTTACATTACCTTTTGTGTAAAGAAGTACTCTGATTCCACCCTTGAACAACCTAGTTCTAATTCTTCCCTGTTCCCACTGTTGGAAATATTCTCTATCATATCAAGTCTTTAAATGATCCTACATTAGAATACGAAGTCTTTACCAAGTCTTTTTTGTTTGCACATTTTTTCCTATTTTTGAGCCTCTTTTGCCAGTTTTTTCAGCCTCCAGTTTATTTGGTGTTTGCAATGGAACTAGCATCTACTGAGTGTCTTTAGCCACTGCTTCTCAACCATTAAGTTGGTGGCTAGATATCAGTGGGAAAGCTTGCAGCAATAATTATTCTGCTCACTTAGTAAATAATCTATTGTAAATATTTGCTAATAGCAGCTAACAACTTGTAACTAAAGTTGTAATGACTTGTAATTAAGCAGACTGCTTCAACATGCCCTGGAAACAAAAGTTCTTGTGTGGATAATCAAATTGTGTAAAGTCAATCCTAATCACAACATCCTGGCTCTAAGTGTGATTGACAAAGTTGTCTTAACTAAATTCTGACCAGAAATAGTCAAGACTTTATGGATTCTTCATCTTTTGCGAACGTTTTATGTTCAGTTGAGAAGTAATAAACTCCTTTTTAAATGCAGGATGTAGCAGTTTTGTGTGTACTGTTTTTTTTAAAAAAAAAAAAAAAAAATTTGATATGAAGTAGGACATTTAAAACATGAGCTATGTGAGTAATAGTGTGGTGTTTTATTTCCTGGTTCAGAGCTAATAAGTTGATAAATTCAGAAGTTTTTTTTGTTTTGTTTGGAAGTTGACTTTGGTTCAGTGAGGTGGCAGCAGCTGGCTTCCTTTTAAAGTATGGGATCTATCCAAGTGCACCAACTAGAGTAAAGGAATGTGTATGGATGCTGCATATTGTGTTAATTCACTTAAGTATTCCAACATGTTTCAGAATTGATGTATGATTACCATAATTGGGTATGGAGAACAATGGAGGAATTTGGAAGGGTAAATACAAGCTTAGTCATACACCTGAGTTTTCAGAAGAAATTAGAAGTGTTGAGGTGTTGGCCAGGAGTTCCCATTTGTAATTGGTACTTCCAGAAGGTTAAAATCAGGCTGACTCGAATTTGGTAATGATTGCTTCAGCTTCCCCCTGACTCTGGAATGTTGGAATTTGTGGGGAATGGCTTTATATGTAATGCATTCAGGGGCCAGAAGCCAGTTAAGTCAGCAAGATCAAGTGATAGTGGTATTTTGAGTGAGTTGTCCTTTTTTGTAGAGTATTATACAATCAGGGAGACTATGAAGCCAATATAAATGCTCCAGTGGACACAATTGTCTTTCAGAATTAATGATTAAGAAATTTAAGTGCCCCATACTATTTTAAATGGTTTATGAAAGTGTTAAAGGTGTGATTAATTGAATAACCAATAAGGGAATGTAATCTAACTTTTTTTTTCGATTCTTCAGAACTGAAATGGCTCAAATTACAATAAAAACTAGGGAGGGCATGTATCACAGATGGTTAAAATTGTGATCCAACCTTGTTTTCAGTTCTTTTGGAATGTAATTCTACTCGGATTGCTAGTAGCATCAAGGAGATTTTTGACACATTAGGTGTACAGAATCATACTATTGTGACACTGGTAGTAATCCTACTATCTTTTGGATGGTAGGATTACTACCAGTGTCACAATAGTATGATTCTGTATACCTAAAAGGGACATGTAGCTGATTATAATATAACCCTAAGCTGAAAGTTCTTGTGTGTGATCCCTATGGCTAACAACCAAGACAAAGATACAAATGGAAAGGTCTCATCCGAAGCCTCAAAGATAAACCTTATTATTTTTGAAATAGAAACCATTGGTTTTAATCAACTGTTTACATCAGAAGTGGTATGTAATATGGGACAATTTCAATACAAGTCATTGCTTGATTGGTTTTTTAAAAGCAAAATAGTATTAAAGAAGTAGAAGTTGCTTTCTCAAATGTTATCTTCTGACATTGGCTTACTATGGAGCTTAAGATTCTGAAGTCTGAGGAAACTAACCAAAAGTGTGGAATTCTGTCCAAGTAAACCTTTAAGCGATATCCTGTGTGGGGAAAAATGAACATTTAAAACTTGTGAAAATTCAGGTATCAGTTTCGTGATCTGTGATTTTTGCTTTGGAGCATGTAGTTCAGTGCAGGTACTGTCAGTTTGGAAGATCCTGCTATTTGGGGATAAGCACTTTCAACTAATATGCATGCAAGAGGGGGAAAAAAAAGCATTTTCTGGATTCATGTTCTACAGTTAAACCTGCAATCTCATATGGTCTGATTTCAGTCATTAGTTTGGGAGCAGCTGTTAGAATTGAAAGGTAAAATGAATTTCTTTCAATAATTGTGTACCCATGACGTCCTGCACAAATACTTTAGACTGTCAATTTTCAGATGTTAACAATCCATAAATATCCAGGAGTGAGAAGGATTATATCAGAGCTGATTTTGTTGTTTTATTTTTTTTTTATTTTGAATGAGGAATTTGCATCTTTCTGCCACACTGGATGACATTGCAAAATGAAGTTTATGTACTGCTAATAAATTATACATTGTAGGATTAAGAAATGTGATACCCTATGATCAAATTTGATAAAGGTGGAACTCTATCAAATTGAAGTAACTGAGGACCTTTAAAGATCAATGTAGACAACAATGTGTTTATTGATTACTGGGTATATTTAAAATAGGATCAGATTTGTCATTTTTGAGATTAGCAAAAGGACCAGGTCACATTATTCCATGTTAGTAGTGTTTGGCTAGAAATTTGTGTAAACGCCCCATTTGCTTCATTCTCAAGCTTTTTTGAATACAGAATGTTTTTGTAGACTATCCATATTTTTTAAATTCGTCCATGGCCTATAGCTGGCAGCATTTATTGCCCAGAAGGCAGTTGAGTCAACCAAATTAACATGGCTCTAGTGTTGTATGTAGACCAGACCAGACAAGGATAGCAGTTTCCTTTCTCTGAAGTACATTAGTGAACCAGATGGTTTTTTCCCTTACAATCAGCAATGGTTTCGTGGTCATCATTCGACTCTGAAATACAGGCTTTTTATTTTATTGGATTCAACATCTACATGGTGGATTTGAACCCAGACCCCCAGACCGTTACATGGGTCTCTGGATTTAGTCTTGCAATACCAACAAGCCATTTCCTGTTTGGATTGGGAATCAATTTGGTGAATCCGTACTTCTTTCCAAAGCCATAGTTGTCATCAAAACTGAAGGAGTACTTCAGATGTGAGTTAACACAAGGCTCTATTCAAAGGAACTAAACTTTAACCCTTTTATATTCAGTCCACTTGACTTCAATACCAACATTCTGTTCAGTCTTTTTGACTGGTTTTAGTACTGAATCATTGTGATCTTCTGTCTCCCAAATCATTTTATTTCTCTCCATTAGATGCTCAGATCACTGCACCTGAGAGATGTATCAAATTCGTTCCCGAATCAAGCTCCATCTACTATTGTTTTGGCTACTCGCATCTGTTTGTATCTCACTGACATTATGTATTCAACTCTATTAGTTATTGTGCATGATAAATACTACATGCAGATCATTTTTGTTTCTTCATTCAACTCATTAGCACAGTATAGTGAAAAGTTGAGGCACTGAGCAAATCCTTTTGAGTGATGCTTGCCCTTCAGTGTAAGCAGCCTTTAATAAAAGCACAATACTGAAGTATGGATCTGAAGGTATCGGAGGTCCAAAACCAACAAAATGCTGGAGGAATGCCATCTGTACAGGCAAAATTAATCTTTAAACTTCACCTGGACTCTTCCTTGTGAGTTATAACTAACTTGTAACAGTAACACTGCTCCTTTCTCACATTCTGCCTGACCCACTTAGCATTTTCAGCATCTTGTTTTTATTTCAGATTTACAGCAACTACAATATTTTGAAATTTAAGTTTTGACTCCTGTCTGTAGTAGCATGCAATGTCCAATCCCTAGAAAGGAAATTGTCAGGTTGCATAATGGGCATCCGTCTTGAACACGTAATTTCGCCCTCAAGTTTTCTTTGTTAAGCTAGACTTAGTTAAACTTTGAAAGACTTGACAAATTTAGACTGTTGAGTTAGTAATATAATCTTGACACATGATTTCGTTGAAAGTACATTACTATCATGCCCAGCTGTGATGTTCTGTCTGATACATATTCTTCCGGTGTATGGCCAAGCTCATGTGATTTGGTGTTTGTGTAATTAATTCATACAGAGCAGTAAACTGAGAACAGAATAATTACTTAATTGGAAATATTAATGACATTAGTGAAGGCTAGCTAGCTCAATTGTTGAATGTTAATTATACCTTATGATAGTTCATAAATTCGATCTTCTTGAATAAACTATATTTAGAGTTACCCTAAACACACAATCCAATAATGTATTACTTATACAATTAACTGCTCAAGAAATATCTAATGCACATGGCATAAATCCTGAAGTAGTCAGGTTAGCAAGAAAGGTCTATCGCAAGGCTTGTGGATGGGCTGAATGATCTCTGCACTGTAGGGATTCTATAAAATCACAGTTGTTTATTACATTCAGGCTATCTGCATGTTCTGCTATACACATGTTCCAACTTGAACATAATTTACATAATCTAATGTACTAAATGTTTTCAGCTGCTACAGTAGTAGATAAATGATATCCTATTGAGCAAGTACCCCAGGCTGTTCATGGATTGATTATGGCATCATCTTTCACTTTTTTTATACCACAGGTTTCAAGTTGAATGGTAGGAAATGATGACAAATTAAGGTGCTATATATCGTTACCCAACAGCTTCGCATTTAAAATTTTACACATGGAGTGCATTTAATATCTCACAACTGTACATTGTTTTATAAATGTTTACATAACTTTAATACTAAATTTTTAATGTTTTAACTCTTGCCTGTCGTGTGTGCATCGCATATGATGTCATATTGCCTCTGATCCTGCATATTATTCAAAATGGTTTTTAGGGGAAAAATGCCTTTTGAATCTTTCTGTGCAACACAGAAGGTATGAAGAGTGGCACTCGGTGCTCAAGTATTGAACATTTTCATCAACTCTTGAAATAAAATCAAAATACTGCAGATGCTGGGGATGCCTGAAATAAAAAGAAAGTGATTGAGGAGGTCCAACAGTATTTGTGGAGAGAGAAACCAAGTTAATGTTTGAAGTCCAGTATGATATCTTCCACAGGAGGATGGTGTGTAAAGGAAGAAATAACTGGTGCTTGTTAGAAAGGTAGAAAGATAGAAAGATAATCATGGGGGATTTTCATCTAGACTTAAATCAGTTGGGCAGAAGTAGCATGGAAGAAGTGTTTACCCTGAAAGCATTCTCTAATGTTTTTCAGAACAGCATGTTCTGGAGCTGACCAGAAAATTGGCTATACTGCACATGGTATGTATCATGAGATGGGATTAATTAATGATGTCAGTGTGATGGGACCTGTAAATACTGTAATCATAATCTGATTAACTTTTATATTTTGGTTTGAGTGAGGGGGGATTGGGTCCAAAACTACTATTTTAAACTTAAATAGTAGCAACTATAAGGGCATAAAAGCAAAGCTTTCTAAAGAATAGAGGTGCAAATACTTAAGGGGATATTTCAGAATGCATAGAATGTATGCATTCCAAAGCAAGAAATAACTCAAGGACCCACCATCCTTGGTTAACTAATAACAATAGAGTAAAGAAAAAGAGGTAATTTTGCAAAGTTGGCAGAACAGAAGATTGCCCTGAAAGAAGAAAAAACCGAAAGATTAATGCAGAAAGACTTCTGTGAAGACTTCTTCATAGTGCTGTCTTTTGCTCTAGAATTCTAGGTCATAGCTGTGGTTCTGAGTCTCTGGCTAATGGAGGGTAGTTAGGTGTGAGTATTCTTTTTGCAACCAAATGGTGACTCTCTATCTTTAGAACTTGTAGTGATATCTTTATGATGAGTCTCGTACTGGATGGTGTGTCTTTATTACTTTGGCCAAGTGCACAGCCTCGAGTAACATCCGAAGTTTCTGCTTGTAGATCAATTTTGTCTTCGTAACTTGTTACCTGTCTTTACTAGGACCTGACCTGAGTTTGGGATGTGGTCACCTTGGATCTTTATCTGATCAGGAATAGTGGATTTTGTTAGGATGCCACTGCTCAGGAATCAGCACTTCACCAGTAGAACTTTAAGTGGCTGGCACAGAGTTCAGGTTGCTGGAATGCCCTGACTTGGGGCATGGTGGATGGCACAGAAGTGAGCTGGATGATGGTGCAGGAACATGGTGGATTGGCATTGTTCAATACCCTGCATACAGCCAAAACCATTGCGAGTATTAAAATGGTCAACCCTGGAGACATGGGATATTGAGGCAGCTCAGGCTCGTGATAGGTGTCTTGTCTGATCTGACCCAGATTTGAATGGAATTCCTCATTGTTCCTGGACTCTGAAACTTTCGTCAGGGACTTGCATTCTCCAATTTTGGCCCTCAAGGAAATTCATTCCATACCCTTTGTCAGCATAGAGGGATTTCCTGTATGGGCTACTGTTGGACTGTGACCTTTGTCCCCAATTGGACATGTCCTGGTGATCCATCTTGGTGTCTAGTGGCACCACAGTGGAGGGCGTTCTCTTTGGGGATATTCCTCTTTACCATTGGGAAGTTGGGGTGGAGGTCCTTGGTTAAGTAGGTTCACAAAATTCTCAAGCTGCCTGTAATTTGTAATGGCATTGAATCCATAACCCACACTTTTATGTTAATTGTTATAGGCTTTTGCCCCTCTTCTTTTTTTTTTGATATTTGAAGGGACTTTAACTAACTTAGTTTTTGGTTGCACTTCAGCAGCAAGAACCCAATCTTTGGATTCCTAGTAAGAAAAGTGGGAGGCAGATCAGGTGGTCTGATAGTGGACCTGGCCCAAGTGGCCATTAACAGGTACAGGAAGTGGCTGGCGGACGTGTTTATTGACTGTCTGCCTTTCTTCTGTGGTTACAACTAGGTGTACTTGGAGAGGGTGCAGGCAGACTCCAGTGGTACATATCTGGCCTCCTATAGCACCACAGGTCTATCATCATCATTACCATAGTGATACTTTAAATTCCTTTGGTGTATTGATTCTCCTTCCAGTGCCCCTTAGGGGCTACCCATGCTAATTTTGTCTAAAAGAGAAAACACTTGATGGCTGTATTGTACCTAAACCACCAAGAACCTGATATGACAGCAGCCCTTATGTGGCCTTGCTGCACTGTTCGTCCTCGGAAAGGCCAAGGAAACTGAGCAGGATGTGGATGTCCCTCATTTGTAATATGGGAATGTCGGAAAAAGAACTAGAAGTAAGTAATTTAGCCCCTGTAGCCTGCTCCACCATTCAATTAGATCCTGGCTGATGTCCTATCTCAATGCCATGTACCTACACCGTCTCCACATCCCTTGGTATCTTTAATATCTAGAAATCTATTGATCTTTGTCTTGAATGTACTGACTAAGCCTCCACATCTCTCTCAACTAGAGAATTCCAAAGATTTCCACCATCTGATTGAAGAAGTTCCTTCTCATCTCAGTCCCAAATGGCTTTCCCCTCATTTTGATACCATGTTCTCTGGATTTATATCCCACAGTCAAGAGAAATGTCCTCATCTGGATCTACTCTGTCAAGCCCTGGAATAATTGTGTAAGTTTCAATGAGATTACCTTTCATTCTTCTAATCTCTGAAGGGTACAAGCCCAGTCTTCTCAATCTGTCCTCACAGGACAGACGTACCCAGTAATCAGTAATTGCTGAGCCTCAGTTGCACTCCCTATATGGCATGTATTCCAGAACTTTGCACAATGTTTTAGGGGTGTTCTTACCAAGGTTCTAGATCATATATCCCTGCCAGTTGCTCTGAATGTGTGCTGGACATCACCAGCTGGTGTGCAGCTGGCATCCTCGCCAAAGATCTGTGTGTCACCTATACTACTGTTCGGTCCATGCTGCATGGAGTCTCGTGCTTCCTGGGGATGTTGGGAATACATTCAGGAAATGAATGCTAAGTGTTGCTGCAAATGCTTCCCCAAGAAGTTGGCTATCTACTCACCAGAGGAGCTTTTGCATTCCCAGCCCTGAGCCATGACAATGCACATGAGCTGGATGAACATCTCTATTGACCGGCTCCTCAGTGGAGCCAGAGGGAGAGGCTGCATGTGGGAGACACGCAAACAGATTAAGAGAGACTAGATTGGTTAGAACTATACCCATTGCATTTTAGAAGAATGAGGGGGATTTCCTAGAAACCTATAAAATTCTAATAGGACTAGACAGGGTAAATGCAGGAATAATGCTCCCGATGGTTGGGGAGTTCAGAACCAGGGGGTCAGAATTTCTCCACCGAGTAAGTGGGGATCCTATGGAATTCTCTGCCACAGCGAGTGAGTGAGGCCAAAACATTGAATGTTTTCAAAAAGGAGTTAGATATAGTTGTTAGGGCTAAAGGGATCAAAGAGCATGGGGCAAAAGTAGAAACAAGTACTGAATTGGATGATCAGCCTTGATCATAGTGAATAGTAGAGCAGTCTTGAATGGCTGAATGGCCAACTCCTGCTCCTGTTTTCTGTGTTTCTAGCTCTGGAGAGAGAAAGCTGTGCGGTGCTGTAACTTTTTCGGTGTTATCTAGTAAGTAAGGAGCCAAAGGATGGGACTGGAGCCTCTTGACCATTTCTCCTTCTGACATCACCAGATCCACAAAGAGCTCCCATTTTGCCAGGGTGGACTCTCTACTCTTCCACTCTCCCAGCCTGTCTGTTGCTGCCCACACCACTGGGGTGATATAGCAGAAGAAAATCTTCTCTTCTGAATGGGCCCTAACCCTCCCATCATGGACCCATTTCTCCTGGAAGGAAAAAAAAACAAAATGAGATAAGGCCACTGTCCTTTGTGTCCAATGTCATGTGTCCCACCTATGAACAGGGTGTTTCAGAGGTGACAGGATACAGATCTTTGACTGTGAGCCATTCAGGTGAGTGAGTAAAGAGCTTGGGCAGTACAGCCCTTCCATGTTCAGGTTTAGCATATGCCACAAAGCTCCTCGGGTGATGTGTCTGCTGAAGAGTGCGAGGCCTGGGCAGCTGTCTAGAAAGGGGTTGCCCTTTGACAGAATGTATGAGCTTGTTGCACTGAATTGAGCTTCTTCTCACTTTCCTTTCTGCACTCAAACTTCTTTGGTTTCAGCTGTGGCTTCCTCTTGCCACCCTCAGGGAAGAGGAGCTCCCGTCTCTCCCTCACAGCTTCAAAGCCAACAGCAATGAGCTGAGAGGTGTGCCTGCCCCAGATGATAGGTAGATAATAGGTCTATGTTCTATGATCAGAGGTATAGATAGAGTGGACAGCCAGAGACTTTTTCCTAGGGTGGAGGTAGCTATTACGAGGGGCCATAGTTTTAAAGTGAGTGGAGGTAGATATAGGGGAGACGTCAGAGGTAGGTTTTTTTTTTTACTCAGAGTGGTAGGGGCGTGGAATGCATTGCCGGAGAGGGTAGTAGAGTTGGCCTCATTAGGGGCATTTAAGCGGCTATTAGATAGGCATATGGATGATAGTATAAGGTACGGGTGGGGGTTAGATAGACCTCAGGTTTAGGGTAAAAGTTCGGCACAACATTGGGCCGAAGGGCCTGTACTGTGCTGTACTGTTCTATGTTCTATGTATTATCCTATTCTAAGATCAAACTACCTTGCATACCCCACGTCTTACTATCATCAATGTGCCTATCCAAGAGTTACTTAAATGTCCCTAATGTATCTGACACCATTACCACTGCTGGCAGCGCATTCCACGCATCCACCACTCTTTGTGTAAAGAACCTCCCCTATACATTCTTCCAATCACCTTAAAATTATGCCCCCTCGTAATAGTCATTTCAGCCCTGGGAAAAAGTCTCTGGCTAGCCATCTATTTATGCCTCTCATCATCTTGTACACCTCTATCAAGTCATCTCTCATCCTTCTTTGCTCCAATGATAAAATCCCTAGCTCCCTCAACCTTTCCTCATAAGACCTGCCCTTCAGTCCAGGTAGCATCCTGGTAAATCTCCTCTAAATCCTCTCTAAAGCTTCCACGTCCTTCCTATGATGAGGCAACCAGAACTGAACACAATATTCCAAGTGTGGTCTAACCAGGGTTTTATAGAGCTGTAGCATAACTTTGTGGCTCTTAAACTCAATTCCCCAATGAAAGCCAACACACCACACATCTTCTTAACACCCTATCAACTTGGGTAGCAACTTTGAGGGATCTAGGAATGCGGACCCCAAGATCCCTCTGTTCCTCCACCCTGCCAAGAATCCTGCCATTAACCTGCTATTCTGCAATGAATCACTTCACACTTTTCTGGGTTGAATTCCGTCTGCCACTTCTTTGCCCAGCTCTGCAGCCTTTCAATGTCCTGTTGCAACCTACAACAGCCACAACTATCTACAACTCCACCAACCTTTGTGTCATCGGCAAACTTACTAACCCACCCTTCCACTTCCTCATCCAAGTCATTTATAAATATCACAAAGACCAGGGGCCCCAGAACAGATCCCTGCGGAACACCACTGGTCACCGAGCTCCAGGCTGAATACTTTCCATCTACTACCACCCTCCGTCTTCTATTGGACAGCCAGTTCTGTATCCAGACAGCCAAATTTCCCTGAATCCCATGCCTCCTTACTTTCTGAATGAGCCTACCATGGAGAACCGTATCAAATGCCTTGCTAAAATCCATATACACCACATCCACTGCTCGACCTTCATCAATGTGTTTTGTCACATCCTCAAAGAATTAAATAAGGCTTTTGTGAGGCATGACCTGCCACTCTCAAAGCCATGTTGACTATTTCTAATTAAACTGTGCTTTCCCAAATAATCATAAATGCTATCTCTCAGAATCTTCTCCAATAATTTGCCCACCACAGAAGTAAGACTGACTGGTCTGTAATTCCCAGGCTTATCCCTATTCCCTTTCTTGAACAATGGAATAACATTTGCCACTATCCAATCATCTGGTACTACTCCAGTGGACAGTGACGACACAAAGATCATTGGCAAAGGTGCAGCAATCTCTTACCTTGCGTCCCGTAGTTACCTTGCGTCCCGTAGTAACCTTGGGTGTATCCCGTCTGGCCCAGGGGACTTATCTATCCTCATGTTTTTCAAAATTTCTAGCACATCCTCCTTCTTAACCTCAACCTGTTTGAGCATATCAGTCTGTTTCACTCTGCCCTCACAAACGTCAAGGTCCCTCTCACTGGTGAATACTGAAGGTAAGTGTTCATTACCTCCCCTACCTCCTCCGACTCCACGCACAAGATCCCTCCACTATCCCTGATTGGCCCCACCCTCACTCTGGCCATCCTCTTGTTCCTCACATATGTATAGAATGCCTTGGGGTTTTCCTTAATCCTACCCACCAAGGCTTTTTCATACCCACTTCTAGCTCTCCTAAGTCCATTCTTCAGTTCCTTCCTGGCTATCTTGTAGCCCTCTGGAGCCTTGTCCATTCCTTGTTTCCTCAACCTTAAGTAAACTTCCTTATTCCTCTTGACTAGCTGTTCCACATGCCAGGTCTCTGGACACAACTCAATATCCTTGGTGCCTGTCAAAGAATTTAGCACAACCTGCAGATCTCTCAGAACAATCAACACTTCAGTTCCCCCACTTCATCTGATTTACCACCTTTCCGCTATTGAGGCTGGATAAAATAGGAATGGTCAGTGATAGGATGAAAGGGTGCAGACAGTAAATAATGGAAGAGTTGGTTGGATTATGGGAGTGGTCATAGCAGAAGTAAAGAAAGGCTGTGTTTGTTGCTATTACAAGTACAGGGGTTACTCTGACCAAGAATGCAGTTACAGGATGTGTGGCACATTTACATCACAACAATACTGCAGGGAGCTTTCTGCATCAAACAGTATTGAAACTGAACTGACACAAGCGAAGAGAACAATAATACCAACAGCTCAGTGAAACACCATTAACAGTATTCAATTAAGTGACTCATTTGGGAAAATCTGGAACTGTGGATAACTGGGGTCTTTATTTAAATTATGATGTTTACTTAATCTTTAGATTTAAACAACAAACAAACACTGGTTAAAATCTATATTTGTTCAGAGCAAAGCAGCAAGGGAGTGATGACCAAAGGGGTGAAGGAGAAGTGAAATAAAGCAGCGAGTGGGGCGAAGTGAGTAATATGAGCAAAGTGTTGGCTGATTATAAGTAGTGTGGGGTGAGGGGCAACGAGCAGGAGAGTGAGGGGTATGCAAACAGGGTGACAAGTGAGACAGTTAGCAGCGTGGGATCAGCAGTGAGAGGGATGGTTGAGGAGATCGGTGAGTAGGGTGTGAGGGGGTTGGTTAGTGGGGGCTCTAAGGGGTCAGCCAGCAAAGCAGCATGTGATGTGTTAAGAAGGGGCAGTGAGTTGTGGCAAGTGGGAGGGTGAGATGGTATTGGGGGGGCAGCACTGATGGGGCAGTGGGCAAGATGGTGAGGGGATGGTGAGTGGGATAGCAAGGGGGTGATGAGGGTATGATGTTGTGGGTAGTAACCAGGGTGACAAGGGGCACAGGGAACAGTGTGGCAAGGAAGGTACAGTGAGGTGGGATAGCAGTTAAGTGGTGAATTGGTTGGTGAGTGAGACAGGATAGGCTGTGGGAGGGAGGATCAGTTTGGTAAATGGTAATTTCAAGGAGGCTTTCTTGCCCATGTTTGACCTGATGCCACGAGATTCATGAAGTCCATAATC
>NC_063339.1:54283618-54308618 GCF_021869965.1 Rhincodon typus | reverse complement strand
TAGTGTGTAGTATGTAAGCTAGTTAATTCGGAAGATCAAAAATGTGTGCTGCTGTGAAATCAGATGCCATAATCATAGCTATTGAAATTACTGCTTACATTTTTAGAACTGTAATTGAAAACAATAATTTTGGGGGCTTATGTAACAGCTGTTTGTTAAAACACATGGCTGTGGAAGCAAATTGCTTGGGAGAGTGTTTATTTTGTTCTACCAGATCAGGTGGTCAACAGCCTGAAAGGTGATCCATGAAAGGGTCCTATTTCGCCTGCTGTCACAGTTTCAGAAAAGAACTGGAGGATCTGAGGGCTATCTTCTCCAATTAGGTGCCATTTCTGTCCCACCTTTGTGGCTAATAGGTTTACTTAGAATGCTATCAGCAAAAAATGCAGGAGGCCTGTGACCTCTGAGCAAAGAACTGTACACATGGGAGTCACTGAATTTAAGCTGAGGCCTTTGCAGCGTGTGCAGCACTGGAGTAACTACTTGGGACATCTTCCATGTCTGTAAGGAGAGAAGCTCCAAGCTGCTAGCCAGTATGGGAAACTAGTCTGACACAGCAAAGAAGACTCCGAAGTCCATGGCACTGAGCATTGTGCGACTGACGGAGGGGAGGAGAGTGGGAAAGCATGTGTAACTTGTGAACTGAATTTGTTTGAAGCCAGTATGTAAGTATTTACCTTCACATTGTCTTTAAATATTTAAGAATATGACTTTTCAGTTATCTAGATCAGAAGGTTGACAGCATGTGGTTGTTGAGCATAAGTATACAGGGTACACTGCAGTGTTTTGGATGCAATCTTGAGCTGTAACCATATCAAACCTCAAGTGAATGCTTTTTTTTAAAAAAAAAACAAAAAATCCAAGGAGCTAATTTGACAGAAGCAAAAAAGTTGTTTATGCTATTGTCCACATCACCGCAAAGACCGATTGGGTCTTGGTGTTGCTGCTTGTACGTACATCCTTCCTTTGTCCAAATTGGTATTGATTGTGTTACTGTACTTCAGAAATATCGCTGTAAACTGCTTTGGAATGTTTGGTCATGTAATGTGTAATATAAATGCAACTCTTGAGGAACTGAAAACCAGCAGCACATTATGTATGAAACTCAGTACAGCCATACATCAGTTATGATCTGATGCTTGAAAGCAAATCTGGTCTGTGTTAAACCTGAATCTAAATCGTTTATTTCGTTAGGCAAGCATGCAAGATTTTGGAAGTTCTGACCCCACCATTACAAAATGGAACTGCTAATGGGCACATAAGCAGCAGAGCCGAAGATGTGGTTATTGTCATTAGTGATGAAAGTGATAATGAAGAGCAGTCCAAAAGCTCTGCATCTTCTGTGTCAATTGGGTAAGTATTTACTTTGATTATGTCATTAGGTGCAATTTCTTTATTAAAACTTTGTCACTTCCGCTGCAGGCACTGTGAAGTCAGCACAGGATGTTTGAGAAATATGGCTATTGAGTGGAAGCGTAATAGGTGTAACTCTTCCACAAATGTGAAGACAGGACTTCTGGTTAGACCACAAATCAGCTTGAATTTTAAAAGAAAGCCTCTATAATGAAGTCTAAAATAATCTGTTTTCAAAGTGTTGTTTAAATGTTAGCATGTGCCCACAGTGCAGCCACTTGAGCAGTATGATGTTTTTATCTTGGAAAAAGGTGCCATTATATTGCTTGAAGTGAAAATCTTGACTGCAATAAGTTATAACTGGAGATTCTTGTATTCACTGCTGTCATGCATAGTTATTGTGTGAAACCAGATAATGAGCTATAACCAAGAGCCTGCAATTTCCTTGGTGATTTTATTTTTAAGTGTGGTATTCAAATTTGAAGGATGACCATTTTATGTTTGCAAATTACAGATGATTTATTTTCACACCATTTTATTAGGCTGGCCTTTTTCTTTCCTCGTGGCTTCCGTTTTTCTTAAGGTAGATTGGTCCATATGGATCAGCTGTTTTGGTTATGGCAGTTGAATTGTGAAAAAAGCTGTTCTGCTCAACCTTTCCATGCAGGCAAAAAGTATACATCACCCCTTTCTTGATTTCTCGTTAATGATTTTCAGCTTTTTTTTTTTTTTGTTAAGCTTACCTCTATCACTTAATTTAGCAAAAATGGTGTAAATAAACTTGCAATTCTGGTCTCCCTGGTATAGGAAGGGTATTGTGAAACTTGAAAGGATTCAGAAACGATTTACAAGGGTGTTGCCAGGGTTGGAGGGTTTGAGATATAGGAAGAGGCTGAATAGACTGGGGCTACTTTCCCTGAAGCGTTGGAGGCTGAGGGGTGACCTTGTAAGTTTATAAAGTCATGAGAGGTATACCTAGGGTGAATAAACTATATCTTTTCCCTGGGGTGAGAGTAGTCAAAAACTAAAGAGCATTGGTTTAAGGTGAGAGGGAAAGATATAAAAGGGACCTGAGGGGCAACTTTTTCACGCAGAGGGTGGTGCATGTATGGAATGAACTGCCAGAGGAAGTGGTGGAGGCTGGTACAATTACAACATTTGAAAGGCATCTGGATGGGTATATGAATAGGAAGGGTTTAAGAGGGATATGGGCCAGATGCTGGCAAATGGCAATTAAAATACCTGTTCGGCGTGGATGAGTTGCACCAAATTGTCTGTTTCCATGCTGTATATCTCTGGCTCTATAACGCATCCTATTGCGGAGTGATGGGTGAAATAGCCAGAAGTGAAATGTAGTTTGATCTGGAATGCATTGCTTGATAGATGGAAACAAATTGTGATTTTTCAAGAAAATTGATTAAATGGTGGAGGATGGTAAAGGGCATGGGAGAAAGTTTAATTGGCTGGCTGTTTCAAAGACAGTTGGGTATACTCCTATATTGCTTCTATTGTGATTATTATCTGCAAATGTCAGCCTCATTCTATGGACCTTTCTCCAACCCATTGACCCACTGAGAAACTGATTTTAACTCTTGCTGTCAGGAAAGCAAAGGAGAGGTACTTCGGAGTCAGCCAAGTTTACTTTTCAGAGGTCTAATAGCATTTTGAAGTTTCTGGCTATCATAAAGAGTATGGATTCACTGTTTAGGAACTGGGCAACCTGTTCAGTATGAATGCAAAAGAGGTATATGAGGTTGACTTGTTTGACTGTTGGAGCTTGGAGAACAATTCCAGGTTTCTTTTGCCCAACTTGATCTGGGCTATATTTTCTTTCTGTCTCCGTATCCAATCCACAGACTCAAGGAAACTATAGTTGGCACCCTGACAGTATGGGATTGTATCTAAATATGAGCAATTTTAATATCTTGGTAAACTTGCCTCCCCTCCCACAAAAAAGAATGCACAGCTACCAGTCTATTTAGTAAGTGTGTGCATTTTTGCTCCATTAATTTATTTGATAAAATAGCTACTACTTGGGCCTGACTCCTGCCTTTTTCACCCATTTGTCTTGCATCTGTTGGTCTTTTTTTCGAGCTGTTTCTAACGTTTTTCATGTGTATTAAATGGAACTAACCACATTCACCATTTCCACGGGTGCATGTCTGTGAAGAATATACCATGTACTCTCTTATAATTTGCATTTGTCTTCAAGGTTTGTCATTGAACATATTTTATACGTCTGTTTTTATAAATATTTTGGATTTATAAAAGTTGACATTTTGAGACAAAATAAACAGAACTGATGGATGATGATGATTAGAATTACTTGTGGATTTGCTTATAGTTGAACACAAGGGTTGATCTAGAAATAGGATTATTGTAGATATAACTGCAATTATACATGCTCTTTTCATAATGTACTTAGTTGAATAGTTAGCCACACAGCATAGAAACAGAACCTTGTGTCCAACCTGTCTGTCGACCAGACATACCAATCTGACCTAGTCCCCTATAACCATCCAGATGCCTTTTAAATGTTGTCATTGTACCCATATCTGTACCTGTTCTTCATGATGGATCATTTTAAATATTAAAATCTGGTTTAGTGCACTTCATTTACTTGGTATTATGGACTAACAGGTCTTAGGGTACCATAATGACCTTTTTTTTGATTTCACTAGTCTGTTTTTAATTTCAGTTCAGTGGATAACAAATTTTTTCATGGTTATTGGTATAGTTTTCAAATTTTGGCTAGCTTTAATATAGACTTTGGGGACAGTTAACAATTGTAACTAACTTCCTGGAAATCACGAAGCCCACCTAGAGTGTATTTGCAGTAATCAAGGCGAGGGAGACTTATGCTGAAATAGCTTTGCTTCATTACACATTCAGTGAGAATAAACCTGGGTCCACTAAATGCATGGTAAAATTTCCACTGTCAGAATTTCAGATCTCCTGTGCTGCGGGTCAAATGGTTCCAGTGTTTGACCATTAAGAGCTGTAGGGCACAGCATGTTAGTAATTGGATCTAAACTGGACAATTACTTTGAAATGAAAACTGCATCTTTAAGGTCTTTTACTGCACTTAGAAGTCCACGCATGTAAATTTAATGACTGTGCCTGTACAATAACAAAATTACTTATGTAAGCTTTTGTCTATCAGCCATAGATTAGCTAACAAGATAAATGCACTATTATATAAAAATAAATATTTAGCTTCTTCTGGCCCTCACTTGTCACTTCACGTGTAACAAAGGATTTTTACATGATGAAATTGATGAATGCTTTTCAGTGAATCAGCTATATCCGATTATTGCTCAACTGGTTTGTTTGATATCCAATCTTTTTTATTTCCAGGAAAAAGAGAACCAAAATTGATGTAAGTTTATTTAAATACAAGGTGCGACCCCTCAAAACTGAAGGAAATGATATCATCATTAAAGCTGCTCAAATGAGGTAAGTATTATTGAAAACCTGTTTGTGAGGAATATTATGACTAGTCATCATCCACAAAAAAGGATCAGCAGATTCTCTTGCCTTGAGGCCTATTGATTATGTATCTTGATGGGGCACCTGTCAAAATCAAATGGGGCAAGGCGAGGAGGCAGACCTACATGAACATAGCCTTTTGAATATGCATTGTAGTAAATGTTTACAATCTAAATAACAATATTTCTATGTAAGGTGTACATACATATACACATGCAGTATCATTTTGGGTTTGCATTCCATTTTATAGTCGCAAGAAACATCAGTATTCCCAAGACAAACTGAAGCTCTTTCTTAAACAGCATTGTGAGTTGAGACGTGGGATGCTGAAAGTCAAGGTAAGACAAATCATTAACAAGTTCTGATGACCATGAATAGCTTGACGACAAACTTCTTAGTTTCTTTAAAAATAAGACTAGCTAATGTTCAAGTTTCAAGTTAACGATGTTTTGTCAGAACTGGAAAAGTTGGAGATGGAACAAGTTGTAAGCAAATACGAATGCAGGGTGTAGCTTGCAGCTGTGCTGCAAACTGGAAAATTTAATCAAGTCTGCCTCCCAGATCCATTGTCCCTTGTATGTATGTTTCTCTCTCCCCATTTCTAGGAATTTGTTGACCAATGTCCACTGTCAGCTTGGAGTCCCTGCAGCTGCCTCCTTTTTTAATCTGTTTCTACGTTGACACCTTGGATCCCTTGGTTATAGTACTATATTTAACCACTAGATGGAGTGGGAGCTTGATCTTTCATAAATGATATTTAAGTCTAAATTTAATCACAAAATGGATGCTACTTTGCATCATTTGAAACTTTGCTCACGAGAAGAAATTTTGACACTCTAGCAATGCTAACTCAACTCTAGATCCATTGACCCTAACCTTGTCAACACAGGAGGTTCACTAACTCTGCCAGCAGGAGGCAAAAATTTGGTTTATACTAATTCAGCATCACCTGTCTCCTTGCTCTCCTGAAACCCTAACAAATGTCTTTATAATCTGTTTGGTTATTTGTCCACTGTCTTCTGGCTGGTTTCTCACCTCCAGCACCTCAAACTTGTACTGATCTAAATCTCTACCCACACTTAATTTGCACCAACTCCCAGCTTCCCCATCAGTTCTGGGTGAGTTGACTCAATTTTTTGGGCAGGCAGTTTTTTTTTTTTTTTGTTTTTGAACATTGTTGTGACTCCTTAACTTATAATTACTCCATTGCCTCTCATGTCTCTATCTCAAATCTTTCATTTGTTCGTGGAGAGAGTGTCAACCCCAGTGCCAACACTGGGCAATTCTTGGGATTTCACAGGGTTTTTGTTTGTCATTGAGACTTTTTAATGTATTTTGAGTTGTTCCCTTGTTATTGATCCCTATCCAACAAGAAGTGTTTTATAAGTAAATTAGGTATGAAGCATTTGAGCTGCTAGGTGAGAATATTTTAAGTATGACAAATATCTCCTTCCATCACAGATCCCGTCATTCCTACATTGGCCATTCCAGCTTCTCTACTTGACGCTTGTCTCCCTCCTCTTTCTGCTCCTGTATGGAAAGAATCTGATTGAAGGGGTAGTATGGGTGAGAAGGAGGGTTACTTGTGTTTGGAGATGCTGGAATGGTTTTAATGGCCACTACTGCAACTGCTAAGGCAGTCTCATTCATCCTGTCACCAATCCTTTGACCTGTTAGGGGAGATTGATGTGAAGAATCAAAAACCAGGGAGTCTCCAACAGTAATGAGGGCAGAGTAATATCAGTTCCCAAAGCTTTTCCATGACTGTGCCTGAAATTTCAAACTTAGACTTGTTTCCACAAACAGATTGGACATGGAGCTGGATTAAGCTACTACAGACAACAGCGCTGTACTAATGACCAGTCATGGAAAAGGTTGCATTGTGTGCATACTCATTGCCCTTGCTTAGTCACTCTGCTTCCTTGTCAGGCTTGGCCAATCTCAGAATTTTGTGGTGCAGTCACATCCTGATTTCTTAGTCATTTCTGATGTCTTTAGGAAAGTGGTGATGAACTAATTGTTGAACTGATGGCAGTCCATGCAATGTTAGACTAACCCCAAGTGCCAGCAGGACAGTCATCCAGTTTTAATGAAAGAATGGAGATTGCTTTCCAAGTTAAAATGGTGCATCTTGAAAGATTATGTGCAGGTGATAGTGTTCCTCTACTGTTGCCTTGCCTCAATGGCAGAGGTCGTGCTTGCTAGATGGTGAGATGATGTGGAGCACCATTGTAGTTGGTACATGATGCCAATGTGCAAGTGGTGGAAGGGGTGCTAATGGTCTGTTGTGTTGAGTGCTGGGATCTGCGCACATAAGTGGATTGTATACCCTTGTTTTTGTGACAGTAGATAGGCAAGGGGAGTCAGGAGGTGTATTACCCACCTCTCTTGTCAAATTAATAGTTGTTTTAAATGGCTCATGATGTGCCTCTAGTGAGTGGCACCCACCAAAATTTAAATATGATAATATAGTGACTGCAATCCCATTGAAGGTTCAGGAAGACGAGTTGGCTCTTGGTAGTCGTCATTTATGTGGCATTAATATTACTTGGCATATGCTCCACTTGCTGCAAAACACCATGGAATTATCAAAAACCTCTCACTCCTGACCTTGTGATAGAGAGAAAGTCATGGAGGAAACAAGTCGAAGTGATTTGACGCAATGCTGCACAAGCTGGTCAAGGCAGTGATGTCATCTGTCTCAAATGGTTGACATCCCCAACAATAATTGTCTTTCCTTAGTGCTTGGTACAGCTGATGTTAGTGGAGACTTACCCCTGATGGCGTTGAATTTTTCTAGGACTGTTTAATGCCTGGCTTGGTCAAATGTTACCTTGGCGTCAAGCAATTGTAGGTAGTGATCCTGTCACTGGTTGAGTAGTCCAGAGGCCCACATTTGTGACTTGGAGGACATTATGGCAGTTGGGGAGATTTAAGTTCAATGAATAATTGAAACTGCAGTATAAATCTAATCTTTGGGACCACAGCTATCACTTTTGTTGGTGAAGATACACCTGGTATGCTTTAGAGAAAATATGCTGTACTCAGCTGGTCTGACCTACATTTGACTCCACGCGCACAGCAATGTGGTTGATGGGTAAGTGGATTCTGAAATTATCTTGTAAGCTACAGTTCAAGTTCACTTAGAGATTTTTGGACTTGCTTGTGATGCCCACCACATTAATAATGTAATTGCCCCTCATTGCAATTCAGCTACTTTGTCCTTGTTAGGACCAAGGCTGTAATTCAGTCTGGAGTTAAGTAGTCTTAGCCAAAGCTAAACCGCTTCAGTTGGAAAGTAGACTGAGTGCGCTGATTTAGTCTGGATCTTTTGTTTTTGAGAACATGCCTGAGCAAATCTCCATGGTTAAGTCTGTGTCTGTAGTTGTACTGAAACATATGTTTATGTTCATACTGCAAGTTGCCAAATTGTCGACCATCCATCCTTATCGACTGGCAGAATTGCAGAACTTGCATTTGATCTGTTGGTCATAACATACCCCTGAGTACGTGCAGTCTTAAATTGTAGCTTCACATTTTGGCATTTGAATTTTCGGTATTGCTATTCCTGCACTTGCTGTATTATTCTGCATTCCTCAAAGGTTGTACCTTTCAGAGTGTGGAAATGCAATGCCCTGAGATTGCATCATGGTTGCAGGAAATTCTGATGATCTGTAGTACCTCATGGATGAACAGCTGTGAGCTTCTGACTCGTAAATCTCTCTCATCTGTTGTGGCTATACCACTATGGTGTCTAGTAATTGAGTCAATGCCTGGTGATGTCCAGTTTTTAAAACAATTTTTCAACCATTTGTTAAATTGGGTGCCTTGCTAGGCCATTTCAGAAGGCAGCTAACCACATTACTATTAGTTTGGACACCGCATTCCATGATATTAATTAACCACACACCTTTTTAAATAATTCATGGTCACCATTGGTGATTCTTTTCATTCCAGACTCAATTTAATGAATTTTAATTCCCCAACTTACATTTTGGGGTTTGTTCATCAGTCCAGGCCTCTAGATTACTAAAGTCGCTCTGAACTTCTCAAGGCAGATAGTTGCTTCAGCAAGATACATTGGAGGTGCGTATCGGGACCATGCAGAAATCTAAATGCAACTGAGTCTAGGCAACAAACTTCCTTGGGGCATTTGCCCTCTAAATGTAACCCTCTGAAGAAGTCTCTTCGTGTCAAACGTTTTGGGGATCTCAACTTTGAAGCTTAATCGGTAGCCAGGAAAAGTTACAGGTTTTGAAACCTAATTTAACTCCTGGTCAGATATTAAAATGAGGCTTCAACACCCCTTAACTGCTGAACTACCCTAAGCATTTATTCTCTGAACTGGCACTGTCCTCGCACCCTAAACCCCAACCGTCCGTTTTATTTACGTCTTCACAACGGCTGTCGGCTGTCAACTGGTCATGTGCAATTGTTAGTCCTTTGAAGTTTGGGAATAAGATTTCTGCTGCTGATGGCTATCCCAGCCATGGTAGGATCATACCATCCTCAATGTTTGTGTTCTGTAATTTGTTTTTTTGTGTACCTAATTTTCTGTATTTAGGCTGACATTCCCAAAATTCTCCAACTGTCTATCTTTTTCAAGTCACTTCTTTCAACATAACTGTTCCCCAAAATTTAGGTCCTGTTATCTCATTATGTGGTTTAGTGTCAGGTTTTTGTCTGCTTCTATGAGCTATCTTATGACCTTTTTACTATTTTGAAGTGCTGAATAAAATAAAAATAAGTTTGCTTCATCCTTGGTATCAAAAACATTCAGTGTCTTGGGTAACAACTGTGCAAGTCCAAGTAGACCCTTCATCTGTGCATTTTTGTTGTAACTACTTCCTGATTCTTCCCTTTTTCACTTCCTATCTTGTAACTCCCAAGAATATAAATTTTTGTCTGTCAAAGTTGGATCACCATACTTGCATAAACTGTCCTTGTTGAGTCCTTAACCTGACAGGAGTAGTTTCAAGGTTTGAGCATCGTTTACATTGCTTGGAATATTTACTTTCAGATCAGTTCAAATTACTTTGTGCAATCAGCTGTTCTGTATATTTGAATGTCTGTTTGAACTGAATAATGTTAGAAATACTGCTAAAACTGTGCCTCAATTATTTTATTTCACACAGTCTGCAACTGTTGATAAGTACAAACTTTTGGAGCAGAGCTTTTCCCATTTGTTCCCGGATGACCCATCAACCTTTATTTTCAATTCTGCTAACAGAGGTCGAGCAAGGGCTCTCAAGAATCGCTCTTCATCAGCAAGTGTAAGTATTGCATGTTGGAAAATTGTCATTTCAAACCTTTAACGTATTTTGACTTGTAGTTTTGAACCTTTGGCTCATTTGGGAGATCTCTGCCTCTCAAGGTTTTGTGTTCATGCCTCACTCTAGGGTTTGAACTTTCAGACCCAAAACCAAGGCTGACATAGCAGTGCAATAGAGAGAGGTTCTATACCATCAGCTGTGTTGTCTTATAGATGAGACATTCAACCAAGGGCCTGAATATTACACTTAGTGTTGCGACCAATATTTATCCTCTATCAATATCTCTCCAAACAGATTAACTGATTTTAACATTGTCAGAATTTGCTTTGTGCCAATGAGCTGCACCATTTCTGTACTATAACAGTTACTACGTTGTGCTTAATTGACTGAAAGATTTTGAGACTTTGTGAAAATTATTGAATAAATGTAAGTTTTTGCTCACCTTCAAAGTTTAGTACAACAAAATGTCTGGGTTTCAACTCGTAAGTTGCACATCTTTTGAATAGAATATCGAGTACTTGAAAGCATTCAGTTGAAACTTTAATTGCATTGAGTGCAAATTAAGTTTCCACAAAGTTTTTAATGTAGTAATTGTTTTGAGTCAAGTGTATGATGACAAGCATAGAAGCACCTTAGAAGTACAAAGAAGTACAAAGCGTGTCTGTTCATGTGCAAGTTCACCCAAGTTCGAGAGTTTCAAAAATTATCTGTAAGACTACTTACTGTATAGCCCAAATAATTCGGATGCGCTAAGAAAAAGGGTTTTGGGTAACTGCATCTATTTCACAAAGTTCCTTCACGCTATCCATATGGCAGATATAGTGCTGCCTCAATTGACCGAGAAGTCCTGTATTTGTTTGCTAATACTTAAGGCACCTATTGAATCCAGTTTTGCTTACATAGTTGGTTAACTGGAATGCAGTAATGTGAGCAGAATGGTTTTAAAACCAATGTTCTGAATGGTACTTCCTTCTGGATATTTTTGCACTCCTCCGATGTACCTTGCATGCTGTTACTTTGCATTTTGATTTGCAGCAGTGAATGATAAATGTGCAAACATTAAATTTAGGGACAGAATCTGGCCACAAACACTTTTAAAATCTGGTTATTGGCCATGAAGTATTTTGAAACTTTTTTAAGAAGTAAAACAAAATATAACCGTCAACTAAACTTTTATTTCAGTACCAGTCAGATGGCACTGCTGATGTGGATGACATGTCAAAGTACAGAAACAAATCTGCACGAGAGATTGAAAAGATGCGCAGGCAGAGGGAAGAAATGAGAGCAATAGGTATACTTTGCAGTTACATATTTTTGGACTTGTTATCACTTGTAGTCGCGGTCAGTTCCTTTCTTAGACAGCTTGAATGATAGATTTTCAACCTTTGAGTCCATTTCCTTGCTTTCCTGCTGAATTAAAAGTGAAAATGAGTGGTCTGCATTCTGGGCTTAAGGTGCTTGTTAAAAGTTAACCAGAGCTCCTAGGGAGTAGTTTGTTGAGAAATGACACTAGGGAAAGACAAAAGTATTGAATGACTTGACTTCAGTTCTGTCAAAATTACATTTTAAAAGCTTTAGTGTTTTCCTTCCAGCCCTATAGAAATGATGTAAAGTTACAGACAAATGCAGCCATGTGAACTTACCCTTCACGTCTCCTGGATGTTTATGACCTTCATTGAGATCATACACAAAATCAAGAACACTAATGCAGAAGGAGAGGCTATTGAAAGGATGGACCTGACAGCAGTAGACAAGCAGTGCCAATGATGTAGACCAGTTAGAGCAGAAAAATGAGCTACTTGATATGTCGATCTTTCAATCTTGAAAGAAGATCATGATTTAAGATGTTTCCTTCTAGGATTAGAGGTTTGTGGACATTAATCCAGAGAAAGTTTGAGAGGCTTGCTACATGTGGTTAGTATATTTGAGAACGTAGTCTTTGGGATACAACAGGAAGTGTAAGTAATGGCAGGCTTATTAAGGACTTACAACTGTTTTGAAGGGGTGAATGTGTACATGTACATAACTTGCCAGGATTGCTGTCCAACACGTTTCAAATGAAGTTTCCTACAATGTTAGTTGTTTTCATTATTTGTTCTGAAAGCAAAAAGGAGAAAAGAGGAGGAACTAGCAAATGAGATGCAGAAAAGAAAGGAGGTGTTGGAAGCAAAGAAGAAAGAAAAGGAGGATAAAGAAAAGAAAAAAGAGGAGTTGAAGAAAATATTAGAAGAGGAGAAAATGAAAAGGAAAGAAGAAAAGGAACGTCTTAAATTGGAGAAAGAGAAGGTAATAGGTTAAAACCTACAGAAAAAGTGGAAAATGCTGTTCAGTTTTTCCACGATTCTTCAATTTCAAAGATTAACTTGGTGCCGTACTTAATTTTCAGAAATAGGCACAATACATTTGCACTGAACTTGTGCAGAGTTTAGTTTTGGCACTTTGCACTGCTTTGTTGTAGAACTCCTCCTACAGTGTGGAAGCTGGCCATTTGGCCCACCATGTCCACACCTACCCTCTGAAGAACATCCCACCCAGTCCCAACCCCACAACCCTGCATACACCATACCTACATGTTCCTGGAGACTACGGGCAATTTAGTCTGATCAGTCCACCTAACCTGCACGTCTTTGGACTGTGGGAGGAAACCAGAGCATGGGGAGAACATGCAAACTCCACACAGACGCCTGAGGGTGGAATCGATCCCAAGTCCCTGGCCTTGTGAGGCAGCGGTGCTAACTGCTGAGCCATGATGTTGCTTACAACGTTTAATTATTACTTCTGCTAACCAGAAGTAACTTGCTTTGGAGTAGTGTGCCCGTTATTTTTTCTTTTTAAAAACAAAATGGAAATTTTATTTGTGGAGGAACTATGGAATACTAGTTTGTGTTTTCTGTATATGTCACCACTTAATGTATTTTCATAGGAAAGAGAGAAATTGCGAGAAGAAAAGAGGAAATATGCTGAATATCTCAAAGAATGGAATAAACCCCGTGAAGATATGGAGTGTGAAGACCTGAAGGTACTGGTAGTAAATGTTGTATGATCAAGGCCAAATGTATTATTTGGCAACTTTGGTTATAAAGTGAAGTTAAAGGAGTTTCTGGTTTTCAGTTCCGTGAACATGACGTTTTTTAAAAAGGGTCACTGACTGATTAATCTTTCTTTTCTCCTCTTTTGACTGCATCTACCATGCATTTGCCCACTGAAGAAGCGTATCCAAATTGCACTTGCTCTTAGACTTAGCATAAAACACAACCTTTGATCCAACCAGTCCATGCCAAATGTAATCCCACACTCAACTTGTCCCACCTGCCTGCTTCTGGCTCATATCCATCCACACACTTCTAATTCATGTACTGTTTAGGTGTCTTTTAAATGTTGTAACTATACCCACATCTGCCACTTCCTCGAAGTTTGATTCCACATGGGAGCCGCCCTTTTTTTGAAAGAAAAATGCCTATGTTATCTTTTTACCTATCTTTATGTTATCTTTACCTATCATGAATTTATAAATCTCCATAAGGTCACCCCTCAACCTCCTATGCTCCAGTTTAGCCAACCTTTCTGGCAATATACTGGTAAATCTCTCCTGAGCCCTCTCCAGTTTAATAATATCATCTGTGCATCCTCATCACAGTTCATTCTTCTCACAGTTCACCCTCCCACCCAGTTTATCTGCAAACCTGCATGCAACTCCTTCAACTAAATTTCAAATATATATTGAATAACTGGGCCCTTTATATGTAAACCATTTGTCATTGCGTGCCACTCGGAAATAGACCTATTTATTCCTGCTGCTGCTTGTCTGGTAAACAGTTCTCTATCCATGTCTGCACACTACCCCGAATATTGTACGCTTTAATTTTATATGCTGTTGTTTTATATGGGACTTGATGAGGCTCAGCAGTTTTATAAATCAAAAGTGCAGCCTTCAGAAAGGATTGTTTCTTCAGAATGTTAACTCTAGTCCTGGAAGCCTCAAGTCACTGTTCTAGCTTGATATCCAGTGGACTGAATTTATTTTGATTGTCTGGGTCATGAGAACAAACTAAAGTAGAGTAATGTTTGCTCATGGATACATAAAACGTTACACTAACAGCCAAGAGGAGCAGCTTACTTAGATTCCTGAGTAATTTGTGCAGAAATACTCTTTAAAACATTGTCA
The DNA here is from genome assembly GCF_021869965.1 of Rhincodon typus. Classification (NCBI taxonomy): domain Eukaryota; kingdom Metazoa; phylum Chordata; class Chondrichthyes; order Orectolobiformes; family Rhincodontidae; genus Rhincodon; species Rhincodon typus. Next base: position 54,294,338 of record NC_063339.1, on the reverse strand, counting down.
AGTCCAGCTTGTGGATTAGATTTGGAATGGGTCCATGTGACTGACTTTTTTCTATTTTTGCAAAAAGAGATGGTGTCTGCCATGCAGTTGGATAAAGAAAGATCCCAAGTGCTGGATCTGGGAGTTAGCCAAAACCAAAGGGACAAGAGTGCTGCCACTGTGTTAGTTGAAAGCAGATATTGGCCATGATCTGCCATACAGTACAAACAGTTGTGAAAGATGATTCATAGAGCTGAGTGCAGCAGACATGGGATGTTGCCTTGAAGGTTGACCATGTGAAAGTTGCAAAATTGGGCTGTTTTCATTTTCATTCATGTCTCCTTTGTCATATTTTCTTTCAAGAATAAATATTATCAGTGAAGAGGTTACTGGTTGATTTTTGAATGTAAATTACAGGATGTTCACAAGACCTTCTTTTCCTCAATAGGAACTCCCGGTTCCAGTGCCTGTGAAGACCAGGTTACCACCAGAGCTTTTCGGTGACGCATTAATGGTTCTGGAATTTTTGCATGCATTTGGAGACCTATTTGACCTCCAGGATGAGTTCCCAGATGGCATGACTCTAGGTAATGTTTCTGACTTAAGTGCATAGTGTAATTGAAATATACTACATTGGGAGCATTTTTGGTTGAAAGCCTGCATTTTTATTCCCAGGTTCATTCAACCATAAAATTTGCGTTTTGACCTTGGGTTTGAAGTGGTCACAAAGTATCATTCATTGTCAGCCCCTAATTAGCCTCATGATAATCGTGTTTAGACCTTGAATTTCTTGTGATGATGCTTTCAGATTGTGTTGAAATTGATAAGTGTCAGTCATGGTGTGCTCGTTAAAAAGCTGTGCTCCCCATAAAGCTGTTACTATTGATGAATGGGTTTGCAGCTGCAGGGATAATATTGTAAAGTTGCTGTAATATTTCATTTCGACTCTGTTAAAGTGCAGCTATAATATGCTAGCAGTGGGAAGCCAACTAGAGACTCCAATAGCAAGTAGCCTGGAAAAACAAAATTGTGTTCATATGTCGTTGAGCTTCTCTAGTGGTGAGAGTGCATTCATCTCCTGATTTGAGCCTTTGAGATCAAGGGTTCTGAAGTCAGTCCTCCTTGAGGGTTGTGACAAGTGCAGAGGGATGGCAGAGTTGGGGGAGAAAGTTGCAACCCCCATTTTGGGAAATTATTCTGAATGATTACAGGCATTTGAGAGGTCAAGAGGTGAGCTGCTTGTTTGTGTCCAGACATTCACCCAGTCCTGTTTGGTTGAAATGTTGATAATGAATGCCTGGTCCTGTTAAGGTTCTGTATTAACGTGCAATTTCTTGTCTTGAAAAACTTTGTATTTTTGAAGCCCTTGTCATGTTTTGTTTCTCAATAATAATGTTGGACCATAGTGAGAAATTGAGTTCTGATAATAGTGAATGGTTGCATAACCTGTATGCATATATAGGTTAGAGCTTAAGGCAATTGGACTTACAAGGACAGATTCCTCTTGTTCTTTTGGAAAAGAAATTGTTTTCAGTAATGTGTTTAAAAATGTAGCTCCAAGCTTTATTAATAACACTTTATTTGAAGGCTTTTTTTTATTGTTCTTGAGTGTTCAAAGGTTATATTTGAGTGTTGTTCATTGACAGGCCAGCTTGTCTAAGTTGGCTTCATTTTCACTAATTCATAGCCATAATTTTTAAGTCTAGTTTAGAGTGCAAATGGTCACATCATATTGCTGCAAGGTTTCTGGAAGATCTAATTTGTTTCTGATTATATTCACAGAAATCCTTGAGGAAGCACTGGTCGGAAATGACACTGAAGGGCCACTCTGTGAATTGCTGTTCTTTTTCCTAACTGCAATTTTTCAAGCACATGCTGAGGAAGAGGAAGTAGCTAAAGAACAGTTGAAAGAAACTGATCCTAAAGGTTGGAGATTGTTCTATGTCTGAAAGTTATTTCTGAAAGGAGTGTAACCAGCAAATTATTGTGTATGATGACCTTTACATCATTCTGCTGTTCAATCTCACTGACATGCTGGAATGTCAACAAAACAATTTAAATTCACAGCAAGGTGACGGACCCTGGGAATTAGATTTTGGTGGGGTCCAAGCGTAGTTTTCAGTTTATCCTGTTCATTGCCCTTAATTTCTTAACTTGATTTAAAGCTGCACAAACTTGTCTAATTTCCAGGCAATTCAGTCTGGTTTGCAGGATGTCTCATTTTAATTTGCCTTTTGCATATCTAGGTATTATTTTTGTGTATCTTTGTTGCACTCTCTGCAAGGCTTGCATATCCGTGCTAAGATTTGGTGCTATATGCTGCAGGATTTTCAACTGTGTTCTGTTCCTGTCTGTTTGGATTCATCTGTTTCTAGCCTTTACCATTTTGGCATTGCCATGTTTTGTACTTTGTTAGGTCTGAAATGGATTGTTATATTTGCCTAATTGGAAGTTTAGCTGTCTCAGTTATACTTAAGTCCATCCTTGCAGCTGTACTGTCACACTGCCATGGTGGCAAATTAGGATTGTAGCTCTTCACCATTTGAGTGTATAATGAAGAGTGTGAATACAGGCTATTGTGGGACACCATTATTCCAACCTCTATTAGAGTTCCTACTTACAGTAAAGATAATAAGGCTCCTCTTCAGCCAATTTCCTATTCAGGCCAATAATGTGCCGTCAATTCCCTCTATTCCAACCTAAGCTAATAACTTATGAGGATTTCTTCATACTGCTTTTGACACCATCAATAGAGATAACCCAGTCACAAAATTCAAATAGGTTTATCAGGTATGAACTGACCTGAAAATTTCAACGCTCTTCAGTTGTCTAATTTTGAATAGCAGATTTTAATTTCTTGGCAACAGATGTCAGGCTGACTGGTTTTTAATTCTCTGGCTTCCACACAGCCCCCACCTCCCCACACCCCCCACCCCCACAAACTTAATCCGAACTGATGGGTGCAATTTTCTAACCTAAAGAAATTGAATCCAGAGAACATTGGAAGATCAGAGATATCTGCAATGTTGTCACCACCTACTTAAAAACCATAGCTTATAAACAATTTGCATTTGTGGATTTGTTTCTGTTTGCATTCATTGATTTCTCCATTTAGTTGAGCATATTCCACTGAACAGTTTTAAGTACTGATGTGAATTCATTCTTTGCACCTGACATTTCTTTATTTCCAATTAGTTTTGAATGGCCCACAAATTTTTTGGAACAAGATTGTAAAAATTGTCAATTTTGACATCCCTCGCAAATCTCCTAGTTTTTTGAAATCCTTAACTATCTCTTAGGTCACATTTTTGTATTTGCCAAAATCTGTTTTTTTGCTTACTTTTTTTGGTTGCATGCTGTGACTTGCCTCTTTTTTTTTTATTTTAAGAAAAATGAATCTCTTGCTCTGTATCACAATGAATTTTTGAACACTTCCCAGTGACCTTCAGTCATTTTATGCATTAACAAATTTGTTCAGTTTACTGTGGAAAATCAGGCTTGGCTAAACTGGGTTCTTGAATGTTTAAATTTCTATTTTTCAAACACTACATTGATTTCAATGATCATGATTTGAGAATAGTCCATAAACGTTAACTCAATTTAGCTTACTAATCTGTTAAATTTAATATGGCTTGCTCACTGGTTGACATTAAGGTCTAACTTGGATGCACTGAACATGCCCCCTGCCTTTCTGACAAACGCTAATGTGCATATCTCAATCGAAGTGCAAGTTGCTATCTTGCTTTCAAACCATTATCCTTTTGGCTGCTTGCTTATCAAAACTATACTTCGACAAATCATTAGTTCATAGCTGGTTCCATCTTGAATCTTTCTCTTGACGATTAGAATTGCGTCTCTGACTTAATGGTCTCCATGGACCTTGTACTAACATGAAAGCGAGGTCGTCTTTTATTTGATGAATTCTTTTCCCTCTTCTTTGTCTCTTTGAAACCTTCTGTGTCTTGTATTTATAAACATGCCTCTGACGTAGGCACTGGACAAGCACACTTTTTCACCTGATCAGGATCTGTGCACAGCATTGCATGTGTTGAATAGTGCAGCACTTGCAGCCCTTTGGAGTGGGAATGCCTGAAAATTCACTATCCTTGAATTAATTCCTCATCAACCCCTGTTTTAGATTCTCTGATCAGCAGAAATTATCTCTCAATTCCTTCCCTATCGAATCCCTTTTTAGAGTGCTGTTAAATGCAATAATGTCACTTAAACCTAAGAAAATGGACCTTATTTACTCCATCATAGGGTAGCCTTCTCATCCCAGGGATCAGTTAGTAGTTCTTCACTGTACACTGTAATACAGGACTATCCTCTTTAAACATGGGGACCACTATGTAAGAATCTTGCAGAAGCATTGTATAACTAGATTGGGATTTCTTTCCTGCAAACCCTTGCAATAAAGAACTGTTGCCATTTACCACTCTAATTGTTTGCTGTGTCTGTGTCCTAACTTCCAGTGTTTCTCATACAAGCATTTCCAAGTCACTGTGAATTTTAACATTTGAGACCTATTGGTTTTTTTATTCTTATTCTCAGCTTAGCACAGAAACTCCATCTGCCATCTTTCTCGCAACTCCATTAACCTCCCTACTGTTTATATCATGTGTCCTCCTCATTTAGGTTTGTACTGTGCATTAAGAGTTCTTCATACTAAATTCTAGCATTTCCCAATGACTGATATTACACCAACTGTCCCATTACATTTTTGAAAAGCACCGTATGCCAACTTTCAGTCTGGGGCCATTTTATTCTAAGCAATTTAGAAAATCATACTTGGTGCCATCAGTTTCCTCTGAGAACCTGAAGTGATAGGCCTTCAGGTTCCCAGGATCTGTCAGGGTTTAGTCTCAACCTTCTCCAGAACTTTCCATCTATTAATGATCTTAGTTTTCTCTTTTCTATCTTAGATACCCTTTTTCTGTATGCACATGGCATCTTCAAATATAAAGGCAATTAAAATACTTTCAGTTCATCATTCCCTCAGGTCCTTCTTACTGTTGGTGTTTCTAAGGGACCTGCACTTAAATTAGCTATTGCCTTTTTTTGATGCACTTGAGGCTTTTTTCTCAGTTAGATTTATTCTATTTCTCTCAGTTTAATCAACATTTTGGTGACCTTTTGGTATCTAAAACACTCCCAGTTTTGAGATGACTTCTCTTTGTAAGATTATAAGCCTCCTTCTGATGTAAATGCTACCCTTAACTGCCTCAGATTTTGATAGTTTCGCTGTGTCCCTGATTCCTTAGAATGTCTGCAATGTGGAGTCCTGCTCAGCGACTCAATTGTTGGGCAGAATGCATTTAACGCAGGTATACCTGCCTGTGATTGTAGTGCCTTTCTCACATGCTGTAGTCATGGCACCCTGTTAGCTCTGCCTTGTGTGTCTCCGGTTATGCGTAGTAATTTATACCTACAGTATTGGCAAGTTACTCTGTTCCGGCATACTAAGACGAATTGATTACTGGAAGTTGAAATTGGTCGGGGGAAAAAGCCCCTGTCATCCCCCTCTGCATAAATGAGCCAGATTTGCAACTTTGTACTGAGTCCATGTCGAACTCAGGCACAGACTGCATACATTTTCTTAGTCCAAAAAACTGTGTTGCGGTCATAGCTATTAAAGTTTATAGCAATAGCATAGACAAAAAAAGTGAGCGTGATATGCCTGATGATGGAAAGGTCTGATTGCAAGCTATGGGGAATATAGTGCCTGCAGAGGGATGTAGGCAAGTTGAATGAGTTGCCAGCAAGGTGGCAGAGTGTAAGAGCAAGGTTGTTCACTTTGATAGTAGGTACAGAAAAATAGTACGTTTAAGGGATGAAACTTGGAACTGTTGATGTTCTGAGGGACTTGGGAGGAAAGGAACACGTATGTACAGCTAACAAAAGGAAAGTAAGTGACGTGTCAGGTGTTACCTCCAAGGGGACTGTAATAGAAGAATGATAAAACGTTGCTGTATTTGTATAGGGCATTGTTGAAACCACGTGGAGAACTGTGTGCAGTTTTAATCTCTGTATCTGATGGTGGATCAGCTGATGTTCATTTGCTTGGTCCTGGGTTGAGGAAGGTGCTGCACGTTAAAGCTGAGTAAATTAGGTATCTGTGAAGTTGAGAAAAATAGATGGTGGTATCATTGGAAGAAACTATTCTTGCGAGGGTATGCATTGAGTTTATTTCCACTAGCAGTGGAATCCAAAACACTGGCTAATTTTAGGATTAAGGAGCTGATAATTTAAAATAACTGAGGAAAGATTTCTTGAGAGTTGAAGTTAATTTGAGATTATCCATCTCAGTTTTATGGAGGCGCCCTTGTACATTATTTCAAAAGCTAAGATTTTTTTGTCCTAGAGAAGCTGGGAAGATGAAGGTGAAGCTGAAGGTCACAGAGTAACGGGTTGGTGGGGCTCCATGGTATGCTCCTATTTCTGACATTAATGTACATAACTCCCCTGCTATTCTTCAAAATAGTCTCCTAGCATCGTATGCATTCAACCTAAGTGTACTTCAGTTTAATGTTTCACTGGAAAATGCTACCTTCCATCAATACGTTCTGCCGAGCTACCTCTACTGCTCTGGAGTGTCAAATGTTAGCTTTGATTTTTCGTTAAGCCTCTAGTGGTATTTGTGGTCACAAACGTCTGACTTTGATTTAGTGTCATAAGGATGCAGCGAATATCTCATGGGTCTCCAAGCAAAATGGTACACATTAAGTTGCATCAAAAAATTACCACAAGCAACAGAAAGAGACTGAACAGAATTGAATTGCAAACTGAGTTTGTATACATGCAGACAATTGATGATTATTAAATGTATTTTGGCACGATAATGTTTTAAAATACAGCATTTTTGAGTAATTGCTCAAATTGTTCTTGACCTTGCCTTTGATTACACACAGTTTGAATCTTTGGCATATTTAATCATGTGTATCTTTGTATGCAGATTTAACTGATGCTTTGGATGAAGATCTTGATTCTACAAAAAGTGCAGTCTCTGCAGTTGCTGCTTTTGCTGCTGCATGGCCCCAGCTCTATCAAGGTGGTACCTAATTTCTAATGTTAGTTTGTGTTTCTAATGGGAAAACATAATTTAGTTTAACAGGGTAATGTTGAAGAACGTGTTTTCCCACTTGTTTGTCACAGGCTGCACATTGCGTGATTTGGATCTTGATAGCTGCACATTGTCAGAAATCCTCCGACTTCACATCCTGGCGGCGGGAGCAGATGTGACACCGGCAAATGCTAAATATCGTTATCAGCAACAGGGTGGATTTGATGCCACAGATAATGCCTGTGTCGAATTCAGGCTGAGTAATCCAGGACTGTTGAAGAAATTAACAAATAGTCCAGTGTATGATTTGACAGCAGGTAATTAAGGTGGTGTTCATAATCAAATTTGAGTTGTTTTTCTGTTTTTTTTTCCCCTCAAATTTGATTAATTTGAGTCTGCTGTTTGGCTAGATTTGTGCAAATGTTGCACAATGAATTTTTTTTAAAAGAAGATATGAAACCGTATTTTCATCAGATTAAAAGTTGTCACTTCTGTGACACATGCAAAGAAACTGAAGTATGCAGGTCTAGGCATGCACAGTTTCATTTTTATATTGGTATGTGAGATCAGTTTAATGATCAGAACTATCAAACTTATTTTTGGATGGCAGGCCTGTCACCAAGTTTTGAAGAGAGGTGATCACATTGAAACTTGCAAAATAATCTAAGGGAGTTGAACAGGGTGGGTACAGGTGTGGTGTTTCTGGTGTCTGGGGAGGTTAGAACCAGAGGGCATAATTTAAAAGGAAGGGGAAATTCCACTAAGGTCAGAGATGATTATTTTTCCTCAAACGATTGTGAACCTTTGGAATCCTCTACCACAGAGGGGTGTGGAGGCTCATAAAAGGTATTGAAGTTTTGATCAGCCATGATTATAATGAATGGCAGAACAGACCCAAGGATGAATAGCTTCCTCCAGTTCCTACTTTCCAAAATTGGCTCAATCAGTAAACAAAGCATAAACGTTTGCATTTCGAAGTGACAGGCTGCTGTTCGGTCCAGGACCCCCGTCTGAATGTTGCCCCACGCCTGAGGTCCCACTGAGGGTCACAACAATTTTCAAGCCATGAAATAAGATAACAGTGGAGAGAAAATTCGGGAACCCTCTTGTAATCGTTTATTTTTTTTTGTTAGCGGAGAAGCTGAAGGTGCTGCATGCTCTGTGTGGACAGCTGCTGACTCTGGTTTCCACAAGGGATTTCATTGAAGATAATGTAGAGATTCTAAAGCAAACAAGGCAGGAATTTAGAGAACTGAAAGCTGAGCAACACCGCAGAGGGAGAGAAGAGGCTGCAGCAAGGTATGGTCTAAATACACAAACGCCAGTGAAAATTGCTATAGAGGTGGTGTTATTACAATCAGTGAATAAATTACAATTGTGCATGAGGAATATTGTATTCACATAGTACCTTGCATGTCCCCAGGCTAGTTGCCAGTCTATTCAGAGCAAATGAATTAAGTTTGTGGCACAATCACACTTTTTTTTTTTGTTTGCAACATTACTGTCTGTCTCTATGCAAACAGCAAGGTTCCAGCAGTTGACATAAACCAATAGTCAGTTTTTGTGTGTATTAGCTGCAAGTGAAGTTCAGGTACAAGGCAAAGTTGTCCCTTTTTTTTTAAAAACAATAACTGACTTGAACTCTCCCATTTTCTCTCCCTCTCCCTCTTCCCCTCATTTCCCCAGCTCAATTTTGTTAATTTCACCAAAAACCCTGTGTGGTTATGGTGAAGTCTTGGCAACTTATTCATCTTGCTTCCTTTACTGCCTCATCTCATTTAGACCATTTCTTGAGTGTATTGCAATTCATTAATGATGTTTCATTTAGGAATTCCATTTGCAAAATCTTTACACTTCTTCCAACAAACCAGATGAACAAATAACTGCAAGCTGATTTATTTGGTGAAGTTAAATCGAAATTGGAGACTTTTGTATTTGCAGCCAGTTTACCTGATGTGGATTTTTGAAGTGTTTCAGAACCCTGCTATCAAGATATCTTCCTTCTATCGCCTGTCTTCCTGATGCAGTTCTCCTGCTATTTGCTACTTTTGTCTAATTGTAACTTAAAAACCATGTCTCTGAAATAAACAGAAATGTTTTCCGTTCATGGTTGAAAAGAAAGCACCCACGTGACCTAACAATATTGTAAAATTCTTTGCTATGGTGTGTGTTTGTTTTTTTTTGTACTAGCATTATAAAATAAAATTATGCTCGTATTGTAGATATCGCAAGAAAAAAGAAGAGCGACTAAAAGAACAAGAACAAAAGATCAGAGATAGGCATGAACAAATGAAAGAGGAGGAACAGAAAAACTTGAAAGGAAGTGCAATGTAAGTTTTTCTTAAATGTCGATTAGTTAGAGGAGAGGTACACACAAGATATGATCAATTTAAAATATGTTGCAAATATTCATGTATTCTGGATATGTTTTGTTCAAGTCTTAATGGTTTATGAATCTAGAATTGGGATTTTAAAAGTTTGTAGATAGACCACTAGTTGTCCAAATTGTCTGTTATACTATACAGCATAGTCTCTCAGTGCCATGTTGGGAAGAGGGAAAGATCAGATGGAGCATCTTTTTAAGAGGGAGAAGGATGGTAAGACTGTAGATGGACAGTTTTGAGAAGAAGGATAGTGGTAAAATGAGTTTCCATGAATGAAGAAGCCATGTAGAGTAGCTACTCTATTGTAAAGGATCAGAGGTTATACCTTGGAAACTAAGACTGGAGGCAAGCACTAAGGTTGAAGTGAGAGTGGATATTCTGAGTCAAGTACCCCAGGTATTTGGAGCAGCCAAAGTGGCAGAGTCTATCTAATGCACTTTGTAATATAAAAATGATCTTTGTGCTCATCCATTTAATTTGTCTTTGGTCTAGTTTGCTGTAAATGTATTGTCTAAACAATTTAATACTTTATTTACTTGAATTATATATCATCTTCAACACTTCAACTTCTTCCTTTTTTAAAGTAAGAAGAATTGAGGTCTTGTGCCTTGCCTTGACATCTGAACTAACTGTTACTTAAGAAAAGGCCACCACTCACCCATGTGTAATAATCTCCAAATCCCAGTTCTACCAAGCGTTATATTCTTTTAACAAGAATTAGTACATTAAGTACATATTCCAGGAAAAATTGTTTCAAAGAAATATGGATTGCTAATTTACAATTATATAATTTGAACTGTAGCCACCTTAAAAACTTCCATATGCATACAAATGGGACGAGAAACAAATATTGTAGGTGGAGAAGGGAAGAAGTCAAGCATGGTTCTAGCATCAGTCCGAATCCCTGGTGTCAGTAGTATTTTCATGAGATCATAGAATCCCTATAGTGTACGAGCAGACCATTCGGCCCGTGGAGTCGCATCGACCCTCAGAATATCCCACCCAGACCCGCAAACCACCCAGCCTGCTCCTCCCTGGACAGGATGGGCAATTTAGCATGGCCAACCCATTTAACCTGCACATCTTTGGATTGTGGGAGGAAATGGCACACCTGGAGGAAACCCACACAGACACAGGGAAAACATGCAAACTCCACACAGACCGTCCGGAGGGTGGAACCAAACACGGATCCCTGGAGCTGTGGCAGTAGTGCTAAATGCTGAGCCACAGTTCCTTCCAACTCGTTGCTCTTGACTCTAGGTCGCAGGTGCATGGATTCTTGGTCTTTCACTGGTTT
>NC_063339.1:54258118-54283118 GCF_021869965.1 Rhincodon typus | reverse complement strand
TGGATCCGCCCTTTTTGAGTTCCTCTGAAGGTGGAATTCTTTCCTTCACCCATTGCAGACAGAGCAGCTTATGCAGCACGTAGGAGAGTGTAGTAATCTACGAGGAATGGACTTCTACCTCACCACACAAGAGGGAGCAAGAGAAGTGGAAGTTTTCTGTTTGCAAACTGGATGGTTCATACACTGACCTTTATTCTCAATGCTGTTTCCCTATCCCTTGGCTAGGGTGACTGGCCACTATGACCTAAAAGCTTGATTCTTCTGGGAGAAATTGTTCACCCTTCTGAACTGTACTCAGTAGCTAAAAATGTTTTATCTGGTGTGTTATAAACATTCTATCATTTAATGTAACAAAGCTCTTTCTGGGCACTCAATTGCAGTCATATGTTTTCTTAGGCATTTGTCCCTGTTCCAGATGACTTTCTTTTCTGTCTTAAAAGAAACTGCATTCATACAACTGACCCACATCAGCCTGCGCTAACCGAGTATATGAATGAAATCTTGCAGTAGCAAGGGCTTTGGTACTGCGTGTAGCCCCTGCCTTGTGTGTTTAAAGCAGGATAGCTGTTAGATTTCATATTTTCCAATGACCGTCGAAGTCTGGTGGTAGATTCGGGTACAACTTTACTTCGGTACAACTTTGTTACAGCTTCAGATTTTATTTTCAGTAAGGTACAAAAAACGTCACATTGTATATAGCTAAAAGTTAGAGCACACCCCCAGCTTTGATGCGATTGGTTAGCAGTGCCTCTGTGGTTGGCTCTCTGATACAGGCTCTTAGAGATGGACAGGCTGGTGGTCCCCACCATGGTCATGATGTTTTCACAGACTTTAATGATAAGGGCAGTCATTTCTATTGCCTGAAACTGGTTTGAATCCTTTCTTTTGGTGCTTCTTTTTTTCTACATATGTCGACCATAGCTGTTATGGAATCTATGATTATGTGAAGAATCTTAACTAAAACCTACACTTAATATTGTTACAGGTTGATTAAATAATTCGAAATAATTATGTAGTGTAAAATATTGTTACCTGTCTAAGAAATTGCAGCTATGCATTCCATCCCAGCCAGTAACCTTGATTAAACAATCTTGATTAAACTCTACTTGCTGAGACTATGTTAAGAAAGTATTTTCCCAAAGCGTTCTGTCTACTGTCAGCCATGTTCTGCTGAGTTAGTTAGCCATTTTGTGCAGTTCTGTTAGGGCTACCCGTGACAGTGTCCTTGCATTGGACGTGGGCCAGTAAAGTTCAGAAGATTGGCTCATGGGCTAAGGAGGCTGTCTTATGAAATGCTGTCTTCTCTCCAGTTTAGAAGAATGTGAGAAGTCTGGAAACATACAATATTCTCAAGGTACTTGACTGTGAAAGCAAGAAGGGTGTATTTTTCCTGACTGAGATTAAGAATGTGGAGGCAGATTCTGAAGATAAGGGTGCAAGCATCTCAAACTTAAATGAGAAATTTCTTCATTCCGATAGAAGCTTGAAAATATTTTGAATTGTCTACTCCAGAGACCATAGGACAGGAGCAGAAGTAGGCTATTAAACAGGTGTCCACTGACATTCAGTGAGATCATGGCTGATAATCTAAACTCCACTTGCTCGATTAACTCTTGATTCCTTTCCTGATTTCAAATCTTTGTCTTGGTCGTGAATGTACTTGGCGACTCAACCTTGTCAGCCCTTGAATTCCATTGATTCACAAATCTTAAAATAAAACTTCCTCCTTGTTTGTCTTAAATGGGGTCACTGTTCTGAAACTAGTCCTAGATTCTCCCACAAAGGATAACGTCTTTGCATCTCTCTGGTTATACCCTGTAAGAATCTTTCAGTAAAGTCTTCTCTCATTCTCCTAAACTGCAATGAGTACAAACCCACGTACTCTAATAAAATTCCTTCATAACTACGATCAGCCTGTTAACCTTCTTTGGACTACCTCCAACACCAGTATATCTTTCCTCGGATAAGGGGCCCAAAATCTGTTCACAATATTCAAATTGTGATCTGACTGGTTGCTTGTGTCGATTGAGCAAGACTTCAGTATTTTTATACCCCATTCCCTTTTGAAATAAGGCCAGTGTTGTATTTGTCTTCCTAATTGCCTGCTGAGCTTGGATGCTAGATTTTTAAAATTCATGCACTAGGGCTCCAAATCCCTATCTGCTGCAACTTTTAGTAGTCTTTCCCCATTTAAATAACCATTCCTCGCTGCTTCTCACCGAAGTGCAAAACCTACATTTTCTCATTACATCTGCCAAATTTTTGCCCATCAGCTTAACTTCTCTGTTTTCTGTTCCCTGAATGTTTGTGTCATCTCATGACTTGCTATCCCACCTGTCTTTGTCAGCCCAAAAACTTTTCAATCCATTTGAAAATAATTGAAGGCTGAGACTTTTTTGGTGTCTTGGAATTGAGCAGAGAGTAGGTGAATAACTCCTGCTGAGCAACAGCTTAGTGATGTGGTCTACTCTTAAATCTGACCTGTTCAGATATTATGACCAACCCATGGAGTTGGCTGTTCTTGAACCTAAACCACCTGGCTCAGAGGTGGGGACACTAGAGCTCCACTACTCTTTTCAACTCTACTGTACATTTATGATTATTGTCATAAGTGTCTTCCCACAAAGTGGTTTAGTGAACTGAATTAATATGGCCCCTCTTACCTGAAGCAAAGATTTTCTAACTTGAAGTTAGACCACTGTGGTTGCTTCTGTAATTGAGTAGTAGGTGATTTCTCATGGATTAATTTATAAAAGCTAGCATTGATCTCAAGCGCACAGTCAAAAACAATCTTAGCCGTTTGGGTCCTTTGTGAAGTATCGGAGAAAGTCCGTGCAACTAGAATATGACTATTTATGGTTGTTGGAAATTGAGCTTGTTGGAAGCTCTTACTTTGTTTTTTTTTAAATGTTAAATCTGACTGTCCTGTTTTGACCATGCTCCTGATTCTATTTCTACTCCATCTCTTGGTTTTAAGATTTATCCTGTTTGTTAATTTTTTTTTCTCCGTAGATTTGGGGTACATAATTGTTATTTTACTTCACTCTTATTTCATAGTGACAAATAATTTGGACTGAGCTATAACATTGAAGTGTTTAACTTTTTTATTGCAGTGAATATGTCACTAAGATCTGTTTGGGGGAGGGGTAACAAACTAATCTAACTATTAAGCAGTGTTTTTGTGTACCTCACCCAAATAAGTGCAGAGCCTAAACCAGGATTTGTGCTTACTAGCTTTGTTTAGTGTATTATAAAAATCTTGCCTTTACCCGTTTCGGTCCACAATCAATGATAAAAAGGGCTGTTTTAAAAGCCAAGGCTTTTAAAATTGCTGCACTTGTTAATGACAAGTAACCTGCTACTCATTGCAAGTGCTGTTCACAATGCTGTGTTCACATAGTAAAGAGTAGGTTTGTAGATGTGCTGGTGCAAAGGGTATGTAAGAATGAAACTCTGGCCCACAATAAGTAGCTTGTCTGTGGGCTGGTATGTCCTGACCTGCTGACAGCTATGACTCCCCCGGTAGTTGAATGGCTGTCGGGTGTGTTTGTTTGGGCAGAGGCCATTCAACTTCTGGAAGGGAAGATGTCTTTGCTTTGTAGTAAAAAGGCAACACAAGCCTCCAAACAGCTTATTTTCTCTCATCAGTTGTACAAGCTGTGACTGTAAATAAATCTGACAGCTTTATAATTGTGAATCAGTTCTCTGTGCCTCCTGCAAACAAGTGAAAATAGAAAAGGAAGCTCTAGAAGCAGTAATCTAATCAGTGAAAAGAATGTCTTTGCAAGCCTTTTGGGCACAGACCACAGCCTTTCCAGTCTTGCCCTCTGCTCAAAAGTGTGTTAGAGGAAATTTTGAGCATTGATTTGAATTGATTACAAAGACCTCATCTGTGCTTTGTCAACTTGAGTGTAAGCAACAAGTAAACTGGGGAATTTGTGGGTCTATAAAATTTAACTTCTGTGATGACTCCAGGCAAATTGGGGGACTTGATTTCCAATTCTAATCCAGCAAGGCGTAACCTCCTTAAGGAGGAGAAATCACATGTTCTTGCTCGTAACTACTATCATCTCATGAAAATGAATTGGATGGAATAAAAGTCAAATATTTGAGATTCTGGAAATTGGAAGTTAAAACAGATTCTACCAGAGAAACTCCGCAATCTGGAAGCATCTGCACAGAGTGGAGTGAAACTAATATTTTGTTACATCAGGACATGTCACCTTTAGAAAAGTGTGCAAGATATGTAGTGAATTCAATTGGTCTCATCCAGTGATTTGCCAAGTAGAGATGTGTTGGAGAAACTCGATAGGCCTGCCAACATCTGTGGAGAGAGTTCTGAAAAAAATCTTCTTGGACTCAACATTAACTCTGTTCCCATCTCCACAGATGTTTCCATACTCCAGTCTGTGTGCAGCAGTGACTTCCAGAATTTGAAGTTAGTGTTGGCACGCTAATCAGCAGAATATGAACAACTGTGGGCCTTGCAGCTCAGAGGGAACATTGGTTATGATCTGATCTTGTTGGTGGGTAGGCAAATGGCCTTAGTGACATTGTCATTGGACAAGTAATTCAGAAGGTCATATGGTGGAATATGAAATCGGTAAACTCTGGAATTCTGAACTCTCTTTTAAAGGAAGGAGATTGCTCTATTTTCCTGTCCTTGCCCAATGTAGTTGACTTTTAACTGCTATCTGAAGTGGCTTAGCAGACCATTCAGTTGCATCAAACTGGCAAAAGATTTCAAACGAGTGAAACCGGATGGACCACCTGTTGCTAACCTAGGCATGGGAAACGACAACAGAAGTACATTGATTTTTGACGCAGTGACACACAGTACAATCACCCTCGAACACTTTTGTAGGAGTACGTACTTCAAATGGTCTGCAGCATTTCTCGTAGGCAGCTCATCACCACCTTGAGGGGAATGAAAGGAGAGAAACAAATCCTGGTCCAGTGATGCCCATATGAATTTGAAACAACTGAGTATTGGAAGTTACAGTACCAAGTGGATAGGTTCCCAGAGCTTGTATTTAACCTTCATTGAAAGACTGGAGCAAGCCACTGGAAGAAAGATTGGGGTGGGAGCAAGGTGGTCAGTTAAAATGGCAAATGACTGACTCTGACTCTGACTCTGGGTGATGCAAATTGAACTAGGCTGTTGTAGAGGAGAGACTACATTTTGAACAGTGAATTGAAAAGTACGAGTAAATCACTATTGTAGTTGGTGTTGCTGGAGCTCTGGATTGTGGGAAAGGAAGAGGAGACAGGATTTTTTGACTATTTGAGGCTGTAATATGGATTTATGAACTCTTCATTGAATTGAAGGTTTTGGGCACCATGCAAGAAATTGGAGTTGAGACCCAAGATCAGAAATTTATGTAATCACAGGGCAGGCTTATCTATTCCTCTGATATGTTACTTATAACGAGCGATGTTTGTTTGTGTTCACCAAATGAAATGTGACTAGTACAGTACTCCAGGAAGAAGAAAACATTAGTATGGGAAGATAATAAAGGCTTTTTGGTTACTTCCTTGTAAATATGTATTTTTCTTTTGAAGTGAAGAGGGTACAACTCAGGAAGAACTCGATACCAGCACAGAGAGCCGCGAGTCTGTTCACAAGGAGAGAGGCCATGATACAGCAACAGAAGATGAGGAAGAATTGGGATCAAGTAAAAAGAATCAAAAAGGTTGAAAATCAAATAACTATTTCCTGTCTTGATGCTTCCTTTTCCACTTTGACATGCCTAGGAAAATGTTTTAAGTTCAGTTTTAAAAGTACTTGCACTGCAGCAAATCTATATATGCATGGTAAATACGCATGGCACTTTTTTGTAATTGGCCACTTGTTTGAAAGGGAAATTTAAAATAGGATAAGAAAAAGGCATTTCTGTGATTTAGGAATAGTTAGAACTTTAGTTGATGAAATTAAGGGTGGGCATTATGCCGAATGGTACCTCCTTGCTATAATGTGTCATTCAATCTGTTGGGACTGTGTATTTTGAGTTTTATTAGAAGCTTTTTAACTTTTGTGTGTATACATAGGAAAGAAAACTCAAGTTGGGTTTAAAAGTGTCCAGAATCACGAAGAAATTGAAGAATCTGTGGTGGAGAGGAAAGAAATCTTAACTCCAGAGGAAGAAGAAGCTTTGAAACATGATCAGCAGAGAAAGGAGAAAGAACTTGGAGGGAAAATTCAAAATGCTACATCCTGCACCAATATTCTTCCTTTGGGGCGTGACCGTTTGTACCGTAGGTATTGGGTCTTAAACTCTGTGCCTGGCTTGTTTGTGGAGGAAGACTATGAAGGTTTGATGGAGGACATGTTGCAGCCTTGTCCAGTCAAAACTCTAAGTGAGAACTTAGAGTCTCAGGGAAACAAACTTTATGATAAACCACAAGGCAGTGAATCCTCAGGGAACAGAGCGTCAGGGAAGATGGACCCAAAACAGCATGAGCCACATAACAGAAATGTTTCTCAGGACCAAAACTCTTCAGTTTCTCCTTGGCAATCATTGCAGCCATCTACCTCAAACCAGGACCAAATTCTTGATCCCAATTGTACAGCAGAGTTGCACAGGCCAGTAAACAAGCCAAATCGATGGTGTTTTTACTCATCACCAGAACAATTAAATCAACTGATTGAAGCACTTAACTCAAGGGGAAATAGAGAGAACTCTTTGAAAGAAACTCTTCTCCAGGAGAAAGTCCGATTAACTGAGTTGCTTACTAACTTTCCTGTGGAAAGATTCAACATTCCAGGTAATGCCTTTTATTATAATGGCAGTTATTTAGCTTCAACACATTCTTACAGGTCAGCGTCAATATTGTTACTGGGGCTTGGTGGTACAGTACTTAAGCATTGCTGAAAAAGATGCCTTTTTGTTGAAGCTTTTTGACTTGCTTTCATCAGGGCCTTTAGCAAGCTTACCAATTAAATGGGGAAAACAATACTTTATACTGAGAGGAGGGTGCTAATTGTTTGGCACATGGATTCTAATTGATAGAGGTATTGTCATGGTGAATGCCAAGTTGATGATTGACAAACTGCTGGCTTTGTTTAAATTTAACCCAGGCAGCTTGACCCTGCTCTTGGCATTGCCCTGAGAAATGAACCAGCAAATACCATTGCTCATTTTGAGTCACTGTGGTGGCATTTAGTCTGCATGCTCTTTCCGTTAAACAGCAAGGCCCTGTGTAGTATTAAATATAGTTTCTAGTATATCCAAGTACAGCACATGGCTGGTCCTAAATTGGTTGTCAGTTTAATACTTCTCTTATGCTGGACCATGTTTGCTGCCTTATCCTATTGTGGAATTGCACCAAATATTGTAAACTACAGCAAGGAAAGTACTGACCATGACTAACCAGTGCATACTTGGAACAATCAGCCAAAGAGTTGCGATGTCTGATACAATCTACTGGTTTTGGACATATAGCCTGCATACCTGGCATCACACCAGCACTGTAAATCACATACTACATTTTCCATTTGTGTTAGGCAGGATTTTTTTTTGCCTTGATGGCAGCATCCTCTTGTGGTGTTGCACAGTAGCAACATGGTGCACTTGTTCAAACAAGTCCTGAAAGGTGCCCAGTCTCTTGGTTTATGTTAGAATAGTGGGGTATTTGAAAATTTTGAGCAATAGGTGAAGCCAGCTGTCTTTTGCTATTACCATGTAGTAATAAGAATGGTGTTTGCTGCTAATAGGCTGCTGCTTTCAAGCCAAAAAGGCATTGTGCCTATTACAGTGTTAAAGATATGAGTTTCAGTGCTGGTTGATGTCGGGAATGGAGGTAATACATTGTGTAGACTGAAAGGTCATAGGAAATAGCGCATCCCTTGGTCCGTATGCAACAAGAAAGCTATTGATTTGTACCTATAGCTTCCCAAAATTAACAAGTGTCCAAAATTAGTTGCAATTATTCATTGGGCAACATCTACTGGATAATCTTCAATCTGTGAAGATTAAACTGACCAATTTAGGATTGTCAGTCCAGCATAGCGTTGTACACTTGTGTACTAGAAGCTAAGTATTCATACACAGGGCACTGTTCTTTGCAAACGAAAAGATGCACACATCTGTACCTGTTTTGACCCAAAAAGAGAGGTGATGGCTGTTTGCTGGTTGATTTCTCAGGGCAATACCCTGACTAATTGGAGTCCTCCTGCCTGTTTCAATGTACATCAAACCTGGTAATTAATGTTTTCTCCATGATAATGCCTCAAAAATTAGCACTGTCAATTAACATTGTACAAGTGTTGGTTTCTCTTAAATTGGTATTCTTTCAGTTTGTTCTGATGAGTACAAGGTGAAAAGCTTCAACAGTGTCTCTTTTAGCAATACTGAAATACTATGCATTTTCATTTTACCTTTTGAAAAGCAACAGAATGAGTGGGTACTTTTTGATAAGCAGAGTAAGAGTAATCAAAATTTGAGGTAATTTGTAATTCTCTATTAGCATTTTTTTATTTTGTGAGAAAAAAATTGTGCCTATGGCATTTCAGTTACTTAGAATAAGGCTTCTATGTTCAGGGCAGCCGCACTGATTGATTTTTTTATTGCAGTTTTGTTCTAGCTTTTACATGTGATGGGTTATTTGTCTGATGGTGAAACATGAATTTTTTAAATGGTCCTTTTTTGTCTAGCTGCGTAATGTTCAGATTTCAATGGCTAGCCTCATTCTGAAAACTTAGATCTTTTTAAAATGTAATCCTGTTATCTTTGGTTATATAACCAAATTACCAAAAGTGAAAACTGCAGCTAAAAGCTGCATTCAGTGTTGTATATTAATGTCACCCATTCAAACAACTTAGAGTCATAAAATCATACAGCACAGAAACAGGCCCTTCAGTCCAACTCTTCTATGCTGACCAAGTTACCCCTAACCAAACTGCTCCCACTTGCCTGTGTTTGGCACATCTCCCTTTCTAAACCTTTCCTACTCATGTTAAAGCAGAACCGACTGTACATGTTCCATCAACGTGAATTGGCTGTAACGTAATTGACAAATAGGGAAGCACTATTTATAAAAGGTTGGATATAACGCAATTCCATTGGTGCACGGAGGAGTAGGCGTTAACATCACCTGATCGTTTCACGGGCTTTGTCGCGAAGTGCTTTGAGGTACAGTACGACCATGCCCCCCTCCCCCCGCCCCAAATCAAGTTGTCTTAACATTTTTCTATGTAAAGCGTTAAATTTACTTCTATTTCATTATAAGGTATAATTTGAACATTTACTCAAATTGTGCTATCCTTCATGTTAGGCTTTTGAATGGGTGTTTTTTTATTATTTGAGTGATCTGCTCCTAATGCCACTTTTCTCATAGGCCCTGTTATTTCTGTAGCACAGTTTTTGATAAAGCAATGTTGCACAAGAATGCAACTGTCATGTAGCAGAATGGACTGCGTCTGTCCAGATGTCCTTTTAAACATTGTAGTTGTACCTGCATCTGCCGCTTCCTCTGGCACTTCATTCCACGTACAAACTGTCTTCTGTGTGGAAAAATTTGCCCCTTGGGTCCTTTTTTTTTTTTTTAAATCTTACTTGTCTCATCTTAAAAATATGCTCCCTAATTTTGAACTGTCCCCACCCTGGGAAAAAGACCTTTTGATATTCACCTTATCCATGCCCCTTGTTATTTTATAGGGTCACTCGTCAACCTCCTTACAGAGAACTTAAATAGTCTCTTCTTGACCAGTAATCCTGTAGGTGCTTAGTGAGTGATAACTAATGAGCTCAGATTTCTTTATGGGAGTACTTGCTTCATTATACCTTGTATAATATCATCCAGTTTATGAAGTAAATGTGCAATGCCTTAATGTGTCCACTATTTTCATTTATTTTTCTGATTTTAATACTGGGATTTTACAGATGCAGAGCTACAACAGTTTAGTTGTTTTAGTATGTAAATGGATCCACTGATTTGTGATGGTGTTGTTGGGGTAGGGTTGAACATTTATTTTCTTCAAGAAGCAATGTTATCTTGCACCTGGGGCAGATGAATGTTGAAGAGATAGGGTGGAGGGGATAATGGAATGGTTTGCTAATATGGATAGCACACATCAAGCCAATACAATACTGACTTGCAGATAAGGCTCCAGAGGAGAGCAAGAATGTTCGAAATACTTCAAAAGGCATTCCGACCACACATGACACTTCCCTAATATCTGCTGAGAAGCAACTTGAATTGCGATTGAAGGATCTGTTGCTGGATATTGAAGATCGAACCTGGCAAGGAACTCTTGGAGGAATAAAAGTATGCATTATTTTATCGGAATGAAATGCTATTACCGAGTTCGGAATTCTTTTCATTATCTGTTGAGAATTTTGTTTAAAGGGTATTTTCTGTGCAATTTTCTTAAATAACTTGAAACAAACCTGATCAAAGTTTCTTATGCTACTTACTAGTTGAATCCTTAGCTTCACCCTTTCCTCTTTTGTATTCATTGTAAATATTGATTTGCGGGAGCACATTGCCAGTTGAGTTCTCAGTTGAATTTTAGAAAAGCTAATGAAGAGAAAGCTGGTAAATAGGCTTACAGGCTTTGGGAAGAGGTGTCCCCTCTTTTACTCCATGTTGTAATGTTAGTAAAATTGATAAATTATGATCCCTGAATTAGTCTGACTCCTTGTTTTAGCACAGCGACTGAGCACGCTCAGTCATTTTTAAAACAGGTTGCTGCTTCTCTCCCACTACCATCCTAGTCCATGACTTCGTGAAGTTCAAGTCGTGAGCAGGAAGGCTAAGGTGGAAGTCTTGTTCAAAAATCCAGTTTACCCACTTCTTACAAGTTGGCAAACAACATTAATGATTTAAAGTTTTAATATTAAAGTTAAAAATCAAGAACATCCACATTCATGGCTTTGTATAGGAAAGTGATTTTCACTGATTATGTTTCGTTTAGCACACTGTTTTGTGTAAATACATTTGAGTTTAAATGTGGGATAGCTATAATGGAGAATGGAATGGGTGGAAAGGGGGGTGGGAAACAAAAGTAATGAGCAATAGACTTTGTAGGGACAGGACAACTTAAAATGAGTGAAATCAAGAATAAAAAGACAGATGTCAACTTTTTCCAAACATGGCATTTCAGGAGTGGATGTGGAGAAAATTGGAATTTAAATTTCATTTGGAATTTAAATATGTGGAGCTGCATATTTGTTTAAACTGCAGGACCACAATATATGACAGAGCTTTCACCTAAAGAAGAGAGGTTTGCATAGGACGATGTATCAAGTAAAACATGTCTTTTTCTTTTTGAAAAATATTTTACCATATTTACTGCAAACCAGTTTTTGTTTCAAGTTTGTCATTGGAGCTTGAGCTTGCTTTGGAAAGCAATTGGTAATCTCACTTAGTCACTTAGGAACTGGAGAGTTAAGTGCATTTATGGGTAGTTCAGCTGTGTTTTAGTTATGCGTAGATCTAAAATTTAGAGGAGCTGTGACAAAAGGAAGTGTATCCAGTTTTGGAAATTTACAACGTACATGTGCTTCCTCCAATCATACTTTGTGGTGTACATTAATTTTCATTACTAAATTTTATATCTAAAGACCTGAGTTGTGACCTTGGCCTGCAACAAGTATATTCATTTGTTTGAAGTAGAATGCCAAACAAACATTTCTTTGAGCAGGTGATGGAGCGATATGCTTGGCGAGAAGCATTAGAAACTCAACAGTATGAATTGTTGACTGGAGCAACTTCTGCACAAAATGGTATTCGAATACTAGAAAATGGTTTTAAAGAAAATGGAACTGTTAAATTCGAGGGGGAAGAAGCAAAAGACGTTGAAGGCATGAACAATAGATATAACTCTAAAGACAGGTATAATAAACATGTTTTGAGTTGAAATTCTGCCTGAATACTTGTCCTCTAATAAGTGAAGTCAAGAATTAGAGGGTCACTATTCTTTCCTTCCATTTCAATTGAGTAACATCGGATTGAGCATATCTGAAATATTGCATGGCGTGACCGGCAAGCACAGGTGCACCCTGGTGCGAGCCTAACTCGTCATCTTAACATATTTGACAATGTCTCTTCAAGTGATGTGTTTTTGTAATGTTTACTTGTATTGAAATGTTGAGAAATTTTGGGGGGTTCTATTAAATAAAACATTTGTGGGTTTCCTGAAACCTGTGGAGTTCTGGATTAGCAGAATGACGTTGATCTAATAGTCTGATTATTGCTTTCACTATACTTCAAATGTTTCCAATTCAGGCTGAATTGCTGCCTTGGCAAAGAATTTCACTATGCTCTCCAGTGTTGTGATTTTTCCCTGTTCTCCTCAGACTAGTATCACAATTCAGTTATTCTGCATTTTTTTACAGACCTGTTATTTCATGTTCTTAAAGCATATGCATTGAGCTTTGTTGTGGTGAACATGTGTTAAGCTCTTAACTAAGTATGTTCAGTTTTTTTAGGCTCACTTATACCTTTTTACACTGACATAACATTACAAAATAAAACATGAATTGATTTAGCTTTATTGTTTGTACTCAAATGAGTACAGTGAAACGTACAGGATGCAGTACACCTTGGGTACATGCACCATCTCAGGTACGAAGTTACCTAGGTATAGATACTTATTTTAAATTCTTAGGAAACAAAAAAAAATTAGGAAATTAAAGAAATAAAGGGTCCAATATTATAGATCATAGGAATAGATTAGAAAAATAGACAAATAAAAAGTTCAGAATATCAGTCTGTGACCCAGTCCATGCCTGTACCTAGCCTCAAGGGAGACCTTCACCACCTCACCTCCACCTGCGCCAGACCCACAAATGTAGGAGTCGCTCCCCTTTAGGTGCCATCTCTTTGCTGCTGGGCCCACACTCACCATGCAGCCATGACTTCCCCTTAAGCTAATCAAATTTAATTAATGTGTTTTGCAATATGGTGCTCAAAAAATTTGTGATAGGCTGACACTGACTAATAATTTTTGGTTTATGATTCAGGCCCTTGGATTCCAAGACCGAAATGAAAAGTTCCACGTCCACCAGCACCAGTACTCCACAGCACGTAAACTCTGTGGTGCGTTACCTGGCTATTGCTTTGCTTCAGTTGGAGCAGGGAATCGAGCGCAAGTTCCTAAAGCCACCTTTGGGTTGGTATTTTAATTTAAAAATTCAATGAACAACTTGTTTCTTTTTCAAATCTTCAATTTGCCTAAGTCACTGATTTTAAAAACTGGAATCACATACCGTTAACAAGTTTACCGGGGACTTGCAAGGGATGCCCAAGATAATTACTTTTATCAGTCATTTTTTCTGTTGCGGTATAACAAAATACAATTGAAGGCTAACACTGCACTTATTTTTCAGTTGGGAATAGTAAAGGTTGATGCCTTTATCAGGATATCGCAGTGATATTTACAGAAACTGGTGCATCATTTTGGAAGATGGCTTTTGCTTATCAGTAGAAAGTTGCTAAATACAACTGTATTTATGTTTGAAGTGGCCCTTCCAAAGGGAGCAGGATCACGTTGGATATGAAACTGTTCCTGTGGCGCATTAATATTCATTCAGTGCTGTTTGTATAGATAATTGCTCCTAAGCTTTTGAACTGCAGTTCTTAGTTAAGATATGACTTTATAAATGACTGTTTAAACACCTTGCGTTCTTTATACTTTTGGAGTGTCTGTTAAAGCTGATTTTCTTTGATAGCCATCAGTTTAACCTGAGCTTAATTTCACAATACCCTGATGGCACCCTGTCAATTTAACCCACATTTGGAGAGTGCTGATTGAATCACTCAACATGACAGTGAAATTCTGGATTCTGGCCCAACAATGGACTACTTTTTGTATTTTGCTAAAAAAAATTTTATGCTTTCGTATCACGTCTTCCTCTTTCCTGATTTTAGAACAAGTCATTATTCCTTTAAACATTTAAGCATGGTGTGTTCTGCCTCTCCCTTTCAGTCGAATAGTGTGGAATGTGTTTCTATGACTTTTGTAGTCTCATGCATTCTTGACGTGAGCTTTGACTCCCAGCCCTATAAGATAGAGATCAACAGAGCAGGTAACTTGATCCAGGGATCCACATTTCTCTGGGACAGGAACCAGCACCTGTTGTCTATTCTGGTTCTGGCCTTGCACAACTTAAAATTGTGACTGTTAACTCGTAACTTATTACTTAATTGGCTCTTCAGAATAATGATCAGACCATCTCTCAACAATGCTTCTCTTGTATGTTCTAACGGGTTTTTAAATCTTTGGTGATTTGGATGCTTCAAATTGGGAATTTAGTGGTCATTTCTGTGCAGTCTTTATAAAACTTGTGTCATCTACCATTGAAAGAAATCAAAACGGCACACAGTATTGCAGCTGATGACTTGACAAAATATTTCGTATGAATAATTTAAATATAAAACACAGACTTTGGTTTGACAGCTGCACTAACTAAAGTTTCTAAGCCCTTCATATTCATGCATCTTTAGGGAATTATATACCAGTTTGCATCCTCATGAAATTAAACCAGGCTGAAAGGCTTCCACAGTTTAAAAAAAGTCTTCTAATCCAATCTCATAATGCTTGGTAAATAATTGAGCAAGATAGCTTCTGTGCAATTGCAAGTCAGAAGAAAACGTTTTCTGTAAATTCAAGTTGATAGTACTATGTATTGTTTTACATAAAATAACATGCATTACGGAATTCTGATTAACAGAAATGATGCAAATATTTAATTTCTGAACACTCAACTCCAATACATCTCCCAGCTTTTGATGGAATGCCTAAGTTGCAAAGCCAGTTAACTTAATGTATTAAGACTATGTAAAGGTTTTTGTTATATAGTATCAACATTATCGTGCATCGTATCTGAATCTTCAGCTATACTGTAAAGATCTGTACTGCTAATTTAACTGAATGGTATTCAAATCAGCAGACCGGTTACTGCGGTTAGTTAAGTTCTGCATTTTGACTTTTAACATGATTAAACTTTCTTAAATTTTGAAATGCTTTAACTTCAAACAGGAGATTCCGATGATCTAAAAAAAGAACAGAAAGATAAAAAGAGGAAAGATGATAAGAAAAAGAGAGATGAAGATCAGTTCAGTGAAAAAGATGGTGTGTATTTCAAATGTATTGAGTCACTAGCTAAGAATGCTAAAAATGTTGAAGTATAAATGTTTTGCTTAAACTTGGCAATGGAAAGTTGCAACTGTAATAAGCATTCATTAATGAGGCTTTGAAGTGTTTGGTTGCTTGCAAATGAAAGTAAAATAGACTCCTTCATTTTGTTATAACAAGGTGCGGAGCCGAATGAACACAGCAGGCCAGGCAGCATTAGAGGAGCACAAAAGACATTTTGGGTCTGGACCCTTCTTCAGAAATGGGGGTGGGGGAAGGGGACTCTGAAATAAATAGAGGGGGAGGCAATGATGGAAGGTGGATAGTGGAACCGACAGTGGAGAGAAGACGGACAGGTCAAGGAGGCAGGGATGAAGCCAGTACCAGTGAGTGTGGGTTGGTCAGTGAGGAGGTGGTTGTTAGGCCATCCATAGATAATGGCACCAAAATGCTGCATGTTCAGAGGGAGGTAAAATGTGAGAAATCCATTTTGCAACTAGAATGGTAATCTAACTTTTTTCAGACATGCTGATTGGAAGATTATTTTTGGATGGTACTGTCTTGTCACTGTCACATATGTAGCCATTGTTTACTGTTAAAATTTCAGCGAATGGTGGTTACAATCCTTAACTGAACTGTATTCATCAAGTTAATACATTAAAAAAATGAACTATTTGCACTGGACATCTGTTAACATTGTTTTTGGCATATTGGTTTTGTGGCTGACCGTGCATACAGGTCCTTTTGAACATGTTAAGAACTCACTTCTGAGCTCTGACATGGCATGGTTGTCTTCATGATTTTTGTTGCTTTGTGAATTTGTTTAATATGCAGCATTAATGTAATCATGCAAGTTGAACAGAAATGTAAGCCTTCTGTCACCAGGGAGCTATAATGTAGATTCATGTCTGGACTACATAGTGCTATATGCTTGGACTTTAGCTGAGAATCAAAAAGGGGGTGGGAGTGGAGAAAGGTTCCATGTAAAAATGAAAATGCTACTCCGTTAAAACAATACTCTAGTGTCACAAGATCAAGAGGAGCAATAGTTCCAAGTTAGTTAAGTATTCAATTAATTAGTGCTTTAGTGTTAATTAAACAGGTCAATTACTTTAAAATTAAACAAGTATTTCAAGTATTATTAATATGACAGGATTGCTGAATGTGACTTGAATGCAACACACTATTTAGTTACCACATAAGTAGTAAGTACTACCAAATACTGGAGCTCAGTTTCTGAGCTTGGGGAGTGGCAAGAGGTACTACATAGGAGAAGCTGAGATTTGTAGCTGACATATTTCAGAACATGGCCATCCTGCACCTGCTGAGCTCAGGAGAAGACAGTCATTGATCACGAGGAAGCACAACCTATTTGTGTGGCGCACTGAAACTGGTATTTGGCAGTTACCAGTGGAAAACCAGGGCAGCCAGAAGCATACCAGTGCACTGAGATGCTTGGTTGTTCAGTAGAAATTCACATGTAGGAATCTAGTTTAAAGAAGTTCCAGTCAGGAAGATGAACAGGTGTTTCTACAACTACTGATATAATCCCTGGATCACTTATCTCTGCAACATAAGGAGTTGGTCAATCAATAAGATTTATGGCTGATGTCTTGTTTTTAGTAGCCTTAATTCCACTTATGCCCCTGCCCCCACAACCCCTCACTTGCAGATCAAAAATCGGTTTAAGTCAGAAGATTTGTGACCCTCAGAAGAAATTGCTATTCATCTCTCTCTAAAATGGGAGCCCCCTTATTTTGAAGTTATAGCCATAAGATGTAGGAGCAGAATGAGGCTATTTTGGCCCATTGAGTCTGTTCTGCCAGTAAATCATGTTTGATGTTTCTCAAGCCCATTTCCTTACTAATCTAGAACCCATTAATCTGAGTTAACGACACTCAATGACTTGACCTCCACAGCCTTCTACAGCAGTGGGTTGCACAGATTCACACCCTCTGGCTGAATAAATCCCTCATCTCAGTTCTTTAGGGTCATCCCTTCACTTTGAGGCTGTGCGCTTAGGTTCTAGTCTCTCCAAGTGAAAACACCTCTGCATCCACACTCCATGTGTAGATTTGTCTCAAGGTGGAACGTCTTTTCAATATCTATCCTGTCAAGGCCACCCGGATTCTTTATATGTGGTTCAATAATATCACTTCTCTTGTGAATTCCAATATCTACAGGCTCAACCCCTTTTTCCTCGAAATCAACCTTGCAACCCTACTCTGAGCTGCTTCCAATACAAACAAGTCCTTCAAGGTGACCAAAATTGTATGTCATACTCTAGGTGTGCTGTCACCAATACACTATAGAGTTGTAGTAAGACTTCCCGTTTTAGCATTCAAGTTACATAAAAATAAAGGCTGTCATTGTTTGTCTTCCTGGTTACTTGCTGCCCTGCATGTTGACTTTGATTTGCATACAAGGGCACCCGGGTCTTGCTGTATGATAGAACTCTGCAGTGTCTCTGCATTTAAATAGTCAGTTTTTCTATTCCTCCTGCTGAGAATGACAACATTAATTTTTCTACATCACATTCATTAGTCAAATTTTGCTCACTTAACTTATCTGTATTCCTTTGCAGAATATCTTGCAACCAGAAATTGCTTTGCTACATTTTCATTTCATTTTCCCATATTTGGCTACAATACTGGCAGGCTCTTCATTCTAACTTGTATAGTGTTATGACACAGACTGACAGTTAAACCAAATCAGCTTTTTTGCTTCTATATTCACAGCACAGAATTAAAACCTTCCAAGACCCTCAAATTGACCAGTGGTTCCTAAGTGAACTTTGGGAATAACCAATCCCAGACTGTTAGTAATCAATTCTAATCACTGGGTTTACATTTTAAACAAGTGAATTAGTGTTTCAGTCACAATATAGTGACTTTAGCAAAACAAAATTAAACAAGACAGTGATATATATTATCTGTGAATGAAATCAAACTTTTTCAGCCCAATTTACGCAAAAGATAGATGAACAGTTATAAGATAAACCAAAGAAAATAATTGGCCAGATTACTGATGTGGTTTTCATAATTTTTTTTGTTTTCTTTAAATTTGCTATCAACCTTAGCTTTAGCCACTCATATTGTATCACTCGGTTTTTTGTTTCCTTAATGGAATACATATTTGAGAGTTTGAAATAAGTCAGTTGTATTCGTTTATATCTCTGATTCTCTCTTTTGCCAATGAGGATGGAAAAATGGAGAGAGAAATTTCAAGGTGAAGAACAGTGTTGAGTGGTATTCAAGAAAAAAGCAAACTGTACAAACATTTTTATTTTGGAATGCATGCGTGCTTATCCAAGGAGTGTTAAATATATGGTTGAGTTGCAGGGGGTCACTGCATGATGTAATGCAGTGAATAACAGAAACCAAGCTTTAAAACTCATCAGGGATTAAAATTAGACATTCCAAGCTATTGACAGGGATAGAACTTTGCTAAGATGTGTGCATGGAATGTCTTTAATTGGTATGTTTCTACCACAGAGCAAGGAAACAGTGCTGAATTACTTATGGGGGATGAATTGAGGCAAATGAATGTGTTTTAAAGGAAATACATTTATGTAAAGGTATAATTGGATTTTAAACCTTCTAGTTAACCAATTTAAATCTAATGGTTGAAACACCCAGCTGAGAGCCAGTTTTAATATTTGCAGCCTACTTGAGCTAATCCTTCTCCAACCAAAGATTGGTGATGAGGATGGTGAATGGCAAATATTTGGGTTGAAAACAAAGCATGAGGCATCCAAATGCCTGTAATATGGAGAAATAGAATTTGAAAGTGGTTTGCCATATGAGGTATAGAAAGACAGGCAGGGTGTTGAGTACAAAGCAACATTGCCTCCAATTATTTTTAAGTTTGAGCCTGGTTTGGTTGTTCTCAAAGGGCTCAGTCTTTGCACATGGCCTACGCAGAGTATTTTGGAATGCTGTGCAGTTCACGGGGACCAATAGGTACAGAGGACAAGCTTGTTCAGCATAAAGGTCTGATGTTCACATTCTTCAGAAAATTCTTGCCTGCTATTGTTTAAAATGGGGCTTCCAAGTCTTTTGTATTCTAGAGATTCTGTTGAAGTCATTTTTGATGTCATTTCAGAATTGACATGCTCTTAGTGAGCACTTGTTCAATGAAACTGCTATGTAATAGGACCTGCAAGTACAACATATCAAAACCATGTTAATATGGCTGGTATTCTGTGAAAAGACAATTTGTGAATTAAATTTTAGTTTTATATTCTGATAAGTGACCTAAATAACAGTTTTATGTTGCATTTTAGATGCTAGTGATGGTGGCAAAATACAGAAGACATTACTAGATCGCTGGAGAGAGTCGCTTGTGGCTTGTACTAGCTTAGCTCAGGTTTTCATTCATCTATCTACATTGGATCGCAGCATTGTGTGGGCAAAATCTTTGTTAAATGCTCGCTGCAAGATCTGTCACAAGAAAGGAGATGCAGAAAACATGCTGTTATGTGATGGCTGTGATAGAGGACACCACACGTACTGTTTGAGGCCAAAGGTTAAGGTTTGTACACACAATGCAGATTTATATACAAAATAAAATTTCGGCTACTCAGTCAAGTTTTTTGAAAGTTACCACTTTCTTTCAGATCATTCCAGAGGATGATTGGTTTTGCCCTGAATGCAGACCAAAGCAGCGGTTTCGGCGTCCAGTGGCCAGACAACGACCGTCATTGGACAGTGAGGAGGAAGATCTGGCGAAAGTGGAACGATTGGAAGAGGAGTTTATGGAAGCAGAGGATGAGCAAATGGGGACAATGGAACAACATGAAATTGAAGCCACTGAATTGGAAAAGAGGTATTAATTGTAAAATAATGTGATATTTTGCAGTCATTCTGTTGTATTTTAAGTATAGGTTCATTTAATGGGATAAGAAAATGCATCACAAGAGAAATTAAGATTATCCAACATTATTTCCCCCAGATGGCAACTGTTGCCCAGGTTTAGGGGCAAGTACTAGAACAGTTTAATTTTTGAATTAATTTCAATTATTAATTTTCCAATCAGTGGTGCCATCCACTTTAAAATCTTACTGTTGTTGAAATATGTCCCTTTTGAAAAAGCTTGGCAGTTGTAAGAAAATTGATTTTTGTGGAGCTAGATAATTGGAGTCCCCATGTAGGTTTTCTGAACAAGCTTGTATTAAGTTGATGGGCATGCATGGGGATGCAATCAGGTGGAGATGAGCTAAATAATAGCTGTGGGCTGAGAGAAGAGAGCTGCGTGTTTATTGCACTCCAGTAGATATTACTTTTAGTGCTCCACCGGAATTGTTTTATTAACAAGTGCCAATTGTTAGCTGCAGTGATTACAGGTAGCGTTCATCATTAATGACTTTTCCACGTGTACGTAGTTTTTTGAAAATGGGGTTGCATATGTTTAATACGAACATTATGCATGATACGCTCACATCTGCAAACCACCTTGCTCCTCCATTGGCTTCCCCTCCAATATATCAAATTCTAAACTCTCCTTGTTATGCAAATTGAAACATCCTTGTAAACATTTTCTCATTATTGCATAAGTTATTACTCTACAAATTTTGTGCAATGTATGCCCAGTGTTATAATCAAGCTTTCCTCAAATATATAATGCTAGTCCCAATAGTGGCTGCATAGAATTACATTTGATGCTTTCAGTCCCTGCAGCATAAAGATGCATGTGCACACAAGACCCAAATTTCACATTCGAAATTCTGAATATTTCGAGCAGATGAAGTTCTATAATCCTGTCAGTTAGAACTAGTTGAATCAAGGGATACAAGAATTTAACAATTAATGTTTCAACAGAATTAGCATTTACATATTAGGCAACCATAGATGCTTCCTGTTGTATTACTAATTAAATATCTGGCTAGTAGTTGTGTTCTTCCTCCAAAATTGGGTCAGCTTGTTCATACCCTTATCTCTAGCGTCAAAATCTACTTTTAAATGTACTGCACCAAGGCAGGTTGTTCTGTACTTTAAAACTTCTGTCTGAACAGGGGCAGAAGTAAGGGATAAATCTACAGAGACTGAGGTATTTCTTTATGAAATCCAGAATTTTATAACTGTAGAATACCATGCATTTTCCTTTTTTATGGAAAGCAAAGATTCATCTTTGCATCATAGAATAAGTTTTCATCCCCTTCAGCCTTCATTGGCTCTAAACTGCAACAGCAGCACTCAAATTTATGGTATTACCAAAGTCATGATTTTTCAGAAGAAATCATTACCAGTTTAGTAGGTAAGTAGCTCGGTGAGTCATCCTTACTCCTGGTAACTTGTCATGATACTTGTTTGTGTCAAACTAAGGGTCACCATCCTTGCATGACAAGGCCAGATTCTTAACAATCAACTTGTCGACAGGTTGGCCTAGTGTGCACTCCAAATTGTATATCAGCTGTTTCTGCTTTCCTTTAATCTCATTGTTGCTGGCCGCCACTATTTTCTTGATGCTTCCATCTGTGCTGTTTACTGTGCTACTTCAGTGTCATCAGTCACCTTTTAATTTACCAGTGAATATCTGAGGCCCTCAAAAAAAAAAAAAAAAAAAAAAAAATCCCTGGAATACTTTGAGTTACTTACAGGAATTGGTGTGCATGCCATGCCTGTTGTTCTGTACACTGCTACCTAACCAACTTCCTGTCCAAGCTTATGGATAGCCTTAAGTCCATTCACATGCATTATGATGTCTGTTTTGTGGGATCTGAACAAATGTCTTCTGGAAATTCTTCAGTTTGGTTGCTCAGATTGCTGCAAAGTTGAAACAGAGGAATCATTCCCATGTGTAAGTCATTTTGGTGTGTTCTGTTTCCTTAACCAGACGACCACGAAGAGGAAGACCTCGGCTTAAACTTCAAATCAAGGGCAAAAGAGGCAAATCCAAGACTGCAAAAAAGATGGGTAACCAGCACACAGGAAAAAGAAGATACACTCCTCGCAATCAGTCATATACTGCCAAATTAACTGCAGGTCCTGGTAGAAAGCGTGGCAGAAAACTGGGAAGGAAGCCAAAATCTGCATCAAATTCTGAAGTAAAACCACTTTCCCGACCATATCGTCATGCAAAATCCTGTCAAATCAATGAATCCTTCAGTGACGTGGGCACATGCCGTAAGCGACGAAAATGTCGGAAAATGGCTACCAGCACTCCTGAATGCAGCACTTCAACCTCTCTCAGTGTTAACCTTTCTGATATGGCCCTCTCGCAGAATGAACCCATAAGAAAAAAGAGGAAGTATACACGTCGTATACAACAGAACCCAACTCTGGTGGTTAAAACAGGCAAAAGGGGTCGAAAACGTAAATCTGCAGGTAAGTGTAAATTTTTGAACGTAGTTTGAGATGCTATGCAATGCATTTCACTAAAGTAAATTGGGTAAACATCTGATTAGAAATATTTTGTTTCCCAGTCTCAATATCTTTAATATGTCTTTCTTTTTAAAAAAAAAAACTTGTGCAGTGTCTTGGAAAACCAGCAAATAGAACCACAAAATGGATTTACCAGCATTGCTGCATTCTTATTTTCCCCAAGAGACTGGTATGTGAGGTTTATAATCAAGACTTTGTTTTGATTCTCCTAAAGTAATGGTATTGGTGGAAGCCTGCTAATTGTTCGTTGCAGTTAGCATAGGAACTCGGAGGCAATGAGTTTTCCAACAGTTAGTAACTTTTTTTTGTATGTAGAAGCACTTTGAATAAGTATTTTTCTAACCAACCTTGTTCAGAGATATTATTACACACCTCTGGAACAAGTGGGACTTGAACCCGGGTGTCTCAGTCCAGGGTGAGGGGCTGTACCAGGACACCGCAAGAGCACCCTTTTGAATAAGTATTGAACTCCATGCTAAATAAGGAGCACCTGTCCTAGTCAATCAAATCGATTTTATGGATATTAACTTGAGTAAATTAGAAAAGTCCTAATAGTTTTCATTTTCCTAAACTTAGAAGCGATGTTCACAAGCTTCAAAAGAAATTGACTTATTTTTGAAGATAATTAATTATTTAGTCTAGCTAAAATTGGATTTCAATGTTATGAAGAATCAAAGTTTTCTGTTCTGCTTTTCAAAATAAAAAGCTTCAAAAAACTGCAAATACCCAGTGCCAATTATCAGGAAGATTAAGGTTTTCAATGATGAATGTGTTGAAATAATATATTGGCTAGCCTACTCTACTCTCCTATCTTATTTGGTCAGCAACAATTGTATTAGAATAAATCTTAAAGTAAAATAAAAAGATTCTGTGAAGACTTCAAAATGGCCATAATTTGATTGGAAAGAAAGGTTTTGAGACTTTGAAAGTTGAAAATCAAAGCATTAAAGGAAGGAGAATATAAGTGAAGGAGTTCCCAAAAGTAGAGTCGTGTGATTTGAAGCTCTTGCACGAATAGTGGATCAAAGGCTGTTCATGGAGATGCACACATGGCCAGAATGAGTTTTTAGGTTCAGCAGCTGCAAGAAAATATTACTTGAAGTCCCAGAGGGATTTATGAATAAGGATTTTTCTTAATTTGCACTGGGTTGGGGGACTGGTGGGGTGAAGAAGGGAAACTAACAGAACAATGGGTTAGCAAAAGTGAAGTGCTCAACAAACTCTGATCTGGCAGCATCTTTGGAGACGGGTGCAGTTAATGTTTTTCAGTTCAAATATGGCAATATAAGCAAAACAAAAAGAATATGTCCATTTGATCCAGATTCACCTAAACCCTCAGAATATTTGCAATCATTGAAGCAGTTACCTAGTAGATTATTCTTATTCCTGGCTGTAAAGGTTTCCTTTTGCGATAGCAATTCTATACTTTGTCCTTTGCACCCTCATCAAAGCTTCTTTATATTTTACCAGAATGCTGTGTGGGCATGAAGTTTTATGTAGTGAGCTTTGCACTTGAATCCATATAGGCATCTCAAAAGCAATTACTCATTAAAGTCACACCATTAAAAATCTGTTTTCCCAGACATTGATTCATTTTCCTAAAAGGCAAGGAATAAACAGGCTAGATTTTCTGCATGGTTTTCTCTCCGTGGTTGCATTGCTGTTTAGAAGATGTTTGCCATCCCAAGTGTGACTTTGCTGACAATATTGGGAAACATGATCCATAGTTTGGGAGCTGCTGGTCTAAGACCTTTACAGTTTTCAAGCCTAAATTCTGATAGTCCATAGAGTTTGCAGAGGTTTTGGAATTTTCTTAGGCATGGAAGCTCTTAACTGTGGGCAAAGATTAGATAGGATATGATTGTTTCTTTTGAAATAGGTGTGATTTAATTCAACTGTGTGAAATTTAGTTGGGGTAAATAGGTGACATTGTTTATTTTAGTGGCGAGATCAGAAACCAGGGGCATAGATTTTGAACAAATTGGTAGAAAGATTAGGAGGGGGTGCTCATAGCCTGAAAGTGGTCAAAATGGGAGTTCACACTAAATCTTAGAATACTTGATTTTTCTTTTTGAAGAGCAATGAGAGCAGCAGGGTGAGATTAGGCTCAGCTTTGTGAGCTGGCACAAGTGTGGCGTCCCTCTTGCAAATTTTAGATAATATCTTAAACCTTTGAAGTGACTGACTCCTCGTTGACACTCCAGTTCTACATTCTTCAGCATAGCGGAACAGCGTTCCAGCATCTGCCATTTTGAACACTTTGACAACAATGCACTCAACTATCATGCTGCTAAACTCCAGCAAATGTTGTCCCAGCCTATTCAGTCTCTTGTAATGTACATCTCTCCCAGGAATTGGTCCACTGAATCTTTATTCATCCTTCTGACTTGAGTGATCTCAAAGAAACAAAGGATTTAAAGAAGGAACGTCCTGTCTAATTTTTCACTGTGACGTTGTACAGCCTGATGCATTCATAATGTGCACCTGTGCTTTGAAAAGTATATTGGGAATATATTGTCGTCCTTTTCACTAAATTTTG
>NC_063339.1:54232618-54257618 GCF_021869965.1 Rhincodon typus | reverse complement strand
GCTTCGGTAAACATTAACCATCTATTCTAAAACTACTGACCTACCAAGAATCACCTTCGTTTCCTGGGTCTCTGAACTTTTAAAATATAGAAATAAGGTATTCTCACTTTAGCCCAGCCACTCTGGTGTTCTTCATCTTTGTGAAACCTTTCTAATCACGCTTGCCTCTTGCTTTCCCACATGCATCAAACTTCTTTCTTACTGCTAACGTATTTAATCTTGAATGTTGGCATGGTTTAGGTTAACAAGCAATAGAATTGAATTCTCAAATCCCACTCTTTCTCCAGCTCTCTAAGAATTATTCTAATTTGACAGCTTTATGATCTGGAGAGCCTACCTTGAATATTCCATGAAACAGGATCCTTTGCCCTTCCATGGGTTCCTGTAAACATCAAATTAGTTCTGGAAGGGATTAACATTGGCTGTTTGAAATAAAGTAACGGATGTTTTATGCTTGTGTGAGAAGAGAGGGCTGTTGGGTCTTGGTTTAACTGTGTGGCATTCTCTCAATAGAGCAGTGTGTCTGACTTTTAAAAGCAAAGTACTGCCGCTGCTGGAAATCTGTGCAAACACCCAAAATGCTAGAGAAACTCAGCAGGTCTGGCAGAATCTGTGGCGAGAGAGAGAATTAACATTTTTGAGTCTGTGACTGTGTTCTTCAGAGCTTGCATGTCAGCCCTTGATTTGTATTTTGAATGTCTTGGGGTGCTACTTGAGCCTGGAAACTTCTTCTGATTAGAGTTCTACCAACAGAGCCATAATTGACATTCGAACATTATCCTTCCTCTGTCTCTCTGAATCTTTTTACATGGTTGGTCACGCCATCTGCCTCCAACTCACTAAATCTGCCCTTGTTTGTTTCAACTGGGCCTAAAGTATTTCCAGCAATGGCTGCTTTTTCTGTACCATGAACTGTTTCCTCAAAAGTCTATTCCCAACCACCTGTTCTCTTAACAATACCATTGACTATCAACAGTAGCTGCTTTTTTTTTCTTTCTAGACCACTTTTCTCCCCAGTCAGTCTAGGTTTATCATAACTGTGTCTGAGGACAGCACTTGGTAGCCAAGAATGTTTAGGATGTTTTGAGGTTACTAAAAGAAAAGCTGTTGTCAATGCAAGCATTTCTTCTGTTCAATTCTAAGCTGAACTTCAGGCCTCATCTCCTCAACCACAAAGACAGCCTTATCTCATCTCAATAGCATAGGCTGTTTCCGCCCCTCCCTGGTACATTAATCTGTTGAAGCCCTCTGCATGCTTCTTTTATCATTTCTACATTTTTTATTTATTTGCTTTTTAGTTTATTATGCTCTTCATGAAACATATCTAAAATTCTTTTATAGTATTCTATCTGACACTAAGTCTTGCTCACTTGCTGACCCTGTCCCTTGTCTGTTGTATTGGCTCAGTTCCATAGCAAGAAGCATTTATCAGGTATAGACAGCAGGTACCAAGTGAATTCCGAGAAGAGAATAAATGCAGCTGGAGTATACTTGAGAGAAGTCAGGACGGCCAAAAGGGGTCATGAAATAGCTTTAGCAAATAGGGCTAAGGAAAATCTAAAGGGATTCTAAAATACATTTAAAGAACAAAAGGGTAACTAAGGAGAGAATAGGGCCCCTTCAAGATCAACAAGGCGACCTATGTGTGGAATCACAGGAGATGAGATACTTGTTCAAGTATTTTGTATCAGTGCTAACTCTGGAGAAGGATGTGGAGAAGGATATGGAAGAAGGAGAACATGGGGAAATAGATAGTTGCATCTTCAAAAATGTCCATATTACAGAAGAGGTGGTGCTGAATGTCTTAAAACACACAAAGGTGGATAAATCCCCAGGGCATGATCAGGTGTACCCTTAAAAACTCTGTGGGAAGTGAGGGAAGAGATTGCTGGGCCCCTTGCTGAGATGTTTGTATCATTTGATAGCAGTGAGTGAGGTGCCAGAAGACTGGAGGTTGACTAATGTGGTGTCACCGTTTAAGAAAGGTAAAGAAAAGGCAGGGAACTATAGACTGGTGAGCCTGACATGAGTGGTGGGCAAGTTTTTGGAAGGAATCCTTAGAGACAGGGTTTACATGAATTTAGAAAGGCAAGGACCGATTTGGGATAGTCAAAATGGCTTTGTGCGTGGGAAATCATGCCTCACTCAATTGAGTTTCTTGAAGGAGTAAATAAAATGATTGAGGACAGAGTGGTGGATGTGATCTGTGTGGACTTCAGTAGGGCATTCAACAGGGTTCCTCATGGCAGACCGGTTAGTAAGGTTAAATCACATGGAATACAGGAAGAACTATCTATTTGGATATAGAACTGACTCAAAGGTAGAAGACAGTGTGGTGGTGAAGGGTTGTTTTTCATACAGGAGGCCTGTGACCAGTGGTGCGCCAGAAGGATAGGTGCTGGGTCTGCTGCTTTTTGTCATTTATATAAAATGATTTGTATGTGAAAATGATTTGTGGTTAGTAAGCTTGCATATTGGAGGTTTGTGGACAATGAAGGAGGTTACCTCAGCATACAACCAGATCCCAATCAGATGGGCTAATGGACTGAGGAGTGACAGATGGAGTTTTATTTAGATAAATGTGAGGTGCTGCATTTTGGAAAGGCAAATCAGGGCAGGACTTATACCTTTAATGGTAAGGTCTTGGGGAGTGTTGCTGAACAAAGACCTGGCAGTGCAGGTTCATAGTTCCTTGAAAGTGGAGTCCCAGGTAGATAGGATAGTGAAGAAGGCTTGCCTTTATTGGTCAATGAGTTGAGTTTAGGAGTTGGGAGATCATATTGTGGCTGTACAGGACATTGGTTTGTCCACTTTTGGAGTATTGCATGAAATTTTGGTCTCCCTGCTTTAAGAAGGATATTGTGAAACTAGAAACGAGGGTGTTTCTGGGTTTGGAGAGTTTGAGCTAAAGGCAGAGGCTGAAAAGGGTGGGGCTATTTTCCCTGGAATGTTGAAGGCTGAGGGGTGACCTTACAGGATTTATAAAATCATGAGGGACATGGATAGGGTAAATAGGCAGGTCTTTTCCTTGAGGTGGAGTCCAAAACTAGAGGGCATAGGTTTAAGGTGAGAGGGGAAAGATTTAAAAGGGATCTAAGGGGCACCTTTTCCACACAGTGAGTGATTGTGTGTGTGTGTGTGTGTGTGTATGGATTGAGCTCCCAGAAAAAATGGTGGGTCTGGTACAATTACAACATTTTAAAAGGCATCTGGATGGGTAGATGAATAGGAAGGGTTTAGAGGGATGTCAGCCAAATCCTGGCAAATAGGACTAGATTTATATAGGCTATCTGGTCAGTGTGGATGAGTTGGACTGAAGGGTCTGTTTCTGTGCTGTATACCTCTGACTATCTGACTGTATAACTCAGATTTGAAATTTGCATTCTTTGGTGTTAAAAACTTTGCTTCTGCTGGCCACTCTTATTCTGTTCTCTTCTGCACATTCTCCTTTTCAGTGTAATTCCCTCCCTAACTGTCGACCTCACTCTTTCACTATTTCTGTAAAATATAA
The DNA here is from genome assembly GCF_021869965.1 of Rhincodon typus. Taxonomy (NCBI): domain Eukaryota; kingdom Metazoa; phylum Chordata; class Chondrichthyes; order Orectolobiformes; family Rhincodontidae; genus Rhincodon; species Rhincodon typus. The sequence goes on along the minus strand of NC_063339.1, from coordinate 54,254,107 downwards.
TGTAATGAAGCTGTCTTGATTTGGTGTTAAGGTCAGGATTAAACAGTTAATGGATCACAAATCAAATTGCTTGAAACTAGAGTTTTTTAAATCTACTTCCTCTAACTATTTTAAAACATTAAAACTTGAGTATTTACAACTTTAAAAATATGCAATGTAAATCTGTATTGTCTACTGTTTACTGAGCCAGAGCAAGGAATGAAGTAAACAAAGTCCCCACTTAATGACTTTGTCAGTAAGGCTGCTAGTTAAAATGGCCTCACCCTTTGCCCTCTGTTGCTTTTGGTTTTGGCTTTTCCCATTTTGCACTGAAGTAGAGGGCTCCATCTAGTGGTAGTTGATCATTGTTCGTATTCGGGTACTGACCAGTATCTGCCACTAGGTAGAGCTTTGTCCATTTAAAAAGTATTGTATGGTGAGTATATTTTTACATTGTAAATTTTTATTTTGTAAATTTTCAGCCGAGAATGTACAATTCTTCACATTTTTGCCAGTGTTTGAACTTGACATTTTTTACCAAGGTGAGAAATGTCCCAAGATCCTTAACTCTGTCTTTAACATTGATTTGTCTAGGAAATGATGATTCTCTTAGTCATAATCTTAAGGAGTCCACCAAAACCTTAAGACAAAACTAAATGTACTTAGTATGTGATCAAATTAATTACTTTTCTGTTTTTTTTCTTTTAAAAAGACATAGTAACACAAGTATCGAAAGTAACGGGGAGTCGGAGAAGTTCAAGTCGACACTCTGGTATACATGAACTTTCTGTTTGCGAACAGCTGATTGTTGATTTAGTACGACATGAAGACAGTTGGCCATTCCTGAAACTGGTAAACAAAGCCCAGGTACACTAATTACATGAAAATTATCTATAGTATCAAAATTAGGATTCTTGTGCTGCAGTGGTTGTGTCCCTATTCCTGAACCAGGAGGCCCACGTTCAGGTTCTAGAATCTTTTTTTTTTTTTAAATCTTTAAACGTTGATTAGAAAATATCTACTTAGCGTTTGATATTTGGCACAAGTGACTGGTTGATTTTAAAAATATTAATGTTCTTTAATTCAAAATTCACATTATGATACAATTGCATTTTAGTTACTGTTGTTTTGCCTTGTGTAATACTGTATTAAGTAACCATTCTTAACTTCTCGTCTCCCTGTATGTTATAAATATTGAGTTTGATTATATGCATTTGTTTTCTGATGATACAGCATAGTCATCTGTCAATGTCAGAAGTAGCACACCAGTATTTCAAGGTTACTCAAAACCAAATGGGGAACAGCTCCTTCAAGGCTGTGTTGCAAATTTCAAGTCCCCACATAATACATCTTCTGTGCATTGTTTCAAAAATGGGTTTTTAGGCTGAACCTTTTAGTCAAAAGCTATGGAATCAACCTTTATGCAAGTAACGTTTTTGAAGTTGAAATTTACCCCTTCCGATTGCCAAATCGGAAAATGTTCCTGCTAATCTACCCCAAATGTAATGCAAAAAGGATCATGCACAGACATGAAGGACTGTTGAAGTACCTTCACTGGTTCACTCAGTGATTCTAAAAGGTTGATTTTCACCAGAGTGAGTTTGGCGTAAGTAGTGAATGGGTGCTAAATGGTAGAAGTTGGATGTTGCCCTAGATGGCAGGGTATGAAACATGATTTTTTGCCAAAAGTCAGTTGTCGACCTTTTACGCAAGATTGACCATTGCTTGACTTGTTTATGCTACTTGGTGATGTCATTGTTGAGCCAATAGATTTAAGTAGCCTTTGTCAGTTGCAAATTTTTTTACCCAGGCTCTGAAAAGTATGTTGCAGTTGAATGTCATTACATGTCTTAAGATGCTTTATAAATGAGTGTGAAATACCATACCACTTTTCTTTCTTTTACAGGTCACTGATTACTATGATATTATTAAAAAACCAGTTGCCTTAAATATTATAAGAGAAAAACTAAACCGATGTGAATATAACTTTGCATGTAAGTTTTTAAGAAGTTTCAAGTACCTTTTTATCCATTTCCCGTCCCCTCTTATTTTAAATTAGCTATGACTTGTTTACATTAAGTCAGTTACATGTCTGTAAAAATCAGTTCCAAACAATGAATTGCTAGGAAAAAAATTTTGCTGAGATGCACCTCAAATTGTAAAGGGTGGGGGGGAAATACTTTGGCTGCACAAGCTGTTTCTTTTCCTCCTTGCCTTTATCAGCACAGTTGAAACATACAATTCTCCTCCAGTTGTGAGCTAGCCTTTATTCTCAATTTTCTTTTGCTCTTGAGCTTTGAGATGGAAGTGGTTGTGGGTTTGACAGGTGCCATTTAAGGAGCCTTAGTAAATTTTTGCAATGCATCTTGTAGATGGTACACACTGTTGTGCATTGGTGATGGAGAGCATGAATGTTTATGGCTGTAGTACTAATCAAGTGGACTGCTTTTGTCTTGGATGGTGGCGAACTGCTTGTGATGTTGCAGTCACCCAGGTAAGTAGGTAGTAATTGAACACACTCCTGACTTGTGCCTTTGTAGGATGGTGAATTGGCACTAGGGAGTCAGGAAGTGAGTTACTCGCTGCATTATTCCTGACCTCTGACCTCCCCTTGGAATCACTTTTTTTGTGGTGAGTCCAGTTGATTCTGGTCCATGGTAACCCCAAGGCTGACATTAGTGGAGCGTTCAACGATAGTAATGCCTTTGAATGTCAAGTGGGCAATGGTACAATAGTATCTTATTGGTGATGTTCATTATCTAGGTGTTGCAGTAGTTATTTGGCAGTTGCCAGCATAAATTTGGACATTGTCTAGGTCTTGCTGCTTTTGGACTTCAGTATCTCAGAAGCTGTTCATGGATGGTTGCATGTCCTCACTTCTGACCTTACGGTGGAGGGAAGGTCATTGAAGCTATCTGAAGATGGTTGGGCCTAGGACACTACCCTGAGGAGCTCCTCCAGAGAGATCCCTGGAGCAGAACTAACTGATTTCCAACAAATTCCACCATTTTTCTTTTGTCCTATTTATGACTCCCCAGCATGCAGTGTTTTCCTCAATTCTTGTTGACTTTAGGTCCTTTCATTCTACAGTCAGTCTCATTTCCCCTCCAGACGACTTTTTTGTCTGAACCAAGTCTATATTGAGGTCAGGACCTGATGGTGTGAAAACTGAGCCTAGATCAGCATTCTAATTTTGTTCTTGATTTATGTACCTGTTCTACCAACATCCTACTCGGCCATTGTTGTGTTCTCTGCTATAGTAAAGATTTAGGTATGTGCATCTTGGCCAATTGTAGAATATTGTTAATCCAGTATGGCTGTTCTGCTTGTCAATGTAACAGGTAGTGAATTTCGCATGAAGTGCTTTATTGTATTTCTGTAACATATTGAAATACATTAAACTTCTCACAGCTTGCTTTAAATTCATTACTTGTGTTGATTTAAGTGTGCCAACCATTCTGCAAACAACAGTGCAATGAGTGACCAGTTACACACTGCTGGCTGAAAGAAGAGTTTTGACCAAGGGATCTTCCACTTCAGATGTGCCATTAAACTGATAAAATGGTTCAAGTTGATCAGCTTTATTGATGTAGCAATCCTTCAGTACTGCACAGCAGTATTCGTCTAAATTGTGTAGAATTTCCTTTTATTACATGAGATGTTTGCAAAGTTATACTTTTTTTATGTTTAATGATAGCAATCTTCTGTTTCAAAAAAAAACTATAAGACCACAGACTTGGTATTTTTAAAAGTTATGTTTTTGTAACTTTTTTCTCCTTTTTTTTCAGCGGATTTTATTGATGATGTAGAATTGATGTTTACAAACTGTTTTGAATACAATCCTCGAAACACAAGTGAAGCAAAAGCTGGAATAAAACTTCAAGCCTTCTTTCACAATCAAGTAGAAAGACTCGGATTGCCAGTGAAATCTGCAAATGTGGACCATCCACCACAACCACCAGTTACCAAAAGGTCAAGAATATAAGGTTGTTCAGTGGTGTTGCTTTAACAGGAGCATTTTAAAATGCAAGGTGTTCCTTTTTTTTTTTTTTTGAAACAAAAAGACTCGAATCATGCCACAGACTGCCTTGCCCTTTCATGAACTGCAATAACTTTTACTTTACAACCTTTGAAATGCGACCTGCACTGGACTAAAATTCTTTCTATTGTTAAGCACTCAGGAAAATGTAGTGTGTGAGAAGCTGCATTTTGCTACAACATTTGTAGAGATTTCATAATTTGTGTATATTGAATACAGTACTGTTTTACTGAATGACTTTTGTACTTTTTTGAAGTAACATTCATGGATAGTGTCTTCCACCAAACACAGGGTAAATGTTATACTTTTATAAATATAATTGTGAAGCTCTCCTGTGTTCTCATTTTGTGAAAATATGGGTTGTTAATTTGTTTCAGGAAAAATCAGTCACCAAGTCTCAAGTTACACCTTTTTCTACTTTGAATTAAAAATGAGGTTTTAAACCAACAAAGAATGTTACACTACACAAGTGACAATTGTATATCATTTCAGTACTGTACATGTTTCATGCTGGTGCAAATGATTGGTCTGCCATGAAATAGCATAAATATTTATTCAGTGTTGAAAACAATTTTGGGATGTTGAATTTCTCTTATTTATGAAATTTGTAATTGAAACTTGGGGAGGATTGAGGTTTCTCGGCTGCAGCAGTTTCTTTTTTTAAAAAGAAAAAGTGCTTTCAAATGTCTAATAAAACATGGAGTCTAGAGACCAGATTGTCATGTCATGTTTCTGGTATCTGTAATTTTGAATTTGATAATGTGGTTTGCTTTGTAAACAAAAGTGTTTCTTTGTACAAATAAAAAGTTTAAGTTGATACATTTGATACTTGAATGTGTGACACTAGAGGCCATTAGTGGATGACAAAAATGGAGTTGCTTACCAATGTAATTGAAATAATTTCCACAATTGTGCTTTCTTGAATACCTCAGAGCTGCCTTTGAGACAGCTGCAGTATTGTTACATGGCCACGTGGGACATAGTTCATTATCAAAACGGTTGAGAGTTGTATAACAGTGGCATTCTTAAATGCTGTCTTTCGGTAGGCAGTACATTTGGGCACGACCACCATTCTGCATCAGTGCTGATTACAGGTCAGATATTTAGTACATCAAATGAACTGCAGCTTAATTGCATAACATGTTTGACTGAGTACTTGAACTGAAGACCCAAAACAAACTGAACAGTCTCAATTTCTAGTCATTAATACAATGACTTGTGCAATGACCAGAAAACACACATTTTGTGTGATTCCAATTTTCTGATGGGCAACTGATTAGAACATTGATACTTTGAGTTTAATATGATTAAGGTCAACTTATTGCATTTCCTCCTTGTCAAAAACTACTAACTTGTTCATTTGAAGTACAGGATACCACAACAATACTTGACCTTCTTTGTACTCTATCCTGACAAAATTGTAACATGCTGTGAGCAGGAAACATACACTTGCTTCTCTTACTTACCTACACCATGCACACACTCCAATCAAGTTGTTGCATCCAGCTCTAGCTGAAATCAGAACTTAGTGTTTTTTTTTCTTCCTGATTTACCTCTATTTTCAAATCTATACAGTTTTACTCAGTCATTACTGCAAACATTAGACACATGACCTTCATTAAATCACTCAGAATTTGTGGTCTGTTGCATTTAAGTCTACATTCATTAAAACTCAATTGTGCCAAGCATAATTGAGGCTAGAAAATATACATGTAATTAATCGATAAAGATATGTACATCTTGGGTTTTAGCACCATCTTAAATATGAAAGGGCTTTTTGTAGAGGCATTGATTTGGAGCAATACTGCTGTGAAAATAGGTATGCTCATGAGGTTTGAGCTAAAGCACATTGTTGAAAAAATAGAGCGGGGGATGGGGTTTACTCTACAACTTGTGCAATATCCAACTTTTGGAAATTCTTGCTCACAAACTGTGCCACTTAACTTCCATGTGGTGGTTGTTCGAGTTTGTAAATTCAGCCTATTCTACACGTGGCTTCAGTCTCATGCTGGCTGCTATAAACAAACTGAACCCCCTTCACTCAAATGTCTTGTTATGGAATAGTATAACTTGTGTAATAAACAGAAAACCCAAATCTTGAAATATGTACTATTTCCAATCTTCTAAAAGGCAACTAGTTATGAAATTTAAGAGACCAGATATAAATCATTCAAGTTATGTTATTTTAGTCACCTCATGAGCGCTGAATAATGGTTTATAGAAAATGTGATCTCTGCTTCATTTCTGTCCTTGTAACAAAATAAAATCTTCTATACTTTCTTGTGATGGCTTTTGTTTTAGTGAACCTCTGCACCTCCAGACCAAGGCTATCTTAGAGTCCTGACAGTTTATCACAATGTTGACATTCCCTTATCCCCCACGATCCTTTTGATAAACTTTGCGAATTGATTAAAAATCTGCTTTGACTTCCTGTATACTATAGTAAGGAAATAAATTGATATTCTGACCCTTTCCCGATTGAAATTTTTAACCATTGTGTCCCCTCTCCCTCTCTGAAACTAACTCAAAAAAGGAATTTAAAGTTTCAGCAAAGATTTGTAGCTCGGGTTGTGGGTGAGCTTGTTGAATTGTTCGCCGAGCTGGCTTGGTCTCGTTCAGACGTTTTATCACCATAGTACGTGATGTCATCAGTGAGGCCGCCGATGAAGTGGTGTTATTCTACTCCGCTTGGAATTTTTGGCATCTGTGGGTGAAGTTGTGGGAATATCCATGCATAGCGAAGATCAATTCCAAATGGAGTAGAATAACATTGTTTTATTAGAGGCCTCGCTGATGATGTCACCTAGCATAGTGATGAAATGTCTGAACAAAAACAAGCCAGCTCGGTGAACAAGTCAACAATCTCAAAACAGGAATAGGCCATTCAACTCCTTGAGTTTTTGTACCATTGAACTAGATCATGAAAACTCTGCTCCTTTCCTTCCTTTGCCCACCTTTGTTCCATATTGCTTGATAACCTTGCTCAAAAAAGATCTATTGTCTGTCTTGAGCATTTCATTTGATGCTGCATCTGCAGCCATTTGGCACAATGTTTCAAATTCTTGGTACCATTTGAATTAACATTTCCTGATTTTGCTCTAAGTAACCTTGCCCAATATGTAACATCCTCTTGTGCAAGCTTCCTATTGGGAATACCTTATATATGTAACATCATCCTCTTGTGCAATCTTCCTGTTCAGAATAGCTTTTCAGTAGCCAACTTTGCATAATTCCTCTACCATTTAAACCCCTCAATTGTTTCTAATTTACTTGTGGGACTTGGGTGTTGCTGGCTGGACTATAATTATTGTCTATTCTTAGTCACCCTTGAGAAGGTAGTGGTGAGCTGCCTTGAAATGCTGCAGTCTGTGTGCTGTAGGTAGACCCATAATGCCCTTAGGGGGAGAGCTTTCTCGGATTTTGACCCAGTGACAGTGAAGGAAAGGTGAAATGTTTCCAAGTCAGGATAGTGAGTGGTTTGGAGGGGAAGTTTTGCAGGTAGTGGTGTTCCCATGTATCTGCTGCCCTTGGCTTTCTAGATGGAAGTGATTGTGAATTTGGAAGGTGGTGCCTCAGAATCTTTGGCAAATTTTGTAATGCATCTTGCAGCTAGCACACACTGCTATTACTGAATGTTGGTGGCAGACGAAGTTGATGTTTGTGGATATGATGCCAATCAAATGAGCTGCTTTGACTTGGATGGTGTCAAACATTTTGTGGTGTTAGAACTGCACTCGTACAGGCCAATGTGTTCTGTCTTGTTCCTGATTCGGGCTTTGTAGATAGTGGACAGGTTTTGGGGAGTCAGGAAGTGAGTTACTCACCACAGTATTCCTAGTCTCTGAACTGCTGTTGTAGCCACAGTATATGGTGAATCTACTTGAGTTTCTGGTCGATGGTAGCCCCAAGGATGTTGATGTTTGGGGATTCTGCAATAGTAATGCCAGTGAATGTCAAGGGGCAGTGGTTAGTTTGTTTGGAAATGGTCATTGCCTGGCATTTGTGTGGCGTGATTGTTACTTGCCACTGGTCCAGGTCTTGTTTCATTTGAATGTGGACTGCTTCAGTACCTGTAGAGCTGTGAATGATGCTGAATATTGTGCATTCATCAGCAAACATCCCCGCTTCTGACCTTTATGGAGGGAAGGTTGTTGATGAAGCTGTTGAAGATGGTTGGGCCTCGGACACTACCCTGAAGTATTTCTGCAGAGATGTCCTGGAACTGAGATGACTGCCTAACTTCCAACAGACATGACCATTTTTCTCTGCAGGTATAACTTTAACCAGTGGAGACAATGCTTCCCATTAATTACAGTTTTGATATGATTCCTTGACGTCAATGGATATAACACTCCTCACGTCTGGTAGTCAGCTCTTTTGTGCATGTTGGACTGTAATGAGGTCAGGAGCTGAGTGGTCCTGGCAGAACCCAAACTGGGCTTCGCTCAGCAGGTGTTAGCACTGTTGATGTTACCTTCCATCACTTCACTGCTGCTCGAGTAGACTCATGGGGTGGTAATTGGCTGGGTTGGATTTGTTTTGCTTTGCTTTTGTATGCAAGACATACATAGGCAATTTTCCACATTGGTATATACCTGATAATGTTGTAACTGTATTGGAACAGCTTGGCTAGGGAAGTGGCAAATTCTGGAGCACAAGTCTTTGGTACTATTGCTAAAATGTTTTAGTGTTCTTGACCTTTGCAGTGCCCAGTGCCTCCATTCAATTCAACTGTGAATCGAATTGGTTAAACGCTCTTCTCTCCAGTTTAGAAGGAAAAAGAGAAAAAGGCAGATTTAAGTTTCCGGTCTTCATTTGTCCAAGTTTCTTTTTTTTTTGCAACATTGTGCTGATGTCTAGTGCTGAAAATTGAACACGGTCCTCTGTGTGGGGTTACCGTAAGTATCTTCAACTGGAGTAATGCTGTTAAATTGCAACCCCTTGTTTTGACCATTATACCTTTGCCCTAGCTTTACTCCATATCCGGTCTCTCAATGAAAAGATATTTTGTTCTGAATTTCTTTAACAGGTTTCACTTCAGTTTGGAGATGTGATGGTTCATAGAATAGAATTGTAGAATCCATACAGTGCAGATAGAGGCCATCTGGCCCATCAAGCCTGCACTAGCCCTCCAAATAGCACCGTACCCTATCCCATAACCCCACACTAACAATGGCTAATCCACCTAGCATGCACATTCCCAGACATTGGGCAATTTAGAATGGCCAATCCACCTAACCTGCACATCTTTGGACTGTGGGAGGAAACCCATGCAGATATGGGAAAACATGCAAACTCCACGCAGTCATCCAAAGCTGGCATTGAACCTACATCCCTGGTGCTATGAGGCAGCGGTACTAGTCTATGCTGTTAATCTGACCTAAAATGAAGATCTGCCAAGTGCTATTAAAAATCAGCTACTGCGTGGCTTGTCAACAGTTTGAGGAAGTTACATGGGATAGTGCTGTACAGCGATCAGCCTTTTGCCCCACCTTGTCTGTGCTGATCACGATGCCTTGCTAAACTAATCTCATCAGCCTGCGTGTTGTCCATTTCAGTCTATCCCTGTCTGTTCAAATGTCTGTCTAAATGTATCTTGAGCTTTGCTATCATATCTGCTTCAACCACCTCCCCTGGCAGCTCATTCCAGATACCTACCACCTTCTTGTGTTTTTAAAAAAAGTACTTGCCTTGCACTTTTCCTTTAAACTTTTCCCCTCTCACCTTAAACCTATGCTGCCTATTATTTGACATTTGCATCTTAGGATGCAAATCTGTTAATCTCACCTCGCCTCTGAAATCCATGTATGAACGAAAGCTGTAATGAGGTCAGGAGCTGAGCGGCCCTGGTGGAACCCAAACTGGGCATCCTAGGAAAAGACTCCAACTATTGTGGGATCAAGCAAAAATCTACAACATCTAAAATATTGGACACAACTTTGGACTTTTCCAATATCTAAAATACTAGGCAGAATTCTGGACCCAGCAAATATACCACAGAGCTAGCAGAATGGGGACAAACACAGAAATTGCTGAAAAAGCTTGTCAATTTTCATACTTCTATCAGGTTGTCCCTCAGCCTCAGACGTTCAAGTGAAAACAATCCAACTTTGTGCAACCTCTCCTTATATCTAATACACTCCAATTCAGGCAATATCCTGGTAAAGAGATAACAATGTGTGGAGGTGGATGAACACAGCGGGCCAAGCAGCACCAGAGGTGCAGGAAAGCTGACGCTTCGGGCCTAGACCCTTCCTCAACCGTGACAACCACACTATCCTGGTAAACCTCTTTTGCAACTGCAAATAAGGATAAAGTGATGAAGGGCTTAGAAATGATGCCAAGAGACAAAAATTGCATTCTGTGTAGAGTACTGAAGACATCTGCTCCAGAACTTGTCACTCACCTAGCCAAGCTTTTCCAGCACACTGACAACAAACTGGCATCTACCAGACAATGTGGAGAATTGCCCAAGTATATCCTATACACAAAAAGCAGGACAAGTCCAACCTGGCCAAATAATGCCCATCAGTCTACTCTCAATCATCAGTAAAGTGATGGAAGGTGTTATCAATAGTGCTATCAAGCAGCATTTACAACGCAATAACCTGCTCAGTGATGCCCAGTTTGGGTTTTACCAGGGCCACTCAGCTCCTGACCTCACTACAGCCTTCGTTCATACATGGACAAAAGAATTGAATTTCAGAGGTGAGGTGAGCTTAACAGCCTTTAACATCAAGGTCATATTCAACTATAAGGCTATAAGGAGAGGCTGAATAGGCTGGGGCTATTTTCCCTGGTGTGGAGGGGCCAGTGTTGCACTGGGGTGGACAAGGTCAGAAATCACACGACACCAGATTATAGTCCAACAGGTTTAGTTGAAAACACAAGCTTTCGGAGAAGGACTGAGGCTCCAAAAGCTTGTGTTTTCAAATAAATCTGTTGGACTATAACCTATCATGTGATTTCTGATATTTTCCCTGGAGCATCAGAGGCTGAATGGTGACCTTATAGAGGATTTTAAAATCATGAAGGACATGGATAGGGTAAATAGACAAGGTTTTTATCCCGGGGTAGGGAGAGTCCGAAACTAGAGGGCATAGGTTTAAGGTGAGAGGGGAAAGATTTAAAAGGGATGCAAGGGATAACTTTTTCACGCAGAGCTGCCAGAGGAAGTGGTGGAGGCTGGTACAATTACAACATTTTAAAGGAATGTGGACGGATATATGAATAGGAAGGGTTTTGAGAGATATGAGCCAAATGCTGGCAAATCGGCCTACATTTATTAAGGATATCTGGTCAGCATGGATGAGGTTGACCGAAGAGTCTGTTTCTGCGCTGTACATTTCTATGACTCTATAACTAAGTGTGGCATCAAGGAACCTGAGCAAAATCGGAATCAATGGGTATCAGAAGCAAACTTTCTGCTGGTTGGAGTCATACCTGGCACATAGGAAGATGATCATGGTTGTTGGAGGACAGTCATCTCAGCTCCAGGACATTTCTGCAGGAATTCCTCAGGGTAGAGTCCTAGGCCCAACCGTCTTCCAACCAGAGAATTCCACAGACTCACCACTCATTGGGTGAAGACATTTCTCTTTATCTGAATCCTAAATGGCCTAGCCCATATCCTTAGACTGTGTCTCCTGGTTCTGGACTACCTAGGTCACTGGGAACATCCTTCCTGTTAGTCCTGTTAGAATTTTATAGGTTTCTATAAGATTCCACCCTCATTCTTCTAAATTCCAGTGAATAGAGTCCTAACCAATCCAGTCTCTCTTTGTCCTGCCATCATAGGAATCAGTCTGGTAAACCTTTGTTGCACTCCCTCCATAACTGAACATCCTTCCACAAATAAGGAAACTAAAACTACACACGATACTTCGGATGTGGATTAACCAAGACCTGGTACATTTGCAGCAAGTATGTTGTGTTCCAGACAGAGTTGGATGAAGGTCTGGAGAAACAAGCAGTGAGCTGCTGCCACCAGATTACTGCTCTGACTTTCCTGTCAAGTTTTGATGCCATTGAGTTTGTTGGAGAAGGAGAGGAAAACTGGAAGATGCATAAAACTGAGGCAATATGAGATGGAAATAAGGTAGTGCATGATCATTAGTGAGATTCTGAACTCACTATTTAACCCAAGAGCGCAAAATCAGGAAACTTTTCTCAATATCGAGTTTCTGATTTTTCCATTTTTATCATGCGTTCCCTATTTTCCCATCATTGCCCATGCTGTCAAAGGGCATGTAAAATTGCAACAATCCTTACCACAAAAGAACAATAGAAGCAATCAACCTCATTCAGTACAAGCACTCCAAACAGAACATGACAGGCCAACACAAATATCAGAGGCTAAGAGTCAGTATTCCCCTCATTAGAATAAAGAAACCATACAGCTATGTGATTATAACTTCAAACCAGCTATCACAAAAGTGTATTACATCTCTAAGTAAACTGATCACTCTAAAGGATGTGCTAAAGTCTGAAACATTTCCACAACAGCAGAAACACCATGGATACCCACATGAAAACTCTACACATTAGATCACCCATCTCCATTAGATGGCATTCATGCATTTGTAGGTATACCTCCATTGGAGGAGATGCCCAAGGCTCTCTGAGAGGAAATAGGAGAACCATCACATGGAGGTATAACTTAATTGATTTATGTCAGTGGACATTTTAATAAATTTAAGATTGATACTGGCACAAGAATTACTCTCTTATTTGACCCTACATCTTGGCTAAAACATGGGAAATTACAGCCTACAAATCTGCAGTTAAGTGTTGCAGGTGGAATGACTCATAAGATTTAAGGAATGTTACAAGTATCACACAAAATACTGGATGTTTGAGAATGCATATGTCATCCAGAATCAACAAAGCTCACACCTGAGTAAGGATGCATGCTTTGTTCTCAGAATCCTGCAATTTGTATATGGAGTTCAACTACTTCATTAGAAAACTACCATCAACTAATTTAGGATGACTACCAGTTGAAACTTCATAGGCCTGCCAAAATTAATAGTTAGACCTAAAAAGAAAGCTGAACCCACAAAAATCAGCTATGATGGTGGCTGTAGTGATTGTAATGAGGTCAGCCAGGTGGACCTCATAGAGTATGAGTTCCCTGATTGGGGATGTTAACTGGGTCCAATCAGGGAGCCCTGACTGACAGATACAAGCAGGAGTGCCAGATGTCCTGTTCACTCTGAGAGCTGGCTCTAAGGAAACTGGATCAGTATCAAGGACTCTCCACGTGTAAATAAAGGGTGATGGGATACAGGCTTCTGGAATTATTTCAGTGGCCAAAACCTGTTTCATCAAAAGAAGTTTCAACCAGCAAAAAGATCACTTTTATTGGAATCTCATATTTATTTCACACTATCAGAAGGGAAGAAACAATAGATTTCACAAGGAATCGTTTTCCATTGCAGATAGTACTGAAGAACACGTAAGAGGATAACTATCATTGAAACTTGAGGCAACAATCAAATACTCCTGCTACAAAAAAGTAATACATCAAATGAAGATCACTCATTACACAAATCAGTGCCATCAACAGTTTGCTACACACCAGGGTATACAAAATAGTCAATAACACAGATGTCATTAGCGTAGAAGAACTCTACTACACCAGACAAAAGAATACATTGCTTGATGGATGACACTGACAATGTCAAACCTCTTGAAGGAGATTAGTTGTATAACCCCTGCATGGTGCAAAGATGAAATTACTCCTTACATCAACACAACTGTTTTCGATGAAGGGCATTAATGAAGACAAAGATCCATCTGATATGGAATCAGACCAGCAGCAACACCTACACCAACAGTCAACCAACTCCTCAGTGAAAGAGATTTACAAGGAAAAGGATTCTCCAGAAGAGAAATAAAACAATGATCATTCTTCAAGCCAACAACCTACTGATATTTCAAGTCTGAAACAAACAATAAATTGTCAAGTTACTGGGTGGTTTCTTTGAATTTATGAACTCAGAGACTCAGGGGCTAGCAGGGGTAGTGGTAAATGTAATATACATCTCTATATACTTCATTTTCTTTTCATCTAAAAGCTGTCTTTGCAAACATTACTGAAAATCACAACAATCAAAAGTGTCTAACACAGTCCCACTAAAATGTATCTTTTTCCAGATGACCAAGAGGTGAGGGGAGAAAAGTGGTTCCACCAAATCTCCAGCAATTGGAAGGTAAAACATGGCCATTAAAACAGTACTCTCCATTTTTTAAAATAATTGCATGACTGTTAAATTTAGCTAATCCAAACTATTTACTACAAGATGAAAGCATATTCTACTTTTAACGTTGGGTGAGATGTGAGTTCAATTTGGAGTGCTGATAATGGGAATATAAATTCCCTCAGTTAGCTTTTTTTGTCAGCTAACTTTAAAAAGAAAGAACAACTTGCATTTATACAAAGCTTTTTACGATTACTGCGTATCTCAAAATGCTTCCCGGTCAATGAAGAATTTTTGATATGTAACGATTATTGTCATATGGGAAAAATGGCAGTCTCAATTTGCACTCAGCAAAGCTCACAAACAACAATATGACCAGATCTACTGTTCTTGTGATGTCAAAACAAGAATAAATATTTGCCAGACCCTTCTCAAACTTTACTCACAATTTCTCTTATTAGTAGAAGGATTCATGGCTATATTCTAGTGGGTAGAATTATGTAAATCCCATTTTCAATGATCATGAGGAGAGATCTGTTCCATTAGTAATGATGCTTGGGAGAGGCCATGGTCAAGTTATCAATAACACAAGAAGAAGTTCTGAAGAAGAGTCGCTGGACCTTAAACAATAATTCTGTTTTCTCTCCACAAATGCTGCTAGACCTGTTGAATTTTTCAGCAATTTCTCCTTTTGTTATCAATAGCAGAAGTCTGGTAGGACTGGTAGTGAAAAGGGGAATGAAGGAAATGGTTGACAATGCAGGAAATGGGAACAGAGGTTTGTGATCCTGTTGTGGGCTGGGGAGAAAGCAGAGTGTCACCACTAACTGAGAAGCAGCAGGATTGCTGGGAGAATGGACAGAGAATCATGCCAGCTTGAACAAGATTGGAATGATAGCAGATGTTTCAGGATGAATTGAGTGGTGCGATGAACAATATTGTAATGAAATTAGAGGACTGGAGGAGGAAACTAAATTATGAAGATTTAGGAATTGACTTCATTGCTGAAATTTACATGGGGTGTTGGAACATGGAGAGTTTTGTTGAGGTAGTTTTTAAGGGGAGTAATATTCTGGTTCTTCTTCTGAAAATGACATTTTTTATCTTTCTTGCCTTTGAAATGTATGAACAATGAAGTATAAAAATGCTTAAAATTAATAATAACATTCTTAATGTACAAATCCAAATTTTCTTGACAAATAATCCCCCCTGGGTTATCATAGCAATGCAACATATAATTTGTTATAGAGTCACAGAGTCACACAACAGTGAAACAGACCC
Source organism: Rhincodon typus (assembly GCF_021869965.1). NCBI lineage: Eukaryota > Metazoa > Chordata > Chondrichthyes > Orectolobiformes > Rhincodontidae > Rhincodon > Rhincodon typus. The sequence goes on along the minus strand of NC_063339.1, from coordinate 54,238,606 downwards.
TTCGGTCCAACTCGTCCACTCCAACCAGACATCCCATTTGCTTGTATCTGGTCCATATCCCTCTATATCCTTCCTATTTATATACCCGTTCAGATGCCTTTTAAATGTTGTAATTGTACCAGCCTTTACCGCTTTCTCTGGCAGCTTGTTCCATACTTGCACCACCCTTTGCATAAAAAAGGTAACTTCTTGGGTCCTTTTTAAATCTTTCCCTTCTCACCTTAAACCTATGTCTAGTTTTCATTTTTTCAGTATTTTTTTTTCCTGTGCAGGCTTTTGTAAATTTATGTATTTTTCTTCTCCTTTCCATTGTAAGTAAGGGAATGTTGATTCCAACAGGTTATGTCATAACGTGTGTATAATTATTGTGTACCAACACTTACTATAATCGCAGACATTCCTAAACTGCAAGATTTTTGGGAGCTTTTGACAGGTTTTTCTAGAAAAGCATGTGGTTCCTTGGGATCACCACCTTCAAGTGAGCTAGTCATGTTGATTTGCATATTGAATAACCTTATGAGCTATTCTGTTTGTAAAGCTGCTACAGTCCAGATTGGGCCATTTGCAGGCTCTAACCATGCTGGAACCTGTTCATTTTTCTGCAAACATATTTTTGCTCTGTTCAACAGGACTGCAGTTTGTGTATTTTCCATAATACCCTCACCACAATTACCTCTACATTTTAAAAATACCACGAGATGTTGCAGAACCTCTAAATTAAATTTATACACATGAGTACAATTATAACACTATTATATTCTACTCAACCCTGCAGTGAAACAGTTGCATTACTTTAACACCTTCAACATATTTCAAATGTTTCTCAAGGCATAAAGAAAAAGTAAATGCTGATACATTGAGTTATTAGGCAATTAAAAACATTCAGTCAAATGCGTGGATTATAAGTAGAGTCCAAAATGAGGTGGCGAGAACTACAGAGGATAAGGCTGAACTAGGTAAGGACATGGTTACCAATTGCGCGGCAAAGTGGGGAACAATTCACAAGACTGTGAGGAATGGAAAGCTTGTGGAGAAAGAAGTATGTAGTACTGGAGGAACTTAGGGAAGAGTCATGCAGAAAGGTGAGGATATAAATCCGATGTTACTGGGGGACAGGGAGGCAATAGAAGTCACTGAGAACAATTGAAGGGTGAGTAGGAGTTGGTGCAAGATAGTGATAGAGGCCAATTACATCTCAAATAACCCAAAAAGAAGAAATTAATGGACAAGACTTCACATTTTGAAACTTTTTATTATAAGAATCAAACTAAAATCAACATAAATCAACAGGCAAATTATATTCGATAGAAACTATGCATTACAATCTACATAGATGATACAACAATGATTAATCTCACAGATTTCTCAGGTAGCCTCTTCAGTGTATATGGCAACAGTAAGCTTTACCATGCCAAGTTCCACAGCTGTAATGTCAACCAAAAAGCACAACCTTTCCAAATCAACCTTTTTGATCACCTTCTCCAGTTGGACCATGACTTTCTACCTTAGTTATCTTAACCTCAAAAGTTCTTCAGAGTCACTGAACAATTTCTTCTGCTGAAAATTGAACACTTCCAGTGTCCTTCCTGTGCTGACCACTGACTGAAGTCTGACTTCTCAGCTGGTGTTTATTATTTCCTGATCAGCTTCCATCTCCTGCGCAACCTGACCACAAGTTGAATTCTCAGATGTCTGACATCACAGCCAGGAATTCCAACTAACAATTTGCCTTCTGAGAATGCTGGAGTCTTGGGATTACTAATTGGGATGAATTAGGGATTGTCTCAAAGCCACACAGACATTGAAATCATATTAAACGCACACACCAGTTTGCAAACTAACAACCTCATCACAACAGGGTATAGTTCTGATTAAGCCAAAGTTTGCAGGATGTGCCAGTTGTATGGGTGGCCAGAGGAATATTTAAATGATTGAATTTCTGAAAATGTAAGAGTTGGATGTGTGATCCATCAGAAGATGTGCTGAGGCTGAGGTAGACAACGTTATTGTGGTGAAATTGTGCAGTTCTCTTTATCGTGCTGACAGGGGCATGAAGCCTAATGCTAGGTTGGATATGACTTGAGATTGCATGTAGTCTTGGGGAGAGCAATAGAGTCAGTAACAAGCTTATAAAGTTTGTGGTGAGTGGGAAAAAAACAATGGTTTTCATTTTCCCAGAACCAGATGGTTTAGGTTTCAAAAGAGGCAGTGGAGACATAGGCTGGGTTTCAACAGCCAACATGTAGAATCTGATCCTGTGGTAGCTTAATAATGACATATAGATCAGAAATATGTGTGGACCAAGGATGAAGATGATGATGAGGGTACGGAAAGAAAAGCCTTTATTGGAGATATTTATGTTATGCTCAAATTAGTAAGAGTGGAAATAAATTAAAACATGAATTTATATAGCACCTTGCATAATGTGAGATTATTTATAGCTGATGAAATACCCATGAAATCCATAGCCATTACTGTGTTGAAATCTCTTTGTAAAGGCTGACCCAATATTGGCCATGATGGTATCTTCGACATGTCTTATACATCTCACATCTATCACTTGTCTTTTCTGTGAGTTTATCATACTCCCTTCCCTTATTCTTGCATCTTTTATTACAGTTTTTAACCTTTTAGAGGAGACACGTGCAAATTGCCAATGTTAAATTTAATACAATTGACTTTTGCCTTACAAATGTCTACCTCCAAAGTCAATAGTATTCCTTTAGTTTCTTGAGTGAAGAGTTTATGTTCGACAAAAGGAATACAATAATACTCTCACTGTGTAAATTTCAAATTCAGATTTTCCAAATACAACTTTTTCATTTTCCGCTATCAGTACCAGTTGTGTTTTCTTCAACAATGGCCTACCTTCATAACAACAGTATTTCATTGGACACATTAGATTTCATCAATGGGGTGGATTTAAACGTGTAAGGCAGGGGGCTGGGGCTAATGGGCCTAGTTTTGGAAGAACCAGAGAGGGCAAAGCAGAGAAGATGGACAATGGGAAAAAAAGTGAAGGAAGGCTTGAGTGTTGACAGTGAACAAAGAAATGGTTTCCTTCCAATGAGCCAAAAAGAGGTAAGGGCGGTGTAAAATTATGTATATAAATGCACGGAGTATAGTGAACTAAATTGGGGAAGTGGAAGCAGAAATTGTTCCAGGAGGATTTGACATAGTAGCATTGACAGAAACTTGGCTCAAGAACAGGACTGGATACTTATAAAGCCAGCTTATAAAGTTTTTTCCAGAAACAGTGTAGGTAAAAAGGCAGGATGTGTAGCAGTCTTGGTCAAAGATAATATCATTGCCTTTGAATGAGATACAGTTCCTGAATTAGAATCTATATGGTCGATGGTGAGAAACAGAAAGAGAATGGTGACCTTTTGGATATTTATTATAAACGTCCAAATATTGGGGAGGAAGTAGAAGAGAGAATTTGTAGGCAAATTATGGAAATCTATAGAACAAGTAGATAGTTGGTGATTTTAATTACCTTAGGGTAGACTGGGAAAAAGGTAGAGTGTGGGCCACGGAAGGGGAGAAATGCCTGCAATGTCTGCAGGAGAACTTTCTGGAACAATATTTTTGCATCCTACCAGGGAGGGAGATGTGCTGGATCTGATCCTGGAAAATGAGGCAAGCCAAGTGGAGAACGTCAGTAAGGGAGCATTTGGGAAATAACGATCATAATGCAATAAGATTCAATATTAAGTTGAATATTAAGGAAAAGGATAAAAGTCATTCAATGATTAAGACTCCAGATTGGAAAAGGGCATATCTTAGAGGTCTAAAAGTTGACCTGGAAAAGGTTGATTAGAAATACATTTTGGTGGATAAAGCAGTGGATAAAAAATGGGAGAATTACAAAAAAAAGGGGGTAGGCATGGTGGCTCAGTCATTAGCACTGTTGACTCGTAGTGCCAGGGACCCAGGTTCGATTCCACCTTCAGGCGACTGTCTGTGTGGAGTTTGCACATTCTCCCCGTGTCTGCGTGGGTTTCCTCCGGTTTCCTCCCACAGTCCAAAGATGTGCAGGCTAGGTGGATTGGCCCTGCTAAATTGCCTGTAGTGTTCAGGGATGTATAGATTAGGTGGGTTATAGGGGGATGGGTCTGGGTGGGATGCTCTGAGGGTCGGTGTGGACTTATTGGGCAGAATGGCCTCTTTCCACACTGCAGGGATTCTATGAGTAGGGTGCAAGGTAGGTACATATCCATTAGAATTAAATACTCTATTTGAAACTAGAGTATCCTGGATGACTAGGGATATTGATGAGAAAACCAGAAAGGAAAAGGAGGTATATGTTGCATACCAGAATAATAATAGCAATAGAATCAGGAATTGTATCCCAAATACCGGAGAGGCTAAGGCTGGAATAAGAAGGCTAAGAGGAAGCATAAGGAAAGGGTGGCGGGTTGTACTAAACAAATAGTAAAATGTTGTTTAAACATATAAATAGTAAAGGATTAGTGAAGGATAGAATGGAACCCAAAAGGAACAAGCAGGATAAGCTGCTCACTGAAGAGTATGGTAGAGTTACTAAATGAGTACTTTGCTTCAATCTTTACCAAATCAGAAAATGGTGACAATGACCTAGTTGATATTATATATGTGGAGCAACTGTGCAATATAGTGGTAGATAAAGAAGAGGTACTAAAAAGGGTGAAAACACTCCAGGCAGAGAAGTCACCAGGCCCAGATGGGATGCATCCTAGATTGTTGACTAGGGAGCAAATTGCAGAGCCATTGATATAAGTTATCCAGGCCTCCCTGAACACAAGATTAGTCCTGGGTGACTGGAAGATTACAAATGTGACACCATTGTTTAAAAAAGAGGCAAAGGATCACCCAGGAAACTACAGACCTGTCAGCTTGATATCAATAATGAGAAAACTGATGGAGGCCACAGTATAAGATAAATGTATACTTAGAGAAAAATAAGTTATTACTTAACAGTCACCAGGGCTTTATTCTGCTGACAAATCACCTGACTCAAAACATTATCCCTACTTTTGTCTCATAGATGCTGCCAGACCGGCTGAGTTTCTCCAGCAATTTCTGTTTCTTGTTTCAGATCTTCAGCATCTGCACGTTCCTTGTTTTATTCTTTATTCATTCACAGGATGAGGGCGTTGCTGGCCAGGCAGCATTTATTGCCCATCCCTAATTTCCCAGAGGGCAGTTAAGAGTCAACCACCTTGCTGCGGGTCTGGAGTCACATGTAGGCCAAACTAGGTAAGGATGGCAGTTTCCTTCCCTAAAGGACATTAGTGAACCAGATGGGTTTTTCCTGACAATCAACAATGGATTCATGATCATCATTAGATTTTTAAATCTAGATATTTATTGAATTCAAATTCCACCATCTGCCGTGGCGGGATTTGATCCCGGTCCCCAGAACATTATCTGGGTCTCTGGATTAACAGTCCAGCGATAATACCACTAGGCCATCACCTCCCATGTTTTATTACCTATGGCTTTGTCAAGGGCAGGTTATAGCTGATAAATTTGATTGAGTTCTTTGACAAGTGGCACAGGCAGTGGATGTGGGTTGTGTTATGTATGTTGTACGTTTGGACTTTCAAAAAGCATTTGATATGGTGCTATGTGGCAGGTTGGTTAGCAAATTAGAAATGTTTGGGATTGATGAATTCTTAGCAGCATGGATTAGAAGTTGGTTAAAGCATAGGAAACCAAGGATAGGTATAGATGGCCATTTCTCAGATTGGTGATGAGTTGAAAGTGGACATTTGCTTTTTCAGATTTGAAGAAGGATTTTGAGTGCAACATCTCTACATTTGAACATGATACTAAGCTAAAGAGGATAATGAATTTTGAGGATGATGCTAAGTAACTTCAGAGGGACATTGACAGGTTGGCCAAATGGGCAGACAGCTGACAGATGAATTTCAATGCAGAGAAATGTGAGGTAATGCGTTTTGCTGGAAAAAACTGAGACTCAAAGGTACAACCTGAGGGGAGTAC
>NC_063339.1:54207118-54232118 GCF_021869965.1 Rhincodon typus | reverse complement strand
ACAACATCAGACCCTGGGAAATGCAACAACAAACTTTGCTCCAATAAAAACCATCTGTTTCAGTCATTCAGCCAAATGTCACTTTTATTCCACAAGCTCTAATTTTGCTCACATGTCTATTGTGTAGCAATTTATCAAATGCCTTTTGAAAGGGTGATGTAAGGCATGTGATTTATGTTTATATATTTAGAACTAGTGGCATGTGGGTTTTGGTTTGGTGCATGGGAAGATGTAATGATCAACTTGTCAGTATTTCTGGAGCCTGGTTTTTTTAAATGAGAATGAGGGAGTTACTTCCTGGGATATTAATTGGAATTTGTTTCCATTGGGAGGATCTTATGAATGAACAAGAACGTTGGTTTGGCCACTTTTGGAGAATTGCGTGCAATTCTGGTCTCCCTCCTACAGGAAGGATGTTGTGCATTTAGAAAGGATTCAGAAAAGATTTACAAGGACGTTGCCAGCGTTGGAGGGTTTGATCTATAGGAAGAGGCTGAATAGGCTTGGGCTATTTTCCCTGGAGCATCGGAGGCTGCGGGGTGACCTTATAGAGGTTTATAAAATCATTGGGGAAATAGGCAAAGTCTTTTCCCTAGGGTGGGAGAGCCCAAAACTAGAGGGCATAGGTTTAAGGGGAGAGGGGAAAGATATAAAAGGGACCTAAGGGGAAACTTTTTCTCGCAGAGGGTGGTGCGTATATGGAATGAGCTGCCAGAGGAAGTGGTGGAGGCTGGTACGTTTACAACATTTAAAAGGCATCTGGATGGGTATATGCATAGGAAGGGTTTAGAGGAATATAGGCCAAATGCTGGCAACTGGGACTAGATTTATATAGGATATCTGGTTGCCATGGACGAGTTGGACTGAAGGGTCTGTTTCCTTGCTGGTATATCTCTATGACTCTATAACAGAGTAAAGTTTGAAGAAAATTTGCTTGCTTTCAGTTAGCAGAATCAGGAATTACTTTTTTCTTGTGAAGGGGAAAATCCCATAGCTTGGAAAGCTTTTGTTTTCATGTTGCAGACATTCTGCTTAGAGTAAAATGACAGTTACTCTTGAAGAAAGATGATAATTCAGAACTGTTAGAAAACAGATTACCTGAGTGTAAATTGTCTGTGTGGAGTTTGCACATTCTCCCTGTGTCTGCATGGGTTCCTCCAGGTGCCCCAGTTTCTTCCACAGTCCAAAGATGGGCAAGTTAGGTGGATTGACCATGCTAAGTTGTCCATAGTTTCCAGGGATTTGCAGGCTGGGTAGGTTAGTCATGAGAAATGCAGGGTTACAGGGTAGCAGGGTGGGCCTGGGTGAGATGCTTTTCGGAGGATCATTGTGGACTTGATGGGCCAAATGGCCTGCTTCCACATTGTAGGTATTCTATTGTAAGATGTTGGTTTGAAAGTTCAAGACCCCAAATTTTTGGTTAGAACCCTGAAGGGGTCAATTCAAAGCTGATAAAGTCTAGGATCAGTTCTGTGAACAATTGAGAAAAAGGCTATCAAACTGTCACGACTGGGAATTGAAAGGAACAGTTCAACCACGACTAAACGTGATACAGATTGGAATTCTCTCTCATATTTAAGTATTGTAATGCTGTTGGGGTAGATGGGATTCTATTTTTACTGTATAATTCTAAAGAATTCAAATTATGTTATATCTAAGTTGCTTAGTTTATTCTATTTACCTTATTTTCTTTTGCAGAATAAACTTCTGTTTAATTGCTAAAATTAGATCCACAGCATTGAGTGCATGTGTTACAATGAAAGACCACTTTATTTAATAAAAACAAAACAAAATATGATCTATCAAGCCAAATTTCAGTCTGGGATCTGACTTAGGCATTAATAGCTTCAGCTGGAAGCACAACAGAAGTATGGAAGTGTGACTTAATATGTCCAAATAGTTTGATTAAAAAATATTTTGTAAAAATCTGAAGCAAATTAGTTAAACACGAACTGCCCTTATCAAATCCATGCTAGTTTCCATTAACCTGCATTTGCGAAAGTGACTGTTAATTTTGTCCTGAATTGTCATTTCTAAACACTTCCCCACCACCAGGTTAATCTTACTGGCCTGAGGTTGCTGGGTTTATCCTATACATTTTCTAAAAAAAGTGTATCATATTTCCAATTCATAAGTCCTCTGAACTCTATCTGGAAGATTAGAAAATTATAGCCAATGCCTCTGCAATTTCTATTGTTATTTTCCTCAGTATGCTTGGATATATCTTATCCAGTCCAGTAGACTTAGAAACTTTAAGTGAAGCTCGCCTCCCTGATACCACCTCTTTATTAGTTATTAGCCCATCAAGTACTTCATATACCTTCTCTTTTGCCATGACCTAGGCAACATATTTTTCCTTGGTAAAGACAAATACAAAGTACTCTTTTTTTTTTTACCTCCGCCATCTGCTTTGAAGAGCAAATCCCCTTTTAGATCTTGACTCAAGCACAGTCACCATTTTACCATCCTTTTAATATTTCAGTGCCGAAAGAAAACTTTAGGATTCCCTGTTGTGTTTATCTATCTGTTCTCATAACTTCTCTTATTTATATTTTCAATTCCCTTCCTAACCTTTTAGATATTTCTCATAAACCTTTCAAAGATGTCATCACACACCTCTGGAGCAGGTGGGACTTGGATTTGGACTAGATGTAGGAACACTGCCACTGCACCACATGCACACACACAACACCCGACTACGTTACCTCCTCATAGGATGTGACTTAATGAAACTTCCTCCTCGTCATTGCTCAGTTACAGTTCTGTCTGTACATCTCTGTTCAATTTATCCATTCTCACTCAAGTGAAACTGCCTTTCCCCAAATTAATTATTTTTACTCGTGATTGTTCCTCGTCTTTTTCCTTAGCCAACCTGAACTTGATGGTACATGATCACTGAATGTTCGCCTACTAACACTTGATCCATTTAGCTCATTAATTTCCCAAGAACCAGAGGCGGGAATGTCTGTTTGGTTATTAGATGATAAACATTGAACCAAATCTGGAGGGGTGAATAAATTTCACTCCTAAACTTGGTATAACAGAATTCAGTTCTTTTTAAAAGGTATGCTTCTAAACATGTATTTAAGCATGTGCAAAATTATGAAGAAGCAAGCCAGTCTGATCTCTAGAAATAATTAAAATTAAGGACAGGGTGAGGGGAGATAGAATTGAAAATAAAAACTGCAGGAATTATATGTTTCAAAGTTGTAGTTGCACTGGGAGTTAGAGTTGAGCTGGTTCAGTTGGTTTTATGAATTTAGTTGTATGGAGCAGATTTCCACTTGTAAAAGGTCTGAATTTGCAACAGGTTATCTCTCAGAACTGATCACTTTTATAGAACTGAGCACGTGTGCTATTTCCAAACAGACAGAGAGAAATGTTAAGTTCTGCAAGGAGTTCTGATTGATATTCCTGAATATTCCTGTTTTGTATTACAAAAAGCACAAGCCTATTGATACATAGAAAAAGGAATACGAGTAGGCCATTCAGCCTTCCAGCCTGCTCTGTGATTCAGTATGATCATAGCTGATCATCCAACTCAGTGCAGTACTGTGTTCCTGCTTTCTCACGAGACCTTTGATCCCCATCAGCCCTGAAATCCATATCTAACTTCTTCTTAAAAATGTTTTGGCCTCAATCACTTTCTGTGGCACAGAATTCCACAGGCTCATAATTCTCTGAGTGAAGAAATTTCTCCTCGTTTCAGTCCTAAATGGTCTACCCTACATCCTTACATTGTGCCCCTGGTCTGGACTTCCCAGTCATTGGGTACATCCTTCCTCCATATACACTGGCTTTGTCCTGTTAGAATTTTACAGGTTTCTGTGAGATCGTACTGATCCTTGCCTGTCCTCCTGCGTTCTTCTTTGAACCAGGTGTGATTTCCCGTGTTGAATTAGAGCAAGATATGTCGAGATTGCAGATTGTCATTAAATACAATTCTATAGCTGCTGATAGCCCACAGTGCCTAATGGATGGCCAATTTTGAGTTGCCAGATCTGTTCAAATTCTGTCCCATGGTAATGCGACACAATACAATAGAGGCTATCCTCAATGTGAATACGGGACTTGGTCTCCACAGTGACTGTGTGTTGGTCACTTCTTCTGATGGGATCAAGGACAGATTGGTGAGGATGAGATCAAGCAAATTTCTTCCACTTCTTGGTGCCCTCAGACCCCACCTAGCTGTTATGCCTTTTAGGCCAGCTTGAACAGTAGGAGTGCTAGTGAATCACTCTTAGTGATGCACATTCTACACCTAGAGAACATTCTTTGTCCTGAGAATCCTCGGTGCTTCCTCCAGGTGGTGTCAGCGTGGACAAGTACTGATGCATTAGCAGGATGTTTCCTTGCTGTTGTTTGACATAATGCCATGAGCTTTCATGGGATCTAGAGTCAATGTTGAGGACTCTCAAGCAAATGGTTTCCTGACTGTATACCATGTATAGCCACTAAAACATTGAATGCCTGTGGGATAGGACATAACCAGGAATGGTGATGTTGGTGTCTAGTATATTGTCTGTCAGGAATGATACATGTGTATGGCTATATCAGACAGTTGCTTGACTAGTCTGTGGGACAGCTCTCCCAATTTTGGCATTTCAGAGGGCATTTAAGATCCACATTGTTGTTCTGGAGTTACATGTAGGCTAGACCAGATACAGATAGCATATTTACTTCCCTAAAGGGTATTACTGAACCCTATTTAGATTTTGCAACAATCAACCATAGCTACATGGTCATCCTTTGACGAGTTTTAATTCCAGATTTTTAAAATATGTTTTGCTACTGTTGTACATATCACCCTGAATTTACATAGTCCTTTTCAGAGATGTTTTCACTGGGGTGCAATCAGACAAAAATTACATTAAACCAAAGAGAGATAGTAGGATTTGTCACTAAGATTGGTTATAGAAGCAGGTTTTACGAGGACCTTAAAGGAGAAGAGAGAGATTCAGATAAATACTGTAATTGAAATTGAATATAGGATACAGAATATTTGTGCAATAAGAGTTCTTTATAGTTTTAATATTCTTGAGGCTAAATCCATTTGGATTTCCGTAAAAATTTGCATGAACGTGGATAAGTTAAAAGATGCTTCCAGTAGAAATTGATTTCCTTCGAAGTTCAGTTTCTTTCGTTGAACTAATTTAATGTAATCACCTTGTTAGGCCTGTTCTTCTATCTTGCCACAGATTCCTTTTCCTTCTACCTGATTAAGAGAACTTTTGTAAGCCCTGGTAAAATTGCCTTGATCAACTGACAAGAGTTCTAAAATACAAGTGTGTCATCTGTCAAATACATACATACATTGCCACTCTTTCATCATCACTGGATCAAAACCATAACTCCCTGATTCTGTCTTTTCTGTCCATTTGGCCTAGCTTCCTATCTATGTTGTTCCTTCTTGGCAAACAGTTTAGAACTGCTTATGACTCTTTTTTGGGTAATCTGTGACTTGCGAACAAAATTTTACACAGCTCTGAACATCCATGAACCTCTTAACAGTGGAGATGATAAACTTAACCTGTACTGTCATCATATACTCCCATGGGCCACTCCATCTGTCACTTCAGGTTTAGTCTATAGGTGTAGAACATTGATCCCAAGCTCAATTTTTTTAATGTTTATTTTTATTTTAATCTCTGAAACACCTGAGATCTCCTTTCTGTTCAGAGTTTACATAAATTCTGATTTTCTCAGATTATTTTCCTTTTTGGTCCACATACTTTCACCATCCATCAACCATGTTCTTACCTGTACTAAGCAACCTACTCTTGTTAAGTTCCAGCTTTGCCCCAGAAAATACAAAGAAGATTCTCACATTCTCGACCCACCCATTCTCCTGTGTTACTATATTTCCTATCATGCGTCTTTCACTTCTCCAACACTGAATTCGGAGATTAGAAGTAAATGAGTACTGTCAGCAAAAAAAGACAAATACTAACCAAGAAAGACACAGAATGAATTTGAGGACTTTTAACTCTTAACTAAACACATTATTCAAAAGTATTCGCATGGTCGATCTCCAATTCTTCCAGTCCTTTCCTGGACTTATCTATCTCCATTTTTGGCAGTCAGCCATTGACTAAAATCCACTATAGGCCCACTTACTTCCACAACTGATCTGACCACATTTCCTCACAGTTTGCTACCTATAAAGGTTCTATTCCATCCTACCAGTTTCTTTGTCTCAGTCACATTCGTTCTAAGGATAATCCAAATTACTGAGCCTCAGTTATGTACATTTAATTTCCTGCACTTCTCATTGACTCCCACCCTCCCTCCCAGAACCATCATAGGGTTCCCTTTGTACTCACCTTCTACCCCATCTACTTCCAATCAGTGCATCACCCTTCACTATTTCTTGCACCTCCAGTTTGTGGCACCACTAAACGAGTCTTCCCCTTTCAACATTTCAAAGGAACTGTTGCCTCTGCCACACCGTGGTCCACTCAGTCACCATCTAACAGACCCATACCTTCAAACAATACATGCCAGTGCAAGAGATTAAACAACCATTTATTTGTACTTTTGATTTGCTGTTCACAGTATAGTATCCTTTCTATCTGGAAAACTGAATGTAGGCTGGGTGACTGTTTTGCAGAATGTGCACATTTAGTTTGCAAGTGACTTAAAACTTCCTGTTGTCTGTCATTTTTATTTCTCCACTCGACTCCCGCTCTGATCTTGTACTCAGATAACAAATTGCACTAATGATGCTCAACATCAGTTCAGGGAGCAGCACCTCATTTAGTTAGGCACTTTATCGTCTTCCATACTCAATGCTGAGTTCAATGATCTTAAATCGTAACTACTGCTTCCATTTTGTTTTGTGTTTTGGGGCTTCTTTTAGGGCAGCAACTGTTAATAATTATTCTACTTTTCCACACCTCTTCTCAAGGCTGCTTTTTTTTTTCTCTTTATTCATTCACGGGATGAGGGTGTCGCGAGCTAGGCAGCATTTATTGCCCATCCCTAATTGTCCAGAGGGCAGTTAAGAGTCAACCAATTGCTGTAGGTGGAGGCACATGTAGGCCAGACCAGGTAAGGATGGCAGTTTCCTTCCCTCAAGGACATTAGTGAACCAGATGGTTTTTTTCAACAAGCAACAATAGATTCACGGTTATCATTAGACTCTTAATTCAGATATTTATTGAATTCAAATTCCACCATCTGCTGTGGTAGGATTCAAACGCGGTCCCCAGAACATTATCTGGGTCTCTGGATTGACAGTCCAGCAATAAAACCACTAACATTGCCTCCCCGTACGTTTTGTTTCTTTATCTGTCTGTCCCCTTACTCCCACTTTAAGAGCATAAGGGCAACCCTATATGCCTTCTTCATATAATCTCTCTGACCTTGCAACCTTTCATGGCCTTTCCCTTTTATTCATTTCTCTCTCATTACGTGGCCACTATATTGCTTTAACCTGGTTACGAGTCTAACTTTTCCCAGTTTTCAGGTCATCAACCTGTAGCATAAACTTTGGTTATCTCTCCAAGATACTGCCAGATCTACTGCGTATTTCTTGCATTTTCTGCTTTTAATTCAGATGCACTTCTGTATTTACATGATGAGAACTTGGAAATTGCTTAAGCTCATAAGAAAATGATCCTAATCATTAAAAGTGAGTTATTTAAATTACTGATTGTACCCCATGTGTTTGTATTACATGTTTATAGTTAAGTTAAACGCACTTCTTATTGCCAAAAATCACAGCCTTTTCGGTTTCTATTTTCATCACCAACACCAAAAAGTATGAGAAAATTGAGGGTTGGTTGGGAGGTACTGGACCTGAAAGAATATGGATAAATCATTTGATCTCAAAGAACTTGGCAATTTTTAGACCATCATTAAAACTCAAAAGAACAAGTAAAAGACTAAGAAAAATGGTAGCTAATATAAATCACTCATTCCAGCTATTTACATCGTTCACAAAATTCAATGAGTCCACATATTTCAGTATCTAAAGCATATGTTAATGTGTAATTCATCTGGAAAGCTTCAAGAAAAATTCCTAAAATGTGAACAAAAACAGAAGCTGTTGCAAAAGCTCAGCAAGTCTGGCAGCATCTGTGAAGAAAAATCAGAGTTAATGCTTCAAGTCTGGTGACCCTTCTTTAGAACTCCCCCAAAATTGTGATTTCTGTTTAATAAACAAATTTAATTTGTTTATTATACATTTTATTTAATTTTATTTAATTTGTTTTATTTAATTCCATTAATTCTTGTGCATTTTCTTCAATATTAGTCTTTATATTAATTGTCATTAAACTTTATGTACCATTAAGTGAATAATCATCTTAAATATCATCTTTGAAAAATTGCATTCAACCTCTGGAATCAAGTAAAACACTTGCTAAGAATTGTGACTCTGGTACCAATGTGTTAATGAGTCCCCAGTGATGCTGCATCCAAACATGTTACAACAGATCCCAATTTTATTTTATGCAGCTGGGTACCTTGAATGTGGGGATTAAAAGAAACTTGTATATGTGATTATAATTATGACAGTCATTGTTTTTTAATCAAGCTGAAACATGAATAGCAATATTAGCTTTTTGAAATGAGAACAAAGAACACTGGAAAACCTCAGGTCAGATCAGGCAGTATCTGTACTGGGAAACAGTTAATGTTTCATGTCAATTAAATTTATTTACAATCCTTTGAACGTTGGATTTTCTCAACAAATACAAACATTTGTCTGAATTTTTACATGGTTCCTATTAATGTCTACACAGTTTCAACTATTCCCTGTCTTTAAAAAATGAAATCTATGGTTTTTAAACTGATGCAACTGGGATAATACCACTTGCATACAACAAATAGATTTGGCTTACGCAATATTATGTGAATGAAACAAACAATTCTACTTCCTCCCCACTGGAGGATTCCTGAACTGAGACTATTTTCTACTCTCTAGCTGCTGCTTCAACACTGTCTGTATTTAACTTCCTGGCTGCTTCCCTTTCCACACTATTTACACACATGGAAGTTGGACGTTAAATATAATGCACAAGATTGTTATTTATATGTACAAATATATTTTGCTTTTTAGAGTTTGTAAAGATGAAAGTTGTAGACTTAGGAAGATATCAACTGTACAAGATGCTGATGAACCCCATCTGAAGTAATGAGAGCAGTTTTGATCGCCTTATTAAGGAAAGATATTATGTCTTTGGAGGCAGTTCAGAGAAGCTTCACTAGGATGATTTCCCATATGCAGGGATTTTCTTATAAACAAAAGGCTAGACAGGTTGAGACTCAACTCATTGGAGTTTAAAAGAATGAGAGGTGATCTCAATGAAATATATAATATTCATAACAGACTTGACAAGGTAAAAGTTGAGAGAATATTTCCCCTCATAGAAGAGAATGGGACCAGATCAGAAGTTTCAGATAGATTAGTAAGTTTTGGTCATGAAGGAGAGATCAGATCCCAAGTGAGTATATCGTTTGGGGAATTAAGAGGCTACATGAGAATTTGATGCAGAGGGGAGGGGTGCTTTTTGCTGTTTTGTTTTGGCTCAGGTTTTTTTTAACAGGATAAATCAAGTCCAGGATTGGAGCCCAGCACAAGAGTGACATCACAGTTAAACAGCAAGTTCATTGGTTAGCAATAACTACTAATTTGACTAGATTACAGGTGACTTTCAGATTGAACACAATTGTGATTCATCGTGAGATAGTGGGAACTGCTGATGCAGTTTTCCTACTATCTGTGATTCATTGTGATCACATCTGTAGCAAGTGTTGATTGCATGAGGAAATCTGGCTCGGAGTTGATGAATTTCATATACTGCAAGACATAGGGAGGGGAAAAGTTACCTGGACACTCTGTTTCAGGATGCAGTCTTAGATTAACTACCTTCAATTCACAGGGATAGGATGGTTTGACTCTCAGCGATGGGAGTTGTGTACAAGCTTCCTAGCAGTAGTCAGGATGTGAAGAAAATAAATCAGAAGTTAGAAAAGGTGCGCAAGAAAGGCACTATTAACTTCAGTATGCAGGTGGACTGGGAAAATCAGAAGGGTAACAGATTAAAAGAAAAGGATTTCATGGAATATCCATGAGATGATGTTTTTGGAGTGATTTGTGGTAGAACCCCCTTGGGAACAAGCAGTTCTAGATTTTGGCCATGTGCCATGAAGCAACCATGATTAGGAAGCTTAAGGTGAAGGAACCCTTAGGGGGCAGTGTCCATAATATGATAGAATTCTCCTTGCAGTTTGAGAGGGAGAAGCTGGAATACGATGTAGCGGTATTACAATTGAGTGAAAGGAATTACAAAGGCATGAGGGAGGAGCTGGCCAGAGTCGTTTGAAAGGGGAGCCTACAGGGAAGACACTGGAGCAGCAATTCGGGAGGCACAGCAGAAATTCATCCCAAGGAAGAAGAAGCAAAGTAAAAGGAGGATGAGGCAACCCTAGCTTACAAGGGAAGTCAGCGACAGCATAAAAGTAAAAGAAAAGGCTAACAATGTGGTGAAGATTAGTGGGAAGCCTTTGCAAACCTGCAGAGGATAAATAAAAAATCAATACGAGGTGAGAAGGTTAAATATGGGGGTAAGCTAACTAGAAATATTTTAAAAATTGCAAGATCTTTATAAGATATTTAAAAGGTAAGATAGAGGCAAAAATGGACATTGGAAAATGAGGCTCAACAATTAGTAATGAGGAATAAAGAAATGATAGAGGAACTGAATAGGTACTTTGCATCAGTTTTCACAGTGGAAGACACCAGTAGCATACCAAAACTTCGAGAGTTGGGAGCAGAGGTGAGTGTAGTGGCTATCACTAAGGAGAAGATACTGGAGTATCTGGAAGATCTGAAAGTGGATAAATCACCTGCACCAGATGAACGACACCCCAGCAATCTGAAGAAAATACCTGAGGAAATTGTAGAGGCATTAGTGGTGATCTTTTAGGAATCACTGGAGTCAGGAGGGTCCTAGAGGACTGGAAAATGGCGAATGTAATAGCCCTGTTTAAGAAAGAAGGGAGACAGAAGACAGGGAACAACAGACCAGTTTGTCTGACCTCGGTCATTGGAAAGATTTGAGTCCATTATTGAGGATGAGATTGTGGAGCACTTGGACACGCAATGTAAAATAGGTCTGGGTCAGCACAGTTTTGTTTGGGGAGGTCATACCTGACAAATCTATTATAATCTTTGAGGAGATACTGAGCAAGTTAGACAAAGGAGAGCCACTGGATGTGATCTATTTGGATTTCCAGAAGGCTTTTGACAAGATGCTGTAAAGGAGGCTACTAAATAAGACAAGAGCTCATGGTGTTGGGGGAAAGTACTGGCATGGATAGGGAATTGGCTGACTAGCAGAAGATAGAGACTAGGTGAAGCTGGTGAATATTGGAGTTCCACAGGGGTCCAAGTTGGGACCACTATTCATGTTATATATTCATAATCTGGGCAAAGGAACTGAGGGCATTGTTACTAAGATAGCACATGTCAGGTGGAGGGGCGGATAGTGGTGAGGAGGCAGGGAGGTTGCAGACGAACTTGGACAAGCAAGGAGAGTGGTCAAAGAAGTGGCAAATGGAATAAATACAATGTGGGAAAGTGTGAGGTTTGCACTTTTGTAGGAAGAATAGAGGTGTACACTATTTTGTAATAGGGAAAAGCTTTGGAAGTCTGAAGCACAAATGGACTTGGGATTCCTAGTTCAGGATTTTCTTAAGGTTAACATGCAGGTTTGGTTTATTTCAAGAGGGCTAGAACACAAGAGCAAAGACGTACTGCTGAGGCTGTATAAGGCTCTGGTCAGACCAAATCTGAATATTATGAGCAGTTTTGGGCACCATACCTAAGTAAGGATGTGCTGGCATTAGAGAGGTCCAGGGGAAGTTTACAAGAATGATCCTGGGGATGAAGGGCTTGTCATATGAAGAGCAGTTGAGACTCTGTGGTCTGTATTCAATGGAGTTTAGAAGGATAAGGGGGGATCTGGTTGAAACTTAAAGAATACTGAGAGGCCTGGATAGAGGGGATGTGGAGATGTCTCATTTAGTGGGAGAGAACAGGACCCAAGGACACAGCCTCAGAGTGAATGGATGAGGTGGTGCAGAGGAATGTCTTCAGCCAGAGAATGGTTAATCTCTGGAACTCATGGCCACAGAGGCCAAGTAATTGAGTGTATTTAAAATGGAAATAGATGGGTTCTTGATTGGTAAGAGGGTCAAGAGTTACGGGCAGAAGTCAGGAGAATGGGGTTGAGAAACAGATCAGCCATGATCAAATGGCAGAACAATCACGCTGGGCCAAATGGACTAATTCTGCTCCTGTATCCTATGGCATTATGGTCGGAGAGCATACTCTCAAAATAAAGGGACGCCTAAGACTGAGATGAAAAAGAACTTCCTCTTGCAAAAGGTTGAGAGTTTTTGGAACTCGTTGCCACAGAGACCTGTGGGGCCGAAGTCCTCTTGTATGCATAAGGCTGATTGTTGATAGGTAGGGGAATCAGGCATTACAGGGAACAGACAGGAAAGGGGATGTGAGGAATGTCGGATCAGCTGTGATGCTATCAAATGACAAAGGAGACTGAAGGCGCTGAACAGCTTACTCCTGTTCATGTTTCCTATGGTCTGGACTCATCAGGTAGACAGAAATCCAAAGAAATGTGAAATAATGTATCTCAGTCCCTGAATGTCACTGTACGAATTCTTCAGAGTAGTATCCAAAGCCAACTAATTTTAAGGTCCATCGTCAGTGACTTTCTTTCCTCACAAAGCCAGGAAATGTTCACTGTCAATTGTACGCTGTTCAGCTTGATTGGCAATTCTTCCAATAGTCCATGTGCAACAAACCTGGAAAGGCTTGTGCTGATAAGTGGTGAATAACAGTCACGTTACACAAGAATTAGGCAATGACCAGCTTCAATGAAACAGTATCAGATTATTGCCCCATTGGCATTCAAATGCATTATCTTTGCTGAGTAATGCACCATCTTTATCTTGCTGGTCACTATTGACCAGAAATATAACTGGACTCACGATCAGATCAAGCAAAGGCTGCAAATTCTGGATGGTTAACTCACCTTTGAACTCCCAAATCCTGTCCACCGTCTATAAGTCACAAGTCAGGTGTGTAATAAAGTTCCTTTGTTTATCTGAATGAAGACAGCTCTAACAACACTCAAGAAACTTGAACTCATCTCGGACAAAGCAGGCCACTTGATCACCACCCAAGCTATTCCCTTAAACATTCACTCCCTCCACCAGTGATAGCAGTACATACATAATGCACTGCAGCAACTTACCAATGGTCCTTTGACAGTACATTTCAAACCTACAACCTCAACTGTCTCAAAGGACAAGGGTAGCTGACATATGGAAACTCCGTCTGCAAGTTGTTTCCAAGCCACACACCATCGTGACTAACTCTATCACTGTTCCTCCAGTGTCACTGAGTCAAAAACATGGACCTAACTTCCAAACAGGACTGCAGGTGTATACACACTTCAGGGACTGCAACAGTCAAGAACAAAGCTTACTAGTATGTTCTCAATGTGCCATAACCTACTGAGCTACAGAGGAAAAGCTGAAAAATAGGCTGGATAATGCATTTTTAGCCAGTATGGACATGGGCCAAATTGTTTCCTTCTGTGCTTTCCTTCCAAGATTCTGAGGCCTAATGACACTATTGTTTTTGGTTCAAATGAAATGTGTTGCGCTCATCGTTATTTGAAAGATTATGCACTATTTTATGACTGAGCAGTAATTCACCCACCTCTAGCTGTCTTTGTAGCTGTTTCTGCCAGTAAATAATATGTTAGAAACAGGAAATTTATCAGTTATTGAGAGAATTGAAAATTCCACATAATCGTTGTAACTGTTTCAACAAACCCAACAGCAGACTACAACCATCTTTATAGAATATTTATGCTACCTTTGATTGTAGTAGCTCCTTTAGTATTAAGAATTATTAAAGTTCTGTACATATTAATATATTCTACTCTCCTGCAAGTTGGTTTCTCTTTGGTGGTCAGTCATATTAGATACTTGTACGGAACTGAACAAATTGTAAGTAAAAAAGTTGAGACTTGTCAATCAAATCAATAAACACTTGTTACAAACATGAATTAGTGATTGATATAATTTCAAAATCAAACATTAAATGTTACATTATCTCGCAAAGTTGTTGTGTTCAGTTTTTGCTGAAATTGAACAGTTATTGAATTTTCTTCAAATTTTATTCCAGGAGAATGGCAGTTTATTCTGAATTCACTCTGAAGGATCCCTTATTGTGATAATTCCAAGTCTTTAAAAATCTCTGTTTCTCTACTTTCAGTCACTTACTTATGTCATAACATTACTCATGATTACAAATAGGCAGATGATAACTATTAATTGAGTGCCATCATTTTCCATTATCATACTCATTATTATAATTCAGCTCAATCATCATCCTACCATAAAATATTTTAAGGAGACCAGTCACAGAATGATAGCATTTCACATGACTAGGATTCACGTATATATAACTTTGTAATAAATGAAGAACACTTACAGCAAATAGATTGCAAGGGGATGATACAAGACAAACATCTATACATAAATAATGCTGAGTATGTCAGGTAAATACATGCTAGAACTAGGTACATTTTTTTTTAATCAGTTTGACCCTAAATAGATGTAAGCAACATGCTCTCCTCAAACAAATCAGCTAAACAAATCAACGGCTTTCATATAAATAAAATAGAAGTCCCAGATTAGCTTAAAAACAGGCTAAAACAAGTTCCTAGAAGTAGGTAGTGTTTATCTTGGAATGCTGAAGGGGACTTGCATTGGCAATCATGAGGGACTAACTGGACATAGGGTGGGAAAGGATGTCCATAGATTACATACTGACTAAGGTAGTGCTTGCATTCAACTAAAGGTGTCAGAGCACATGAGAAGTTCAGTCCCCAGTAAAGCAAAGAAATCTATTATCAATAATTAATTTGGCAATTATCTGTATAATAAGGGTATAAAAAAATTAACAAGAATTTTCCTGGAAAGAGAGACTTCAGTTATAAGATTGGATTGGCAAAACTGACACTTATTGAAAAAGAGATGGTTGAGAGAGTTATTACAGGTGGTTAAAATCATGAGGGGTCTGGATAGAGTAGTGATGGAGAAACCATTCTCATTTACAGAAAGATTGAGAACCGGGAACACTTATTTAAGGTGAGTCACAAAAGGAACCAACAGTAACCTGAGAAAAAACACTTCTTACACCAAGACTAGTTATGATGCAGAATGCAAAGCCCAAGAATGTCAGGGAGGTGGACATAATTGTGACATTCAAAAAGGAATTGGATCATTATCTGCAAAACAATTTGCTGGACCACGGGGCAAAGGCAGGGGAATGTTACTGGCTCAGCTGCATGGACACTGCAGGCCCAATGGCTTCCTTTTGTGTTGGAACAATTCTACCATTGTATAAAAACTAAATAAGCAGCAATCAACATGGATTTCTCAGAGGAAAATCCTTACAAATTAACTTCCTTGACTTACTGGAGGAAGTGACAACTCAAGTATTCTGCATTAAACAAGACAATACCTATAACTATGTTCAGCACAAAAGTTAATTACAACATATTCAGAAATGTGTCGGTCTTGTGCGATGACAGCTGTACCTAGAAAAGTTCCAGAATGCAGTACAGTCAGATTGTGCATCAAAAAGGGAAAAGAAATTAGGCTATCCCATCTATTCAAAGGCTAATTTCAGATAGATGTAAGTAAAATTGTAAAATAGTATTTTTAGCCATGAATTGGAATATTTGTTTTGACTGTAATCAGGGGGATAAGCTGTGATATTCCAGTAGAAGGTGGACAACCTCCAAGTAATGAGCAGAGGGGATGAGACACCAGACATGCAGGAAAGTGGGGTGTGCATTTCTTTCTCGCCAAACTGTGTGTTAGAGCTTATTTGAAAGTTCTGGCAATGAGGCATTTTTCCAATGATTTTGATAGTCTGCTCAGGGAACCATCCAACAGGACCTACCACCTCCTTTTCTGCAGGGCTTAAAGGACATTATACATGGATCACTAAAATAAAACCAAGAACTGCAGTTGCTGGAAAGCTGAAACAAGAACAGAAATTGGAGGAGAATCTCAACAGGTTGAAGGGTCACTAGTCCCAATACATTGACTCTGCTTTCTCTGCATAGAGGTTTTGAAGTTAGATGCCTCAACTACCCTCCTTGGCAGTGCATTTTAGACCTAGATCACCCTCTGGGTGGGGGAGCAACTTATCTATCTAACCTGTCCATACCCCGCATGATCTTATTCACCTCTATCAGGTTCCTTTTCAAACTTCTCTGCTCCAAACAACCCAAGCTTATCCAACATCTCTTCACAGCTAAGATGATCCAACCCAGGCAACATGTGGTGAATCTGTTCTGTCCCATCTCTAGTGCAATTGAATCCTTCTTACAGTGCAGTAAACTATGAAGGGAAAATGGCCATTGAGCCAACTGAGCTAGGGCACCAGGGAATTGGCAAACCAAAGTTTTCCACAAGTTGTTCTGGGGATGTCTGAAAATGTGCCACTAGCACCAGCCAGATCTCATCAATACCAGACCTAACATCCACAACAGCTTCATGATAAGTTCTAACTATCAAATACTAAGTGTAACCGTGACAACTCTGGCATGTAGCAAGATCACAGAAACGAAAGCCAAGGAAACTTTACCATACCAAATAGAAAAGTTGTCTTCAAATGAAACTTTGTGTATCACTGATACAGTCAAGACCCAGAAGTTGATCAATACCACTTATCAGGCTCTTTCAGACAACAATGTCCAAGGGTCAAAGTAGGATTATCTGTCCAACACCGTTTATAACTCTGCACTCACTGCATATGGGAAAATAGATCAGAGAAATGCTGACTAATTGAATTGAAAAGCACCAGTTACTGCAACCAAGAAAATAGCCCTCATGAACGACAAGCAAGTTGGAGACAAAATCTAAATGATCTTAGAGCAGCCAGAATCAAGTCTGAGCAGGATTTTGGCACTGTGCTAATTAATACTCTGAAACTCTGCATAAGTGTATAATCTGCTACTGGATCTGGAGACACTAGAGACATGCATGAATGAATCAAGAAAGCAACAGGGCCAGGAACAACAAATCAACTTCCTTGAACACAAAGACAGGGCAGATCATCATTGAACTTGGCAAGCATGTAGAAAGGTAGGTGAAGGACTATCTCAAACTCTTATACAATCCAGAACACTGTCACTGCAAAAGCTCTCAGCACCATTCCAGATTTTTCTGTCAGAGATGCTGGACAACAAACTCACCATCGAAGAGTTTAACAGGGCCATTGACTTTCTTGGCAGCAGTAAAGCTCCAGGAAGTCATTTCATTCCACCTGCTGTTATCAAACGTAAAAAACCAGTACTGCTGCAGGACCTCTATGAAATGTATCTCTGCTGGAAAGAAAGAGTTCTGTCTCAAGACATGCATTAATACAAAATAGTCTAGGTCAAAAACAAGAAGAATTGTCCTGAGTGCACCAATTACCAAGGCATCTCCTCGTTAAATATTGTGGCAAAGATCATTATTGCGGCCAGCTTGCTGACTCTGACATCACATATCTAAACTGGGTCTCACTGTGGCTTCAGAGCTGGCAGATCAATAGGTAACACGATTTTCTGTCTTAGGCAGTTGCAGAATAAGTGCTCCGAAAGTGCAGATCACTCTAAACTGATTTCACAGACCTCATCAAGACCTTCAACTTAGTCAACAAAGACAAAGATTCTTAAACTGCAGAAAATTGACTTCTTGGACTCCTTAATTTCTTTCCACAAGAACGTACACACATTTGTCAGTTACAGTGGAGCATTGTTTGGGCTTTCAAGATCAGCAGCACAGTAAAACAGAACTGCATCCTGATACCAACTCTCTTTAATATGTTTTCCTCCATGCTACATATTGTACGCTTTCGCTACTCAAATGAGGATGTCTATCTGCGTGCCAGAGCAGATTGTCTGAATTGACAAGCCTACATGCCAATCCCAAAGTGCATAACATCCTAGTTCACGAATTGCTGTTTGTTGATGATGCCTCATTAGCATCCCATCCTGAAGTTAGCTCCAACAGTTTATAAATTGGCTCCCCCAGACACTGCAGAGGGGTTGGATTATAACCTGCATCAGGAAGGTCAAAATTATGCATAGACTCCATCGTCCATCAATATTGACTTCCTCACTTTCGAGATCAGCAACAGCTTCACCTACCTTGAATCAACAATTACCAGCAACCAACGTTTTGATTTCCTCCGAAGTCAATACCAAAATTCCCAAGGCCATCGCTGTCATAAACTGTGAAGTCAACTGTGGAACTAAGAGAAAAGTAATTTGAAGTACAGTCTCACTTGGCTTTTCAGTAATGAGGTATGGACAATATGTGCAAGCGAAGAAAAGCCATAGAACAGCTTTCTTCTCTGCAATTTTAGACAAATTTTGGGCATGTCTTTACCAAGACAATGCCAAACACAACAACAAGATGCTAGGATCCTCAGCATGTGTCCCCTCTTAGTTTGCTGGGTCACCTGAACCGAACGAATGGAACTTCATTTGCACAGACAAACTTTCGGCGAGTTTGCTATCTGCGTGAAACAACTGGACACCCACATCAGCGAAACAAAGACGTCAACCTACAAGACCCTAAGTTGTCAGGGATCGGAGTAAGCCGAAAGAACTGCAGATGCTTTAAATCAGAAACAAAAACAGAAATTGTTGGAAAAGCTCGGCAGGTCTGGCAGCATCTGTGCAGAGAAATCAGAGTTGACCTTTCGGGTCGAGTGACCCTTCCTCAGAACGATTTTTGTTTCGGAATAAGAAAAGTTGTAAAGACCATGGAAAAAGCAGAGGACAAAACAACTGACCAAATGATACAGAAATGATACTGTCTGAAGGAAAACAAATCTGTACGAAAGTGAAATGTTGCAGATGCTGGAAGTCTAAAACAAGAACGAAACGATTGGAAAAACTCCACAGTTGAGAGAGAGCTTGAAACGGAAAAACAGAAAGCGAGAAACAGAATGCGTGAGAGAGACAGCACAGTATTATAGAAAAAGAGAATGAAGCAGGGAGATAAAGAAGGGACATTAGGCAGAGTCCGAGAAAGTGTGCGTTTGTGGAAAAGAGCATGTGGGAAACGGAGGAGTATGTTCTGTTTTTGGTTACAATATTCAGCCTGAGCCAATGAGAAGCGAGTCTTTGTCGTCGGAGGGGACAACCAATAGCGATTGTGATGTAGAGACCAAGGCCAATGGGTGGATAGAAATGTGTCGAAATGAGCCAATGGAAGGGCGGATGCGCGGTGGGATGAGCCAATAGGTGAGTGGATGTCAGGAGAGATGGGCCAATGGGAGGAAGGTGTCGGGTAAGTGGGTGCCAATGTGTGGAGTGGCTGGGTGTGGAGTTCTACCTCTTGTGACGTCAGGAGCGTGCCGTTTCGAGTGGGACGCAGGCGCAGAGGTAGAGGGGAAGCAGACGGAGGGAGAAGCCGCGGTTGGCGAGAGGAAGAGGAAGCGGCGTTGGACGGAGCCGGTAATAGTAGCTGATCGGACTCCCCGGAACACAGCCTTCAAGCTCAGGGAGGAGGGGAAAGAGAGATTTAAAAAGCCGACAAATATTCACCGGCCACTTCCTACCAGCATACATAGACACACCAGGTAAGGCGGACCGAGCTTTCCCCGTGACTTGAGCGGGTGGTTCCGCGTTTGGGACGCGGGCGGGTGGCGAGGGGAAGCAGGCAAACCGGGCGGTTGGGCAACACATTATCGGGAAAAGAGAGAGCGGCTCCCGAGCACATTGTGGGCCTCGGTTGACTCGTGCTTCCCTGGTCGGCGGTAACGGTAAATGATGGGCTTCCGCCGTGGATCCCGGCGACGCGTCTGAAGTTTGTCGGCGAAGTCGTTGTTGTGCCGGTGTTGGATTCGACCGCTCGCAGCTAATCCATGTACTTTGTAATTATTAAGAGTGTGTGTTTCTCTTTCTCTTTGACTCCTCCGGTACTGCTTGGCGTCTCTTGAATCCCTCTCCGCCAGCGCTGTGCCTGCCCGAGGGAGGGGATGCCGCTTCTCCATCGCAAACCGTTCGTCAGACAAAAACCCCCGGCCGACCTGAAGCCGGACGAAGAAGTTTTCTACTGTCGGATGACCATCGAGATCTTCAGGAATTACGAGTGAGTTGGTGTTTGGCGACGGGGCTTTGGGAATGGGTCCGCTGAACTTCCCCTGCCGCCGAGGCGGCACAAGGGCGCACTCCCTCATTTTCGTTCAAATCGGCAAATTATGATTCGAAAGCAACGTTAACGGCTCCGGGTTTCTCTCCCGGGCTTTGGCGGCGGGCGGGGGAAGGAGGACTTTGGTTGCCTTCCTCCTTACCCACTCCGGTCCACACAATCTGTTCCCTCCCCCCGTGCCCGTGTGGCGGGCTGTCAAATAACTAATAACTAACTCGTGCCGAATGCGGACTGGAGTAGGCCTTGTGCTGCTGGATAATGTAAATTTATTCAGACACCCCCGGCCGCTGGCATTTTTTTTTGCCTCGCACACATGCTCGATCCGAGATGTTCCCGTTTACGTCACTTGTATAAACTGTTTTTGGGGGTGTCCGGAGGATGTCGCCTCTATTATTCCCTCGTTTTTTATTTCTCTGTCTGGTTTTGATTTTAATAAGCATCCCCACAGCCAGGATACGACTTGAGTTTCGTGCGCGACGTGCACGAGAGCGTGGGCTGTTTTGATGCTTATCCGAACATTGTCTCTTTTGTACACGGAGTCAGTAATGGGCCTGGTTTGGAGAAACCGAGCCTGTTTAATTATAAGCATCATAGGCGTACGGAATTTGAAGATATCTTCGCACTTTTTGTTAGTCTAATGACGAATTCATTCGTGGTTATCTTCTTGCTTTAACTTTTCAAAACACTATATAAGCGGATTGCAGCTACCTCAAGTGTAATGGAAAAGCACTCCGAGAGCGAGGTGACTGAAACGATTACAAGGCAGTCACTTAATGGAACGCGTTACAAACTGTGGGAATAACTGAATTACCCAATGCTGGAATACATTAAAATCGCCACATATTTCCAAGCAATAAATTTTGCCTAATGTTAATGAACACCACCGTTCGTTGTTTGTGATGCTCTTGAAATATTATTGGTTACCGAAATTATTTCTGAGCATTTTAATTCATTAATATGGTGTGAGCGTTGCTGATAAAGCCAGCATTTAAATTTCTCATACCACAAAGGGTTCATATGGTGTAGGTACATGCCAAGTGTCATTAGGAGGTTCCAGGATTTGGATCACTTGCTATATTTTAAAAAAAAATACATGGTGGAGCTGGAGGACCCTGACTTAAAGTCCTGAGGAAGGGTCCCAACCCAAAATGTCGACTTTCGTGCTCCTCTGCTGCCTGACCTGCTGTGCTGCTCCAGCTCAACACTGTATGACTGACTTCTAGCATCTGCAGTTCTTGCTATCTCCTATACAGTAAGGTGTGTTGCTTAGAGTGGGGACAGGGTTTGGAATCTTGATGGTCTTTGTACCACCTAGAAGAGTGGCAGATTGGTAGCGTCTGTGCATTTGGAAGTTTCAGTCAAAGGCAGTGTGATTCATTGCTGTGATGTATCTTGTACATGAAGCACATGGCTACATCTGAGCATTAGCGGTGGATGGGTTCCTTTGTCCAGTATGATATTGAACTACTTGTTGGAGCTGCACTCGTCTAGACAAGTGACAAGTATTCTTTCTCATTCCTGATTTGCATCCTGCAAATAGGAAGTTGGGTGAGTTACTCCCTGCAGGCCTCTGTCTTTGACCTCTCGTTTATATGGCTAGTCTGATGGGGAAGTAAACTTTAGCCTTTAGTTTAGCCTTACCTTTTGGTGTTAATGCTTTGCTGGTGGAAAGAATTGAGAAATTTTTCAAAAATATAAACGTATTAGTATACCTGCCACTTGGTGTGTGCACTTAATCAATATGAATATCCGGTGTTCATGGAGGCAGGTTGTCACACGAAATAATACAATGGACACCACATGCCACGACACACTGTATAGCTTGCTGTGCATGTTTTCTATATCTAACGTTGCTCCACAATGAAGGGAAAAATGAGTTTGTGCCTGTAATTCTCTCCATGGATGGTATCCTTGTCACATTCAATCAGTGTATACTGATTGAAGGCCACCACAGCGCTTAGATTTCATGTCCTGAAGTAAATCACTTTAATCTTGGTTGAGTAAGCTGTGGAGACATCGAATAAACTAAATTAATCTTCAGGGTGTCGCAAGTTAATTCACTGTAATGTGCAGAGAAATAACAGTATTTTATGGACCTGATGTTTCTGGAAGTACCATTGAAGTTTAAAAAGTCTTGTGCTTGATGTATTTTCTGTCACTGCTGAGATAAAGCATTTTCGAAATCGTGCTTAGCTCTTGGTAATTGTGCAATGTAAATACATTTTTGTTTCTGATGCTTTATAAATGTAGATTGAATATAAAAGCAGTAATTGTTTTAAAACTTCATTTAATTTGAGGAATTGTAGCTTTCTGGAACAGCAGCTTTTTTTATATATGAAGTAAAAGACAACCTGCCTCCATTGTTAAGTGGAGAAGGAAGCCGTTTGGCCCATCATGTCTGCACCAGCTCTCAAAAGTGATCTACATGCCTTCTCTCTCTACCCTTGTGTTTGTTGCTTCTCAAATAAGTTTTTAATTCCACTTTGAATGCTTCATTAAAATGTCTGCAGTGCATTTACTGTCAGTCCGTTGTGTATGGAAATATTTGAATTTTTTTTTTACTGCTTTTACAAAGGCATAATCTGTCTCTCCTCCTCAATCTTTGTTTTCATGAATGGTAATAGTTTCTATCAACTCTATCCAGTCCCCTCCCTCGTGGTTTTGCTTACTTCTGTTAAATCTTCTTTCTGCCTTCTCTTCAAGAAAAACTGCTAATCTCACCACACCAGTCTATCTTTATGAATGAAGTTGACCATCCTTAGATTCTTCTCTAACTCTGTACAATGTTCTGCCCAGAACTTTATGTAATACTACAACTTAGACTGAATTATAAGCTCCATGTAACCTCCTTGCCTTTATTAATAAATCCCAGCATGTGTATTCTTTAATCATGTCAACCTGTCTGGCTGCTTTACTGGTATAGTTCACAGATTTGGAATTCATTGATACAATGAAATCTTCTGGGTTATGGACCTAATATACACAATTAAAATATGGCATGCTGCTTTATTTTTTTGCCGCTGTTTTTATCTACTGTCAGAGGTAAGCTTGAATAGAGCTGGCGAAGCTTAAAAATGCTTAACTTTAAAACTATTGTGCTTTTGATACAGTAAAGTGGTTCCTTTAAAAGTTAGTCTGATTCCCTTTAATTTAGTGTCCAAATCAAAGTTAGGCTCTCCACACAATTAAATTGTTAACAACGATTACTGCAACTATGAGTTTGATTTCTTAAATGACAAGTCCAAATTACAAGTGATGTAAAATCAAATTTCCAGTCTAGATTGAGAATCACTTTCAGTAACTTGTGTTTGAAAGTTTAATAGTCATTTTTACTGCTACATTTCACACATATATTTGTTTTCTTCTTTGCAGTGACTTTTTTGAAAGAACCATACTTTGCAACAGTTTAGTGTGGAGCTGTGCTATTACTGGCAAACCAGGTCTGACTTACCAGGAAGCACTTGAGTCAGAAAACAAGGCGAGACAGAACCTGCAAAATTTTCCTGAGCCATTGGTGGTGCCCATCCTTCACTTGACAACTCTTGCCTGTTGCTCACGTCTCCATGAACTGTGTGATGATCTCTACGCTTATACTAAAGATCGATACTTTGCTGGAGAGATTGTGGAAGTAACCAGTAATAGTGGTCTCAAGTAAGTTTGCCTGAAGATACGGTATGTGGTAGAAGGTGAGACAACAAGGCGTAGACCTGGATGAACACAGGCCGAGCAGGAAGGCTGAAGGGTCTAGGCCCGAAACGTCAGCCTTCCTACTCCTGTGATGCTGCTTGGCCTGCTGTGTTCATCCAGGTCTACACCTTGTTGTCTCCGATTTTCCAGCATCTGCAGTTCCTACTATCTCTGATACATGGTAGAAGGTCACAGTTTCTGTGTTTAAAGGATAACTGTGTTTTTGCTCCGGATGCCTGAATTTTTTTTTTTTTTTTTTTGGTTTGCTTTAACATGTAAGCTCAATACTATCTTGCATTGCATTAACCTTTCTGTGCCTGGAATAATTTTTATCCTGAATAATAATGACCATAACTCAAGTGAGTTGTGCAAGATTTTTATTTAAATGTTGATAGGTTCTCAACTGAGTGTCTTGTTCATGTCTGTCAATACTCTATACCTGACATTCATTCTTGCACTTTTCAGCTTGTTTAATGATGGTGGACATATTGGATTTTTCTTTTGAGTCTTTCACTTATTTTCAAGACTGTAGCTATTCCTGAATGTTAGAACTGCAAACCACTAGCTTTGAACAGACCAGAATATGAATACTAACTTTTCTAGTTTGGTATCTCCGATGGTGTCCTCTGTTAAAGAGGGCGCAGTGTACACTTCACTTTCCTCCTGAGTTAAATGGTCAAGCAAAGTATAATCATGTTGTTTCAGTGCAGTAGGCACAGTGCTGGACTGTTCATAGTGTGTCATCTTTCAGATGAAATGCTGAACTTGAGTGCTGTCTGTATATTTGAAATCCCGTAACAATATAAAAAAATCAGGTGACATCCTGATGTCTTGACTGCTAATTAGCCGTCAAGCAGCACCACCTATAAATGATTTGGAACAACTTGAGGTTGTCAGCACTTTTTTTGTTTTTTTTTTTTTTTGCAACACACCCTATTTGGCTTTTGAAGTTGTTATTGGTTCCTTTCATGTCTTAAAAAGGAGGCAGATATTTAAAACAAACTGAAAGGAGGGAACATGAAAGCACTGATCTTCATGTTGTCTT
>NC_063339.1:54181047-54206618 GCF_021869965.1 Rhincodon typus | reverse complement strand
ACTGCTGTTGTTCTTGACATCTATTTATGACTTAGACTTAGCTAACTGGGTATTATTTCAAAGTTTTCACCTGACATGTGAACTGTGAGTACTGATGTTTAAGGTCAAAAGAATATAGACAGTCGATGAAACAGCCAGGCAAGTAGCAGATTAAATTTAATACAGAGAAGTGGAGCAATTTGGTAAGAAGAATCAGGACAAAGTGTTAAAATTTTTTTAAATTTTGAAGTGGGTGCAGGAAGAGATGGACCAGGGGTTGATCTTCAAATCAGTAAGGTGGCAAAACAGCTTGAGGGGACTGTTTAAAAAAAAAACATAATGATGGCTTTATAAACAGGGGCAGTTAGTATATAAGAAAGGAAGTTATGTTGAATCTGTACAAAACAATGGTCCCTCGTCAACTGGAGTATTGTGCTTACTTCTCAGCAGCATACTTTGGAAAGGATGTGAAGGAATTAAATAGAATCCTAGAATCCCCACAGTGCAGCGAGAGGCCATTAGGCCCATTGAGTCCACACCGATCTTCAGAACAGCATTCCACTCAGACCCAGTCCCTGACTCTATCTCTGTGATCCCCCCCCTCCCCACCCCCTCAACCCCATTTACCATGGCTAAGCCACCTAGCCTGCACATCCCTGGACCCTACAGGGAAGTTTAGCATGGCTAATCCCTAACCTGCACAATAGCGGACTGTAGGAAGAAACCAGAGCAGTTGGCAGAAACCCATGTATACATGAGAAGAGTGTGCAAACTCCACACAGGCATCCAAGGCTGGAATTGAAACTGAATGCTGTGAGGCATCAGTGATCAGAAAAGATTCAAAAAAGTGATTCCGCAAACAAGCAACTTCAGTTACATAAATGGATTGGACAAGCTGGCACTGTTCTCCCAGGAGATTTGATATATTCAAAATTAAGAGGAATCTCAACAAAGTTGAAATTGTTTCTTGACATACAGATTGAGTACCAGAGGATACTAAGTTAAGGTGATTTGCAAATGAAACAAAAGTGACATTATAAAAAATCATTACACAGTGAATCGTTAGGGTCTAGAATGCACTGCTTCTGAATGTGATTGAAGCAGATGCCATCATTGCTTTCAAAAGTCACTTAGTTCATTATCCTAAGCAGGGCTACAGGGAAGTTACAGGCCCTACCTTTTCACTATAACCATTCCATTATTCAATATAGTCAGGAGAGTTAGACTGACCCTCACTATTTAGCATATTGATGTTTTTTACTGACCTGGCTCCATGTTAATAGGGAGAACTTTCACTGACATCTCCAGCATATAGGGAGTGGAGGACTCTTTTACTGACACCTCAAGGTCTAAGGTACAGACAGGCCCTTCACTGACCCCAATGTCTAGGATGCACAGCGGGCCTTTCACCAACCACCACACCCCCTCCCCCGTGTCCGGGGAGTGCGGGGGGGGGGGGTGGGGGGTCTTTCGTTGACACCCCAGAGTCCCAAATCTGAAACAAGTGGAATTGTGAACGTGCCTTATCACCTCAGTAGTTAATTGAGACGGCCCAGTACTGACTGCGGTTTAATCCAGTTGTCACTTGATTCTATGCGCATTGCTGAAACTTTCTCCCTTCCACACGAGAATGAAGGCCACGTGACAGATGAAGGCGGAGCTTTGTGACCCCGGAAGAGGAAGGAGTGAGACGGTGGGGTCACGCTTAATGGTGACGTTTGTTAGTTGGTGCGGTCCTGGGCCCGGTGTTTGTGGTAAGGGCCTCGGTGTCACGTTACTTCTTTGATCTTCTCTGTGTTTGGGTGGAATGGTTGTTATTGGCGTTTGTGTTTCAGGCTGAGTTTCTGTGAGGAATACGAGCTGTTAAAGTCTCTTCTGTGGCTGTCTTTGCTATCTGGATGCTGGCAGTTGCTGCCTCTGGTTCGATGGAGTAAAAGCAGCGAGTTGTAGCCGAGGAGCCCTGGTCACAGCTTTCCTTCCCGGAATTGTCGGACCGCTGGTATCTTCATCCCCCCAGCGGATCCTGTTTCTTTTGGTAAGGCGGCTGCAGCTAGGAGAAACTGCGGACTCGATTGATGATTTATTTCATATTGTAATTTTTTAAGAAAAGTAAACCATATGGCTTTCAATCGCCTCATATCTCGTTTGTTGCGACAGAACAACTAAACTTGAAAAGCGGCCAAAATGGTGTTAGCGGATTTGGGGAGAAAAATTACCTCCGCTCTGCGATCCTTGAGCAATGCCACCATCATCAATGAGGAGGTATTTTAACTTCGTGATTTGTGAGAGTTAGTGTTTCAGTTGATGCGGTACTTGCTCCGTCGCTAAAGCTAAGTGTCGTATTAGCACAAAGAAAACAATTCTGCACCTATTTACTTATTGATAAGACCATCAAGTATTTGAGCATTTGGAAATAATAATCTGGTTCTCAAAATTTGCTCAATATTACTAATCTGAAACAATTGTTGCACCCGTGAAATATTTTCAGATCTAACTTTTTTTTTGGTTATTAGAGACAAAAAACACTGCAGATGCTGGAATCCAAGGTAGACAAACAGGAGGCTGGAAGAACTCAGCAAGCCAGGCAGCATCTGGAGGAAAGGAGCAGTCAGTGTTTCCGATATTACCCTTCTTCAGGACTTCAGATGCTGCCTGGACTGCTGTGTTCTTCCAACCTCCCGTTTGTCTGCCTAACACTTTTTGTGAACTTTGTAATTAACGTAAGCATGTTGTTCGTAAATGAAATTTTTAACTTGTGATTTCTTAATGGTTGGAAAAAGGGTTGAATATTGGAGAGGAATGTACGTTTTGTTTACTGGTGCCAATTTAAGTTTGTGTGGTCTAAATTTGATGGAGATTATTGATGCACCTGACGTCAAATTATCTACATGCTATATTGCCTTTTAGAGCTGTCATCCAGCAATATTAAAAATCAAACTTCTTAGATGTCTTAAATAGTTCTAATTATGCTATGGTAAAAAGAATTGTTGCGTGACTGATTATTTGACAGATGAGATTAGAAAACTATACATGCTGTAATTCTTTGTTTCCTCCTATTTTTATTTTATTTCTTATGACTTTATAGTTGAAATCCAAAACCTGTACGTTTTTAAGTTCTGCAGTATACACAGTTAAAAATAAACATTTTGGCTATCTCTGAAGTATGTTTGCTGATTTAGGAATAAAATATCACATACAGAATTCTGTATTGTCCTGGTTCTGTAAGGTAAGAAAGAAAAAAAACAGAACTTGCATCTTAGTCATTTCCAGGCATACTTGGTCTTATTTTCTATGTTTTCACTTCTGTCCTTTTCTGTAAGTTTTGTTCTTCATATGCTTTGCACTTTCTGCCTGTCATCCTTTTCCTGCCACTTCTCAAAGAAACTAAGAAAAATAGATTGTTGAATTTTAAATGTGTAAACACTTGAAAATGGTACATATAGACAAGTTATTATTTCAATGTAGTGCAGTTACTTGGCAGTGAGTCCACAAGTTGCAAGTTTCTGCAACCAACACAACAGATTAAGGTAACAAGGTGTAGAGCTGGATGAACACAACAGGCCGAGCAGGAAAGCTGACGTTTTGGGTCTGGACCCTTCTTCAGCGGGTTCTTCAACAGGTTAAGGTGTTGGCTTTACATGCGATAGTTCTGGCTAATTCAGTTACTGTCATGTTTATTTTTGCTGAAGGTTAACTGCTTGATAAGATATAACTGAGGCACAGTTGTTAAACAAACTTTATTCATTACAGCTGCGGTGTTAGTCCCACAGCTTTCATTAAGCCTCAACTTGGAGTTACTGTTGAACTAAACTCAGGACAAGAGAGCAGTTTAGGCCATTATTTAAATAATGACTCCGGAGAGGTAGTATGATGATCACAGATCCCCAGTTATTTATAAAATTGGCCTAACCCTGATGCAACAATCAGTTCACATTAAATTTTGAACTCGGCATAATATTTTGAAGCTTCATACTCTCCAGCCAATTGGGCTATTCAGGTTAAAGCTGAAAAAATAAATTTCTATTTTAAAGTTTGTGTGCACAGTGCAAGTTTGTGGCATATTATGGGGAATTTCTTGGGGAACGAAAAATGCTTCTAGGATGTTGGTGTGTTCTGGGGAAATGGAGATGCCTGGCTACATACAAGGAGTAAGAAACAGGTTTAGGGTGTGGGGATTACCATTTAAGGATCACATGACTGATAACAGTACAATGAATTACAGTTGCTTCCCTCACTCTATATGTGCATCTCTTCCATCAACAAACTATACTGCTGAACACTGTACACTGTTCTATCAACTTGGCAGTTTGTTTAAAACAAAACAACTTGAGTGCTCCATTTTTACTAAAGCAATTAAAATTCATTATTTTTATTCTCAGGTTTTGAATGCTATGTTGAAGGAAGTATGTACTGCTTTACTCGAAGCAGATGTCAACATAAAACTTGTGAAACAGCTTAGGGAAAATGTGAAGTAAGTAACCAAATTTAATTCGGTAAATTTTATGCAGAATTATTAAAATGAGAAACACTTCAGTTGAGGTAGTAGGTTGGCATCTGGAGACTTGTATAATTTAACAATGCAGTTCAAATACACTGAGGGGTTGTGTATGTTCTGTGTACAGCTAGGGGAGGCAATGGCATAGTGGTATTGTCGCTTGAATATTAATCCAGAACGTGAGCTAGTGTTCTGGGGACCAAGGTTTTGATCCTTCCACAACAGATTGTGGAATTTGAAATCGGTTTTTAAAAAAAACTGAAAAAATAAATGATTGCCGATTATTGGAAAAACCCATTTGGCTCACCGGTTTCTTTCAGGCAAGGAAATCTATCATCCTTACCTGATCTGGCATGCATGTGATTCCAGACCATAGCAATGTGATTGACTATTAACTACCATCTAGGCATTTGGGGATGGGCAATGAATGCTGGGTAGGAAACAAGGGCCACGTCCTGTGAATCAATTTTTTAAAAAATTACACCGTGCATTTACTAATTTTCCCCTTAGTCTTGTACGTTTGGGAATTTTGTGTTAAATGAATACATTGATTCACCAGAGAAGTTACTGAATCCTTATATTTTGTTTGTTTTTGGCACTAATGTTAGTTTGGTCTCCTGATAATGCCTGATACTAGCTAAACATTGCGCATGTGAATAGATTGTAAACAGAAACGGTCATAGAGCTGTACAGCATGGAAACAGCCTTTGGTCCAACTTGTCCATGTTGACCCAGATATCCTGAATAAATCTAGTCCCATTTGCCAGCATTTGGCCCATATCCTTCTAAATCCTTCCTATTCATATACCCATCCAGATGCCTTTTAAATGTTGTAATTGTACCAGCCTCCTCCACTTCCTCTGAGAGTTCATTCCATACACACGCCACCCTCTGTGTGAAAAAGTTGCCTGTTAGGTCCCTTTTGAATCTTTCCCCTCTCAGCTTAAATCTTTGCCTTCTAGCTTTGGACCTACCTACCCTGGGGAAAATACCTTGTCTATTTAGCCTATCCCTGCCCCTCATGATTTTATAAACTTCTATAAGATCACTCCTCAGCCTCCAACAATCCAGGGAAAATAGCCCCAGCCTATTCAGCCTGTCCCTCTCGCTCAAACACTCCAGCCCCAGCAACATCCTTGTAAATGTTTTGTGAACCCTTACTAGCTTCACAACATCCTTCGTAATGCAGGGAGACCAGAATTGCACGCATTATTCCAAAAGTGGCCTAACCACTGTCCTGTACAGCCGCAAAATGACATCCCAACTTCTATACTCACTGTACTGACCAATAATGGCAAGTGACGACAAGTGACAGTTTGATATTGTCTGTTACATGTGAACAAAAATCTTAATAGTTTGGTTTAACCATATTTGTAATGATACACTGATGAGCTATGGTCCAAAATAGTAAATTTAACACTTTTTTTCATGCTTCTGTGAGGATATTATTCCTAAAAGAAAGAGCCAAATCAGCTATTTGTCCTCTGACGTGCTGTTTGAAAGACTCTCTGCCAACTGTACCTTTAACAGATATTTATTATAACTTACATTTTAAACAAATCTCAAATTTAAATGCTGCTTCTTGCACATACCATTTTGTTGATGATTTTCTGCATAGATAATTCACTGAACAGTTTACCTGTCAATTTTTTAAAAGTTTATTATATTGTTTTGCTAAACTTGTTTTAGAGCAGCTATAGACTTGGAAGAAATGGCTTCTGGCCTCAACAAAAGACGAATGATCCAGCATGCTGTATTCAAGGAACTTGTCAAGGTATCTCAACCACCAAGAGCAATGCGATTTTTACATGTTTTTCTTCTTTGAATTAAATATATTGCCATTTATGTATTATTTAGCTTGTAGATCCAGGAGTTAAAGCATGGACGCCCACAAAAGGAAAACAAAATGTCATCATGTTTGTTGGCCTTCAAGGTAGTGGTAAAACTACAACATGTACAAAGGTATTAGATTTTTCTTTCCCCTTTTGGAATATCTCATTTGAAGTCTAACATTTGCCTTCTTCGATTTTAAATCTAATCCCATTGTTGGCTTGTCAATTAGGAGATAGCTGGTAGAAAGAGTGGTTCTGTTGTAATTGGAGAATTGGTTATAGTTCATTTCTATGCTTGACCACTAAACAGATCAGTGCAAGCTGGTGTCGATTAAAGTTTTAAAATAAAAATGGTGTTGAGACTTAATAAAGTTTAAGGATACTAGAACAGAGGTATTTGTATCTAAGAGCCAGAGACTGAACAAAAATTACTTGTTGTTTTACTATATATCCTGAATGGTTGCCTGTTCAATAATGGAAAGAGAAGACATGATCCTCTCCTTTTCTTGTACTTTTTATCCGTGAAGTTAACTAAGTTTAAATGAATTCCTTTTATTGTAAGGAGTTTTGGATTTTTATCAATAATTTACAAAAGAAAACAAGTTTCATTATATTTGTGGTAATTAATTCTCAAATTACATTCCTATAATTTTCAGAATTCTAAATTGAAATGTATTTATTTTAGAATTGAGTCATCGAATCATACAGCATGGAAGCAAACCCTTTGGTCCAGCCAGTCCGTGCCGACCATCATCCCAAACTAAAGTAGACTCACCTGCCTGCGCTTGGCCCATATCTCTCAAATTTCTTACTCATGTACTTACCCACATGTTTCTTAAATGTTGTAACTGTACCCACATCCACCCTTCCTCTGGAAGTTCATTCCACACTGTTTAAAAACAAAAATGCCAGTCGTGTCCTTCTTAAATCTTTCTCCTCTCACCTTAAAAATACACCCCATATTCTTGAAATCCCCCACCCTAGAGAAAAGATTCACCTTATCTATACCCCTCATGATTATATAAACCTCTAGAAGGTCACCCCTTAACCTCCTATGCACCAGTTAAAGAAGTCCTAACCTATCCAGCCTCTCCTTATGACTTAAACCCTCCATTCCTGGCAACATCCAGGTAAATTGCTTCTGAACCCTTTCCAGCTTGATAATATCTTCCCCATAACAGGCCAACCTGAGCTGGACGCAGTACTATTTAAGAGGCCTCACCAAAGTCCTTTACAAACTCAACATGACATCCCAACTCCCATATGCAAAGGTCTGAGTAATGAAGGCAAGGGTGCTAAACGCCTTCTTAATGTCTACATTTGACACAAACTTCCAACAAATTAGGTCTCTATGTTCTACAACACTACCCAAGGATCAACGTTTAGTTGTATAAGTCTTGCCCTGGTTTGTTTTACCAAAATGCAATACCTTGCATTTATCCAAATTAAACTCCATCTGCCACTATTCAGTCCATTGACCCAATTGATCGAGATCTCTTTGTAATCGTAAATAACATTCACTGCCCACTGTACTAGCAATTGTGGTGTCATCCGCAAACTTACTAACCATATTCTCATCTAAATCATTTGTATAAATGGCAAACAAAAGTGGACCCAGCACTGATCATTGTGGAACACTGCTGGTCACAGGCCTCCAGTCTGAAAAACAATCCTCCATCATTACTCTGTCTGTCTCCTGCCGTTAAGCCAATTTTGTATTCAACTGGCAAACTCTGCCTGAATCCCATATGATCTAACTTTAGTAAAGTTTATTAAAGTTTACTAAACTGTAACTTGAAGCTGTGGGAGAATTTTATTCATCAAGATTTTAAATTGATGTGTTTGCATAGTCGTGCTTATTTCACTTCAAGTTTAAGCAGAAAATTAATTTTAGAAATGATTTTCTTTTTAGTATGGGAGGCTGCCGTTGCTTGTATTGTAGTTTTTTTACTACTTGTTTCAACACCTGTCACAAGACCAATTTTTTTAATATAGCTAGCATACTATTTCCAACGGAAAGGCTGGAAGACTTGCTTAATATGTGCGGACACATTTAGAGCAGGTGCGTACGTTGTTTTTCACAAGCTTGGTTTAATATTAATCTATTAAAATTTAATTTATCTGTTTGAGACTTTTTTATCTGGAACATTTTCAGCAAATATGATTTTCTTAGTTTAATAATTTACTAAGTCCCTAAAGTGATTGATTCAGTCAAAACTGTATTATGGAACATTAACCACTAAGTTTGCTGATTGTTGCCAATGTCCAGATTGAAGTATATGGCTGGAACTGGGAAAACTTTCTATCTGTAAGGCTACTCTTATTTTATTTGCAGCATCTTTAACCATATTGAAGACGCCCATTCTCTAGCCTTAACAATGAGTTTTCGAATGGGTGGTCATAAGAAATAAAAAAAAAAAGTAGACCAATTGGTCGACTCTGCTCCACTTTGAAATAAGATCTGATTGTGGCTTTAACTCAACCTTCCTGCCTGATCCCATGATCCTCAACTCCGTTACAGATGAAAAATCTGTCTGACTGAGCCTTCAAAAATTCAACAACCCAGAGTCCACTGCAGTTTGTACAAGGGAATTCTGAACCCTGAGAAGAAATTCATTCTTAATTTTGTCTTAAATGGATGACCCCATAATTTTAAATTGTCCCCTAATCTCAGGTTGACTGAGGAGAAACATCATCTCAGCATTTATCCTGTTAAGCCTCCTCAGAATGGATCATTCTTCTGTGGACCAATGAGCAAACATCCAACTCTCTCAACTGTTGTTAAGAATCCTCCTGGCAAATTTTCTCTGAACTCCTTCCACTGCAATATCTTTCCTTGGGCCAGGTGACCAAGGATGCAGTCAGTTCTCTAGATATTCTCACCAACGTCCTGTAGCATTGTAATGAGACTTGCTTTACTTTTATACTCCATCCCCCTTGCAATGAAGGTTTACATTCCTTTTGCTGTCTTAATTCATTGCTGCACCTACCCGCTAACGTTTAAGATTCGTATCTCTTTCCACTTAAATCCATTTCTCTGTTCATTTTTCAAAATTCTATTTGATCTGCTAAATTTTGCACGCTTGCTTAACTATATTTCCTTGAAGACATTTTATGTCATCCTTACAACTTACTTTCTGACTAATGATTGTATTCTCAGCAACTCTATTACAATACATTCCCTTCATTCATGTCAATAATATAGATTGTAAATAACTGGGTTCTCAGCCCTGAATCCCTGTGCTTCTCTAGTTAGAATTTACCAACCTGGAATTGACTCATTTATCAAACTTTCCTGAATTGGCATTCATGTAAATTTTGCCCCTAATGTCATGTTCCTTTTTTCCCTTGGAGTAACCTTTTACATGGCACTTGTATCGAATGCCTTTTGACAACCCAAAAACATTGCAGATGCTGGTTCTTCAAACCCCTTCTATCAATCCTGTTGAATGAACAAGTTCGTCAAACTTGATTTCCATTTCCAAAAATCCTGTTGACTTTGTATTATGGTTTCTAAATATCCTGCTACTACTTTTTTTTTAAAATAATGGATTCAACATTTTCCCAATGCCAGATCTTAGGCTAACTGGCTTACAGTTACCTGATTTGTCTCATTTTTTGAAAGTGGTACATAATTTGTGTTTTTTTTTCTAATCTGGGATCTTACCCAAATGTCGTTGCTTCAGTGTGTAATGACAATTGCAGTCACTGACCGAAAGTGCTATTTTATTTGTAGTCCATTAGATCCAAGGGCCCTAACACATCTGGTTGAACCTAACAAATCTGGTTGAATTTTTTTGAAGAAATGATCAAGTTTATGATGAGGGTAGTGCAGTTGATGTACCTTGTGAATTTCAGCAAAGTCTTGGACAAAGTCCTACATGGGAGACTGATTGAAGAAGGTAAAAGCATTATAGGATCCAGGGAGATTTGGCAAATTGGATCCAAAATTGCCTTAGCAGCCAATTGACAGGAGATAGAGCGTGGTGGTGGCTGCAGGCCTATGCTCGGTGGCATACTACATGGATCGGTGCTGGGTCTCTTTATTGTTTTGTGATATAAGTAAATGATGTAGATGAGAGTGGGGTGGGGGTAGGAATGATGTTTGCGAATGACATGAAGATTGGCCCAGTGATGGCAGTGAAGAAGAAGGTCTTGGGATACGTGCGAATACAGTTGGATTTGTTAGATGAGCAGATTTTGTCTTCTGCTGTGAAGACAGGTACAAAATACTTGATCAAAGTCCCTTTATTTATTAATTCCCTCCTCATGCTGTAAAGGACCAAACATTACTTTGGCTCCTCTCTTCCAACATAGACAGAGCTTTTACTGTTGTTTTTATATTTCTTGCCAGTTTTCTATCATACACCAATTTAAATGAAATTTAATCCTGATAAGTGAGATGATGCACTTTTGCAAAAGTAACAAAACAAGGGAATACTTAATGAATGGCAGGACACCAGGAAGCTCAGAGGATCAGTTGGATCTTGGGGTGTTTATCCACAAATCCCTGAAGGTGCAGTACAGGTTAATAACACCATTAAGGAATATGGGATATTAGCCTTTATAAGTTGAAGCCTAGATAATAAGAGCGGGGATGATATGTTGTAGCTGTATGGAACTTTGGTTAGCCCACAGCTGGAATACTGTGTCCTGTTCTGGTCACCACACTATAGGAACAATGTGATTGTATTGGAGCTATGAATAGAGCCTCGATAAGCCGGAGTTGCTTCCTTTGGAGCAGAGAAGTTTGGGGCGGACCGATAAAAGTGTATAAGATTGAGGGGCATGGACAAGGTAGATGGAAAGCAACTGTTCCTCTTGGTTGAAGGGTTAATAACAAGGGGACATCATTTTAAGATTAAAGACAGGAGGTTTAGAGGGGATTTCACCCAGAGGGTGCCAGGGGTCTGTAATTATGGGGGTGTAATTGACATGGGTAACCTCAAATTGTTTTTAAAAAAGTATGTGGATGACCATTTGAAATGTCATAACATTCAAGGCCATGGACCTATTGCCGGAAGATGGGACTAATGTAGATTTAATGTAGCTTTTTCTGTACCGTATGATTCTACGACAGTCAGTATTTGAGGCTACTTTTTTTATTGTGGTATTTCTTTATGCTCCTGATTGTTTCAAATTCTGATCTTCCTTTGCCCTGCTAATTTTCTACAGTTTGTGGAATGCTTTTTTCAGTCTTCTACTTTGAAGATGGGCATAAAATACTTGGTCAAAGTACCTTTCTTAATTAATTCCCTAGTTTTATGATCTAGTGGACCAGTGCCTGCTTCAATTCCTCTTTTCCAACATCGAAGGAGCTTTTACTGCTGTTTTTATATTCCTTGTCAATTTTCTAACATGTGCCAATTTCTCATTTTTTAGAAGTATCATTTACTGGTTTCTAAAACTTACAATTTTTCTTAGCCTACTAATTTTAGTAACATTGAATGCCTTTTTCAATTTGATACCATCCTTATCTTCCTTATGATGAATGGTGCATCCTTCGTGTAGAATCAGAGGCTGCTGCTGCAGACCCAATGAAGGTCAGAAGCCGAGGGATTTATTTTTAAAAAAGATTACTTTCTTCGTACTAATTTGCATTTGGTTGCAAACATTAAATTGGTGCAGTCCCTTGGTTCTATTATTCATTGTACCTGGTGTTTGATGGGAATAATCTGTCTTCATTCTCTTCCTGTTTTTGAGGACTTGATGGAAGGAGATGCTTGCTCATTGTTTCTTGTGTTATGTACAGATTAATTTTTTAAAATTAAAATTAAGCAATAATATCTTTATGTA
This sequence comes from Rhincodon typus, assembly GCF_021869965.1. Taxonomy (NCBI): domain Eukaryota; kingdom Metazoa; phylum Chordata; class Chondrichthyes; order Orectolobiformes; family Rhincodontidae; genus Rhincodon; species Rhincodon typus. Next base: position 54,194,516 of record NC_063339.1, on the reverse strand, counting down.
TATTGAGTGAATCTTGCATACAGCTGACTTTCTTATTTCAATTGACTTCAGTTTTGAAGTATTTTGCCCATGATTTTATGGTGCGTTGTCTTAGCTGAAGAATCATGGATAAACTGAAATTCTTTGAATAGTTATTCCTGGATTTCGGTCATCATGAGGATAATAGCATTATAAGGCATCACTCTGTCATTCAGTGATATCATGGCTAATCTGATAATCTTTGATTCCCTTCATGATATAATAATCTGTTTAACTCAGTCTTGCACATAATTGATGACACAGCCTCGATAGACCTGTGGTAAATAACTCCAGGGATTCACTATCCTCAAAGACAAAAAATTCTCCTCTTGTGCCTCAAATAGGCAACTCCTTTCTCTGAGTCAGGAACCCTTAAAAAAAATTGCAGTGAAATTTCTGTTCACTTTGTTTACCACATGGTATGATGATGATTTTAAAATGACACTGGTTTTGATTAGCTAGCTGTGTAAATTTTGTAACCGAAGTGTGTTTGTTTCTAGATTAGGCACTGTTCCATAATTCTGGAGATAACTATCTTATAATGATGCATTGTCTTGTTTGGGCAACAGTATTGTTGCTTTTAAAAGTTGGATTTTGGATTAAATTTTGAAGTGTTACTTTTTGGTTAGACTTGTAAATAAAATGTTTAATTTTTGAAGACGTGCTTCTGACGACTTACGTAAACGCTATCCTCAACTGAAATGATCTGGAATCTGATTGTTGCTTTGCACATGTCACTTTAATACCATAGACAAGGAAAATAATAGAGTTGAGTTTCAAGGATAGTAGAACTTGGATCAAGACATGTTTTTACATTTCTGTCCTGCAGGTGCATTTGACCAGCTGAAACAGAATGCAACTAAAGCAAGAATTCCATTTTATGGAAGGTAGAAGGATATTTTATCATGTTATTTGAATATTAAGTAAACAAGTCTATGTATGATTCCTATTAGTTGTAATCTAGGGAATTTTCAAATGGCAATATTTGTTCAATTCTGATTTTGGAGTAGCTGGTAAAACATTATGAAAAATTTTGGGTGTACTGAATTCCATGAAGTTTTGAGACTTTTTCTTCCATGGTATGCGGGTACCTCAGACAAACCCAGGGATATGAGAAACAATTAGATTTTAATGCAGACCAAAGAGTGCAAGCAATTCATTGTTCCCAATGAAGCTCTCTTTGAGAAGCTGTATTTCAGTTTCCTTAAAAATATAGAAAACAGTGGCTCTTTGAACCTGCTCCTGCCATTCTTTATGATCGTGCCTGTTCATCCATCACAGCACTCTGTGTATCTGCATTCCCTTATATTTTTGGTCCCTTTAGCCCCAAGTGCCATATTCAACTCCTTGAAATGGTACAGTGTTTTAGCCTCCACTGCTTTCTGTGGCAGTGAATTCCACAGGGTCACCGCTCTGAGTGAAGAAATTTCTTTTCATCTTAGTCTTAAATGTTTTACCCTCTATATCCTATAAATTGTGACCCCTAGTTGTGGACATCCACTTCATCGGGAACATGTTTCCTGCATCTGCTGTTAGAATTTTTAAGTTTTTATAGTTATCCCTCACACTTATGAACTCAGGTGAACATAATTCTAGCCAATTCAACCTTTCCTCATATTCAGTCTCAACTTCAAGGAGTCAGTTTAGTAAACCTTCGCTGCACTCCCTGTACAGCAGGATCATCCTACCTCGGATAAGGAGACCAAAACTGCTCACAGTATTCCAGATGTGGTCTTACCAAGGCCCTATATAAGTAGTGAGACATCCCTGTACTTCAATCCTTTTATTACGAAGGCTAACACACCATTTGCTTTTTTGACTATCTGCCTCACATACACCGTCACTGAGGTATAAGCATGTATGAGGACATCCAGGTCTCTCAATTTATAGTCATTCAGTCAACTCATTCCAGTAAAAATTGTCCTGACAGAAATGCACTATAGCCAAACAAATAGTTTCTACAAGAAACCATCTTGTAGAACGAGGTAAACTAACCTCATTTCTGGTTTGAAATAAAAACAGAATGTTGGTAATACTGAGTAGGTCAGGCAATGTCTATGGTGACTGAAACTGAGTTCATGTTTCAATTTATTACCTTTCTTCAGAACGCATCCCGAAATTTGAGCTTGTTGGTGTATTTTGTAAAGTCTCTCAGTTACTGTGCTTGGGTTATAACCATAATAAAATATAACATCTAGCTCATATTAATTTCAAACACTCTGCTTAATCGCTCCATCCTGAAAAATAAAATTCTTATTTTCAATAGCTTAAAATTGTTCGATTTTCTGGAACTTGAGAAAGTTGCAGACTTGGTATAACGGAGTTCAAATGTATTTCTTAGCAATTGGTGTTAAACATCTAAGTACATTTCTGGCTTTTGCAATGCAAGAATATATTTGGCAGATCTCATTTTCTGTGAGCATGCTGAGGCAGCTGCAGTGGTCGTACTCTTATGAATGGATATGCGGTTTTCCAGGGTGAATAGGATTCATGCTTGCAGGGAACGGTCTAGAATTGTGCTGACTGTAGCTTGCTTGTATTCATTTGGAGAAAAAAAGATTGATGCAGATTACATGGCAAGGGAGAGGGAATATTATAGTGCAAATCAGAAATGAACCAAGGTTTCTTTTCTTTACTCAGTTATACAGAAATGGATCCAGTGGTCATAGCTGCAGAAGGTGTAGAGAAGTTTAAAAAAGAAAACTTTGAGATTATAATTGTTGATACCAGTGGTCGACACAAACAAGAAGACTCTTTATTTGAAGAAATGTTACAAGTTTCAAATGCCATAGTAAGTTTAAAATTTGGTCATGAATGCATATTCAAGGTCTTCTGAAGTTGTGACTGTACAAAATAGGTAACTAACTTTGAAATCTATTTTAGCAACCAGACAACATTGTTTATGTAATGGATGCCTCAATTGGTCAAGCCTGTGAAGCACAAGCAAAAGCTTTCAAAGATAAAGTGGATGTTGCATCAGTCATTGTAACTAAACTTGATGGTCATGCCAAAGGAGGAGGTGCTCTCAGTGCGTAAGTAGTCCAGTTTTCTTTCAACTAAAAAAGCTGTTTTGAATTTTGAACAAGACAATTTCATAAATGGCTCAGTCATGAAGATACAGAAATCCTTTTCAAAACTGAAATAATTGGATGCCATGTTTGAATAATTTAAATTGAGTTTTCAGTGGATTTTTTTAAAACTCAAAACCAAGTACACTTGGTATTCTAATTACGGAATTTATAAGGCAAGGAGGCTGTGTTTGATAAAGGAGGGACATCACTTTATGAAGTGAATGGAGTTTGTGCATCGTTGTCTTGTATGGTTTTCAGGCAATTGTCATGTTTTAGCTATTGTACTCCCTCATGCCTTGTTTTCTTTAAGTTGGCTCAAACTGAACCTTTTTGTCTCGTTCTTTTACTTGCATTTAACTGTCATGAGCTGACTCTTGCTTGTGGATAGTTCTCCAGGTCTTTGGTTTGTTTGATACAAGCCTCACCTTTCACTTTTAAAGATAATTGAGGAATGTAATTGTTCATGCTTTAATTTTAAATCAGTTATTTTGTTGTTTTTGTTTCATCTCCTGAAATGGACAAAAATGTCAAAAGTAAAGAAGCATGGATAATTTGTTTTGACAAAAAATTAATCTGGCCAAAATGATTGTTTTGGAAGTCAGTCATATCAGTCCAAGGACATTACATCATTTCTTCACGTTGGTTGGACCGAAGGCACTAATCTTCAGCTCTTCATTAGCGTCTTTTCGTCCATTAGTAGGTCAGAATTGGAACGTTTGCTAATGATTTCACATTGCTTAGCATAATATGCAGCCACTCGGATAGTGACGGCACCCGTCTCTATACGGGGCAAGATTTGAACAACATGTAGAGCTGGTAACTGGCAAATACTCTCACTGCACAAATGGCAGGCAATGATCTTTTGAAGCAAGAGTGAGTCGAACTATCTGGTATATGTTGCAGCTTAACCCTGTCTTAATCTACTTTGTGGGCTCCCTTGACATTCAACACCATTACCATCACTAAGTTCTCTACCATCAACATCATAGATCTTACTGGAAACTTAACTTGACAAGATATATACTTGAGCACTCTTTGGATGCAGTGGTAATGCCTGTCCCTCTGGGTTAGAAAGCCTGAGTTGAAGTGACTCGCTGCAGCACTGTCTCAACAACACATCTAAACAGGTTGATTAAAAGTGTCTACTGACATCGCGGTTACAAGTGCAGACGAATAACTTGTCTGATTTCCTCAAAGCTTTCAACTGTATGGGGACAAGTTACGTGTGATGGAATCCCCTCCATCACTCTGGATGAGTGTACCTCTTTTGGTGCTCGATAGCATTCAGGACAAAGGAGTCCATTTGTTTGGCACTTGCCCAAAACCTTAAACACACACTCTCTCCCCATCGCTAAAGCACCCTTTCAGTGCAGGCTGGTGGTGGAGTAACAGGGTTGCAAGCAGGATCTTGGCTGGGACCCGTCGTTCCCGCCTCCTTTCCTTTTTTTGTTTTACTTTTGTTTTACTTTTGTTTCTACTCTTTTTCCCTTTGCCACCCAGACAATAAAACGAATTCAATTCAATTCAACGAATGCACAGTGCACACCATATACACAGTAATGTGTTTGAGGAATATTGCATTGGTGATTATTGTTTGTTTTCTTCCCTTTTTTTCCCCCTTGATTTCTAATTATTGAAATATTTTTTAATTCTTCTATTATGATTGATTCAAGACAATGTCTGCCATTTCCTAATTTGTCATAATTTCTAATCCCAGCGTCACCCTCTAAGGGACCACTGTTTAATTTTTGTGACACTCTAGTTTACAAACATGCAATCTCTATTGTCTGTCTTCTAAATTCCTTCTATGTTTACTGTCAATCTTCTAACATCTTTCTATTTTTAAGTCATTCTCAACTAATTTCTAACGTGCCTTGTGCTTGGTGAAAATCGTAGCAACATTGTATGTGTTTTGAATCAACCTGTTCAGACATGCTATGATACAGCTATAAAGCATGTGGGTCTTGAACCCAGAGGTAGGGACACTGTCACTATCCCACAAGGGCTCTCTTGGCAACACTGTACACGCTTTCTTTCAATGTGATACCATTATTAACTTAGTTAACTTAGTTAGCTATGAATTGTGCTTTCTCATAGTCTTTACTTCTCACTCGCTCATGTATTATGCCTTTTAAACTATTTTCCCAGTCCACTTTAGCCAGCTCTATGTTCAGACTTTTGTAAAAGCCTCTGTTTAAAAAGGCTTGTTTCAAACCCAAGTCTCTCATCCTGAAGTTGAAAGTGAATTTCATCATGCTACGATCACGACTCCCCATTCTATGAGATCAGCTTACTCTATATGATAACATCTAAATAGAAATCATCAGTATTGGAATTGTAGGTCAGAAATGGAGTTGTTTCTTCTTGTAATGCGCACCTTATTTCTGTATATTTCTGAACCGTAAAGTGTCTTGCTTAGTCATGGTCAGAGACCAACTGAAGTGATTAATACGTTTGCAATGTTTCATTACACAACTGGGAGGAAAATATAACAGGCAGATCAAGATGATGGATTGGAATAATTCTTGATTTTAATACTTTGTTCTTTATACTGATCAATTATGTCACCTCTTTAATGTGGTAGGTGTAATGTGTGACGAGATTTTCCCAAAAGTCCTTAGGACCACAAAATAGATTTTGGTTAAGGTCGAAACATATGGAACCGGGATGAGTAACAGTGGCTATCTAACTGGCTGCAAGACAATGGAGAGATGGACCAAGTTGCAAGTGGAAAAAATATTAATAGAGGATTTAAATATGTGAGAGCAATTTGGGAAAATTAACAATAAGGTTTATGATTGGATCCAAACTCTGACAGCCTTGGTTAAATTCAACCTGTTCCAATGTACTGTGTCATACCTCCAGAGCAGATGGGACTTGAACCCAGCCCTCCTGGCTCAGATTAGGGACACTGTCATTAGACCACAAAAGCCTTTCCTCGGGGTAGTGTCCTAGAGCCATCCATCTTCAGCTGCTTCATCAATGTTGCTTCCTCTGTAAGGTTAGAAGTGGGAATGTTTGTTGCTGATTGACTGATGAGTATTCAGCTTTTGCTTCTCCTCAGATTCTGAACAGACCATTTCCTGAAATTACAAAAAGCTAACATTCAAGTTCAGTGAGTAATAAGGAAGGCATGTAGATTATTGGTCTTGATTTCAAAAGGAATAGAATACAAAAATAAGGAGATATTTGGAAAATATACAAGGAACTAGTCAGATCACATCTGGAATACTGTGAACAGTTTTGGGCCCCTTATCTGAGGAAAGATATGCACAGGACATAGTCTAGAGAATGTTCTTGAGGTTGGTGCCGGGTATGGAGAGACAACTTAATGAGGAGAGGTTAAGTAGGTTAGGCTTGTATTCAGAGCTCGGAAGAATGAGAGGAGACCTGTTTGAAACCTGCAAGATGCTTTGGGTACTTGACAGAGGAGCTACTGAGAGGTGATTTCCCTTGTGGGAGAATGTAGGACCAGAGGACATAATCTTGTGCATGTAATTACACCACAATTTTGCGAATGTTAAGTGTATAAGATGGTTTTGGCAGTGTCTCTTTAAGTTAGCATAAAATGAAGGAATGGTGAGTTCCGTTCTGAATTCTGCCTGACAATAATCTTGGGTAACTTGCTTGTTCAAGGGGTCCCCGCGTTCTTTTATTGGAAAGAAATGGACGTTTTCACGCTTTCAGACGGTAGTAAGAACGTCACTGTGGCTGCTGGTGGACTATTAGTCTCTAGGTCTCTTGGGGAGGTATTAAGCATGTTATGTTTCCAATGTAAAATGATTTTTTGGGTCTAGAGGATTGCCAATTTGGCTTTCTACTTGGATGCAAGTCCCATGTGATTAACATTGCCATGGGGATGAGCATCGGGAAAGGAAAATCAAAAGAAAGCCGTTGAGATATCATAATGGAAGTGATCCTCTTAAGACCAGTCAGTCTGCAAGCTTCTGGTTTGGGAGGGGGAGCAGAGAGACAAAAGGCCTGCACCTCAAGCAGAGAAAATGCTGTCTTTATTATTTCTTGTGCAAAACTGATATGGTACCTTATGATTAACTTGAAGAGAGATAGTCTGTGAGGACTTCAACACCTTGTTTGTGTTAGAGGGAACATTCTCCAGGGTAACTTTTTATCATGAAATTACCTGACCAGGAAAAGAAAATGTACTCGGCATTGAAAACCATAGAGCTTTAGGCTGGCTTTGAAGAGATTAAAAAATGTCCACTAAAAGAACAGAATAAGGCATAACCGTGGTATTGGATTTTCAGTCTTGTTAAAAATTAAATAGGAAAAACTTTTCTGTAGTTGAGTGTAAATTAACGACTGAATAATGTTTAGATAATGTTGCTTTTAGTTTTACTGTCAGTTGGAATTTGAAGTCTTGTGTGTTCATTTTGCCAGTTATTGATCACGACAAACTAACAACAAGGAACAACAGCAGTTCTTGAAGGTGCCTCACTACCACCTTCACAGGGATGATTAGAATGGTGACCATGCCGGTGATCCCCATATCCCAAGAAAAAAATCCTAATAGAAAAGGAAAATTATACTACAGTGTCATGGGTGCCAGGTTGTATTAGACCTAATTTCATAAAGACAATGAGTTGGCTGAGGCGAAGGAGGAATTAACACATCTACAGATCAAGAATGGAATTTAAATGAAGGTACTAAGTGCTGTACATCGAGAAGTTAGAAACAAACTAAAGTTGAAAAGAACAAATGGGGCAGTTGGTATGATTCCTTTTCAAAAAAGAATCACTGAGGGAAGGACACAGTCTCGTAATCTGAATGAAAAAAGGTAGAATCTGGAAAGTATTTTGCAAAATTGCCAGCAAGAAAATTTTTAACGGGAGTCCTGACGGAAGAGTAGGTGGTATAATTGAAAGTTACTGGTGCTTAACAAGTAATTTGAATTGAAGAATAATACTGGCAAAGAGTTAAGTTGTGAGCAGATTTAGTTACAGTGGAAGAATGGAGATTTAAATGAAAAGAAAATTAGCTAGATGAAGTCCAAGTGGAAAGGGCATCAAGTCCTGCCTGATTGCATGCTAATGTTCATGAGGGAAATGATAGCAAGGTGAAGGGAAGAAATGTCGAAGCATTTGAAGGTATTGAGAATGGATATGTTTCATTAGATTGAAGAGTGCTGAATGTTGTGACCATTTTCAAGTTGTGGGGGATCTGTATAGCCACAATCCAGTTGGGGTAAAACTTTTGAGTCTTAAAGATAAAATTAGATACTTATTTGAAGGGAATTTAGTTAGAAACAATTTATACAGATTTCACTGAAGAAGGTTATAATTGACAAACCTGATGAGAGTTGCATTAAGAGATGGTAAACGTAGCTGATGGGGAAATATAGCAACTGTGGAACATGGAGTTGGAGAGCTTTCGACAAGTTACTGCGTAAAAATGTTAGGGTGTACGGAATTAGGTTTCCGGTATGGACCAAGCTTCACATTGGGTGGAAAATGCTAGGACATACGAATTGTTTTTCATGTGACTGGGGAGGAGTATTAATATTAGAAGGTAACATAAATAGGAGCAGGAGTAGGCTGTTTAGTTCCTTGAACCAGCAACACCATTCAACGAGGTCATGGCTGATCTCATCCAGGTCTCAACTCTTCTTTGATGCCAGCTTATCATAGCCCTCAACTGCCTAATAATTCAACAATACATCTTTTTAAATACTTCCAAAGATCTAGTCTCCACAACCATCTGGGGTAGAAAACTTCAGACTTTCATGAGTCTCATTCATGAGATTCACAAGTGGAAGCATCTTCTCAACGTAATCTTGGATGTTTCAATAAGATCACCCTCATTCTTCAAAACTAACGAACAAAGGACTAAACTGATCAGCTGTCTTCATAACCCAGCTCCTTCATCCAATAATCGGTTGAACTGCCTACAGTACCAGAATGTTCATTGTCAAATACAAGGACCAAAACTGTACACGGTCCTCCAGGTGGGGCCTCACCGACATCCCATACAGTTGTGACATGCATACTATATTTTTAAACTTTGACGCCCTAACAATGAAGATAAAAGTTCCATTTGCTGTCTTAATTAACTGTTACATCTGCATGCTAATCTTTGAGTTTCAAGCACTGTGCCCAAATCCTTCTGTGCTATACTTTGTTGGAGTCTGTTTATTTAAGTAGTCATCTACCTTTTGATTGTTCCCAACAAAGTGCATGACCTGCCACTTTTCTACATTAAACTCCATTTGCCGAGTTCTTGTGCACTCATCCAAATAATCTATATCCCTTAAATTCCTTATGTGATTCCATTTGATTTGTATCGTCAGCAAATTTTAATGGCTGTTGTGCCCACCTTCCAAACTATTAATATGGATAGGAAATAATTGAAGCCCTTGACTGATTTGTTGTGATGCTCCACTAATTACATTTTTCAAAGCTAAAACAGACCCATTAAACCCAATTCTTTTTCCTGTGTTAACTAATCCTTAATCCATGCTAATGTGTTACCATCAATACTGTTGAACTCCTATCTTTCACAAAAACCTTTGCAGCACATTTATTGAATGCGTTCTAGAAATCCAAATACGCTACGTCTTCTAGTTCCTCTTTATCAACTGTGCTTGTTATCTCCTCAAAGAATTCTAACATTTTGTCAATCGTGACTTCCATTTCACAAACAATGTTAACTCTTTGATAGCATTAAGCTTTTCAAAATGTGCTCTTTTTCATAATAATGGACCAGCACTTTCCTAATGACAAATGTTAGTTTACCTGGCTTAGTTTCTTTCTTTGTCTCCTTCCCCTTTTGAGCACTGTATAATGTAAATAGTTTTTCACATCACTGGCATACTCTCAGAATTCAGTGAGTTTTGAAATATTTTGACCAGTGCCTCCACTATCTCTTTAATTATCATACAGGGTTACATTGTTTATAACACTGGTGCAGTATCATGGGACAACAGCAAGTGCAGTCTTCAAGTAAAGCAAAATTGAACAAAAGTGGATATTTGAACCAAGATATGTACATGCAGTCAAACTTATTTTAAAATCCTAGGAAAATGTCTGGTTTATGAAACCCTAGTTTTGCAGTGCCCATTTTGTGATAGCTTCTCCAAATTGACAAACCTTTGTTTATAAATGATAAACCGCATATGCAAGTTTCCCACGTTGTGACTGCATACTCTAGGTACCAAGTGGCTTTCATACATCATTCAAAATGCTTTTAAAATTTGAATCTGGTTTTATTTGTCTCCTCTAACTGAAAACTATGCCCAAATTTAAGATTTAACTAAACCATTAAGGCAAAAGTACAATGTTTCACACTAAGATCTTTTGAATTTATCAAATTAGTTGTGTTGTATATTTTTACGTTTAGAGACGTTTTATTATTTGAAGGCCTTTGCTTGTCCCAAAGCTTGTATTTGGTTATTTTGTCTCAACATAACTGTTGCTAAATGAACTGAATTACAACATGCTAAAATAACATGTGCAATTTATCTAATTGCAGTTGGATTGTTGACTCTGTTCAAATGTTGGAATATAATTCTTGGCTTTTAGCAATGCTATTCTTCAAGAAAGAAGAAAAACTTGAGGACAAATGTCTGAAGATTATCAAGATTTTGCTTTTAAAGCAGCTATATGAGGCAGGAAGCTACTGATTACACTGGTAGCTATTGCTTCATAAACTGCAGCAAATATTAAACAAAATGTCTTATTCCAATTATAGTTGAGTTTTGGGCAAAAGTATTAGTTAAATTTTAAGGTAAATGGAAATCTTGCCTCATTTTTTGTTGAACTGAAAGCTGCCTGACACCTGCAAGAAAGGGAGTGCAAAGTGCTAAAGTTTCATATTTTGTTACAGAGTGGCTGCCACCAAAAGTCCAATAATTTTTATTGGTACTGGAGAGCACATAGATGATTTTGAACCGTTCAAAACACAGCCCTTCATTAGCAAACTACTTGGTACGTTTTCCAATAATTTGTATTGTATATATTTGTGAATAATGTGGCATGCACTAAAACTTCAGTTTTCTATATTTCAGGTATGGGTGATATTGAAGGTTTAATAGACAAGGTAAATGAGCTGAAATTGGATGACAATGAAGAATTAATAGACAAGCTTAAACATGGTGAGTATTAATTTATGGTGGGCGGTTTTAAAGAGGAGAACTTAAAACCGATATTATTGATAAATTGCTATTTATTTCGTAGGTCAGTTCACACTCCGAGATATGTATGAACAGTTTCAAAACATTATGAAGATGGGGCCTTTCAGTCAAATAATGGTGCGTTTAAAATATTTTCTACACTGCACGTAGGTAAAGTGAAATCTGGTGTGACTTGTTAAACAAGCATTCTTATTAAACATCTTAAGATGGGCTATATAAAACTCACGAAGGCATTTCCAAAAAAAAGTAATAACTTTTCTTGTACTGAAAATGGCTTTGTGTTGTGTAACTGCGTACATCTCTTTATGACTTGAATCGTTTTGGTTTTGTTGCAAATTTCACTGTTCCCTGACAATTTCTGAAGCAGCCAAGTACATTTTTCTTTCTACAATGAATTTGTTTCCATTGCTTAACAACATTCATGCTTTTGTTTTAAGGGTATGATCCCTGGCTTTGGAACTGATTTCATGAGCAAAGGTAATGAACAAGAGTCTATGGCAAGGCTAAAGAAACTGATGACCATAATGGACAGTATGAATGACCAAGGTATTTTGATGTGAACTCTAATTTAAATGTTTGTCCTGCACTTTTGGGTCAAAATGTTCACTTGATGGTTGCTGCAAATAGTTACAAAAAAACAGACGTCTATTTCCATTCTTTTTTTTTGAATGCTGCTTTTCTGCTTTACTTATCCATGAAGTTTTAAACTAATGCCCCTTATTTCCAATTTCTTTCTTTTCACTTTAATGCTTATACAAAGGAAAGAGATGACTTCTGTATGCCCATGGTTGATATCCTCCTCCTTCCTCAGTCTGGCCCATATGGTTGACAATACCATCCTTTTCTTCCTCATCATTTAACTTCAAAGAACTGCCTTTGCTTGGTTCTGTTATGTTGTTGTTTTTGTTAGATAGCCTGTGGCATTCACATTCTGAAACTATTGCCTTCAAAGATTGGTTCCTCTTCCTTACCTAGATACTGTCTCATGGTGATCTTTCACCTTCAGGTTACCTACCGAGCTCCAGCTCTGGATTTCTTGTTGGATCCCTGCAGTTTCCTTTTGTGTTGCCACTGTTGGCATTCTGCTCAGTACTGAGCTGAAATCTCGAGATTTCAAGTTTTGATGGTTTTAAGTGGCTTAACTGACTCAACTGAAATAGTGGGAGCTATCTAGGAAGGTATGCGGTACAAATAAGGGGTGAGAATATGTAGTATACACCGAGTAACCAGGGATGTGGTAAGTGATCTAAATCTAAAAGATGGCTTGTATAGGAGTATATAAGAGAGGACATCAAGAGAATAGCAAAGAATACAGATAATATTGCAACAACTGTCAAATATTATGCAAGAAAAGGATTGGGAATGATAGGACAATACAGTGTGACTCCTTCATGTCAAATGCAGGAAGTACTGTAATTGGGGGTTTAAATTAAATGGCAGACTTCCTAAATAAAAACATAAAATGCTGGCAATAACCTTTTCAGCAAGTATGAAATCGGGATGATGAAGGGGCAAGAGAAATGGAAAGTCCAGTGATGAGGTAGAAACTAGGACTGATTCACTAAAGGCTTATTACCATCCCCTGCTTTTCTCCAATAAAGGGAATTCGCAGTTGTGATCTGAATTTTTGAATTCTGTGTCATTTGTGGAAAACTGAAGTTTCCAATTGAAGTATTAGCTGCTGTTCCTCAGCCTTGATTGGAATAGTTCAGGAGGGCGAGGACTAAGGTTTGTATTGGATAGAGAATTAAAACGGAAAATAACAGAAGTTGGTGATCATACTCTTTGGCCTGGAGGAAGTGATTTACAAAGTCATCACCTAAAAAACGTTTGCTGTTCCCAGTGTAATGGAGACTCTGTCAGCCTGACAGCCTCCATCTGTTGTAGGGAAAGAAGAATCTCCTATGCTTTTGTAGCCAGGGGATTTAAGTGAAGCAAGTGGTGGAACAGTAGACAGCAGGCCAGGCAGCATCATAGGAGCAGGAAGGCTGACGTTTCGGGCCTAGACCCTTCATCAGAAATGGGGGAGGGGAAGGGGAAGGGTGTTCTGAAATAAATAGGGAGAGAGGGGGAGGCGGATAGAAGATGGATAGAGGAGAAGCTAGGTGGAGAGGAAACAGACAGGTCAGAGAGGCAGGGATGGAGCCAGTAAAGGGGAGTGTAGGTGGGGAGGTAAGGAGGTAGGGAGTAGATAGGTCAGTCCAGGGAGGACGGACAGGTCAAGGGGGCGGGAT
>NC_063339.1:54108650-54171047 GCF_021869965.1 Rhincodon typus | reverse complement strand
CCTTCACTGGCTCCAACCCCGCCTCTGTGACCTGTCTGTCTCCTCTCTACCTATCTTCTGCTCTATCCATCTTCTATCCGCCTCCCCCTCTCTCCCTATTTATTTCAGAATCCCCTTCCCTTCCCCCTTTTCTGAAGAAGGGTCTCGACCCAAAACGTCAGCTTTCCTGCTCCTCTGATGCTGCTTGGCCTGCTGTGTTCATCCAGCTCTACACCGTGTTATCTCAGTTTCTCCAGCATCGGCAGTTCCTACTATCTCTAAAATGGGATCTAGGTCAGATCTCATCATGTATTGATTTGACAAAATTAAAGTGGCAGAAATTATGATGTTAAGTCCCCACTTCGCAGTTGACTTGATTAATGCTGTTTTGCTTCAATGTCAGTCTAGTCATGATTATGTTTATTAGTTACTAAGTTTCAGTTTAACATTGACAATTTCAGTTTGTCGTTTGCCTGACTTTTTGTTCTGTGGTCTGTCTGTTGGAGACATTTTTGCCCCAGACTTCTGCAATGCCAAATTCCTCTCTTTACAACCTCCAGACTTTCATCTTTACCCCGTCTTCTTACCTTGAAAGTCAGTGGTATTTTCCCTGCTGACGCCCATTCTGAATGTGCACTGACCTTGCTTAGTAGCAAGAACTAACTACTTTCTAGTTCCATCTAGTTTCTGTCACTAGGTGGAGTCTGCTCCACACAAAAGCCGAATGAGTCAAACTTTAACATGCACCATATTTACATCACTTGCAGGGTTTCTTTGGTACACTGTGTCCTTATCAGTGAACCAGGCACCTGGGTTCAAATCACACCTTCTTCAGAGGTGTTTAATAATATCACTAAACAGGTTGATTTAGAAAATATCTATATTTAGATCGTCTGTGCTCTTGGGGTGCAGTAGTAGTGTCCATATATCTAGGCCGTAACTCCTTCCTGCTCCACAGGTATGTCCTAACATCTGTGAACAGGTTGTTTAAAAGTAATATTTAGATCACCTGTTGTGGTTCTTTTGGCGCAAGAAGTGTCCCTTCTTTATGTTAGCAGCCCTGGATTCAAGTCGTGAACAAAAACAAAGTTGCTTGAAAAGCTCAGGAGGTCTGGCAGCATCTGTGAAGGAAAAAAAGAGTTAACGTTTCGGGTCCGGTGGTGCTTCCGCAGAACTCTGAAGTCCTGCCTGCTGCAGAGACATCAATACGTATCTAAACAAGTGGATTATAGTACAGGCGGTCTAAGATTTTTTTTGATGTATTATTTCTTCTATATTTTTAAAATAAAGTTTATTGCAATGAGAATAGACATTAAGCAATGCATGATGTTCCATGCTTGTTTTCGAGTTTTTTGCTGAGGTCAAAGTAGCTAACTGTCCACTGTTTATTCTGTATTTGGTGATTTATTTTACTATAATGCATACAAATGTAGGAATACAAATGAATGTAGTATTTCAACCTATAAGTTGCTTTTTCCAAGCCAGAGGTGTCTGCAGGTACATAGTTCTGCCTTTAATAAGAAATCGTATGGGAAGCCATGATTGGTCATTTCACGTAATGTTGCAATGTTTAGGAATGTAGCCGCAAGGTTAAGTGAGGACTTACAGGATACAGAGTTAGATGTCATTGAATGGCAAGATAGGTTCAAGGGGGTAAATAACTTGTTCCGATGTACCCTATTCCAGGTAGGAGGACATATCACTGGTGGGTGTGTATTGTAGTTTCATCAGAACGTTGTCAGAGTGTAAAGGGTTAAATTAAGCTGGACAGTTTCCTAATTAATGTGCATTTGTGCCCATTTTAAAGCTGAAAAGCAGAGCATATCTGTACCTGAGCTAAACTGTCCAATATGTGCATAAAGATGAGAAGGATTGTTCTGTTCAGTCACTACTAAAATGACCTAAATCTCCCATACAAAGGAAATGCAAGCTCCTCATTTTGACATTTCAGTTCCTGGGAGATCAGGGCCACCATTTTGTATGAGATTTTAAAAGAACTGTGCACTGATACTAACACCCGCTCTTCACTCTCCCTACCCAGAACTGGATAACAAAGATGGCGCTAAGCTGTTCAGTAAACAGCCAGGAAGGATTCAAAGAGTGGCTCGAGGAGCTGGTGTTACAACCAGAGACGTTCAGGAACTTCTGACGCAATATACCAAGTTTGCTCAAATGGTGAAAAAAATGGGAGGAATCAAAGGTCTTTTCAAAGGTATGTAAATGTTCTGTAGCACCATAGAACTGCAGAAAAGCATAATGAATGTCTTCTGTATTATGCCTTCAATCCATAAGCATTTTCAAGTCAGTGTTGAAGTATGGGTGAAGATGATTGGGAATGCTTCAAGGCAATCATGAAATCCCCAAGGTATGCTGCAGGACAGTATCCTCGGTCCACCCATCTTCTGCTTCAACAGTGACCTTGCTTCAATCATAAAGTCGTATGTAGGGATGTTTACAGATGGTTGCACAATGTACTAAGGCAGTCTGTACCCATGTGTAACAAGACTTGGACAACGTTCAGGCTTGGCCTGATGTGGAAAGTTATGCTCATGCTAGGTAATGACCATTTAACAGAAGAGATTCTAATCAACTCCTGTAACTTTAGTGATTCTCCCACTGTCAACATCCTGTGGATTACCATTGACAGAAACTGAACTGGTTCAGATGCACTATATAAATGCTGTGGCTGTAAGGGCAGGTTAGAGGCATGGAATTCTACAGCAAGTAACAACTCCACACTCCCGAAGTCTGTCCAACATCTTCACGGCACAGTTCAGTATGATAAAGTACTTTGTTCTTGCCTGACTGAGTGCACCTCCAGTGACACTCTAGCTTGACACCATCTCAGACAAATAATCCATTTGATTGACATCCTTTTCCATCATATTTAACATTTCGTTCCCTTAAACGCTGTGCAGCAGTGTGTACCATATCCAAGATGTCTAAACTGCTTTGACAGCATCTCCTAAATGTGTAATTTCTGCCATCTAAACAAAACGGGCAGCACATGTATGGGAACACCAATACCTGTGAGCTGCTATTCAAACCATACTCCGTTCTGATTTGCAACTATAGTTTCTTCCTTCATTATCCCTGAATCCAAATCCAG
This sequence comes from Rhincodon typus, assembly GCF_021869965.1. Lineage (NCBI taxonomy): Eukaryota > Metazoa > Chordata > Chondrichthyes > Orectolobiformes > Rhincodontidae > Rhincodon > Rhincodon typus. Next base: position 54,167,959 of record NC_063339.1, on the reverse strand, counting down.
AATTCCCTTATTCTGGTACCCGTTCCAGATGGACTTGCGTGGATCAAGGCGAGCTCATTGCCACCTTCAAAGTAAATGAGGAATGAACAAATAAATGCTGGCCTTTGTCGGTAATGCACATATTTCATGAATGAATTTTGAAAAAAAAAATTGACCTAGGTTCAAAGTGCAATCAAAGAAAGTGTGTATAAAACAGTAATCAATAAATTCAGACCATTTAAAGAAAAAGTCTATTTTCTTGCAATTTATTTAAGTTTTGACAAACTTTGATAACTCCAGTAATTTCAGTGAGTTGATATAGAAATACTTTCTGCTGCGGTGCAGGTGGTGATATGTCCAAAAATGTAAACCCATCTCAGATGGCCAAGCTCAACCAGCAGATGGCTAAAATGATGGATCCACGAGTTCTTCATCATATGGGCAAGTATCTCAGTCATATATTTAACTTTGGTTTCACACTTTTTTTAAAAATTACACAATATATATTGTTAAATTCTGCCACATTTATTGTCAACTACTTCCTGTCCATCCTGTCTCTTGATTTATCATGTGCTTAGCATGGTGGAAAGTTGAATCTGCCAACAGGTTCTAAGAAATCTCTCTTTAAAAATTCAATTCTGTACTACATTAGTTTTAAGTAATTTAAAAATTCAGAATTATAGTTCAGAATTGTTGTGGATTGTACAGTCTTGTTTATAATTACTGCTTTTGGAAATGCCACACTTTGAAATCTTTCTGTATTTTTCATTTATTCTTTCACAGGGTGTGGGTGTTGCTGGCTGGGCAAGCACTATTTACTATCTATCCCTAAGTGCTAGTGAAGGGTGGTACTGAAGTGTTTTATTCAAATAAAATGCTGTATTGTTTCTTTTCTAAATTGGCTATGCATGAGTATGATTTGACTTGAGATCTATAGATCATGTTCTAAGAGGGATAGTAACAATATAGGTATAAAATTGCCTGAGTGATAGGAAACAGCAATGGTAAGTGGATATTTTTCAGACTGGAGGCAGGCTTGACTTCTAGAAGTTGATACTGGGACCCTTGCATTTCTTGATACATATTAATGATCAGGACTGTGGTGCGTAGGGAACAATTTCAAAGTTTTCAGATGACCCGAAACTTGGGACAATTATAAACTGTGAGGAGGTCAGTGTGGAACTTCAAAAGAACATTAACAAGTTGGTGGCACGGATAGGTGACAAATGAATTTCAATGCAGAAAAGTGAGGTGATTGCACTTCGGTTGGAAGAACATTGCAATACAATGTAAAATAAGGGAAACCCAGGAGTGAAGGGACCCGAATGTATATGTGCACACATCATTGAAGGTAGCAGGACAGACGGAGACAACAGTCAATAAAGCAGTGTCCTCTGCTTCATTAACAGGGGTATAAAGTAAGGAGGTGATTCTGAACTTGTCTAAGACGATTGTTGGACCTCATCTGGAGTATTGTCTATAGTTGTGGGTTTCCTGTTATATGAATGATGTGAACACTTTGGAGAGAGTGCAGCAGCGATTTACAAGAATGGTTCCAGGAATTAAAATTTCAGTTGTGAGGATAGATTGTAGATGTTGGGACTGTTCTCCTTGAAGAGAAGGTAGAAAGGCGATTTGATAGTTTTTCAAAGTAATGAGCGAACTGGCAGAATCAATAAGATTGAAGCAGTACCTGCTTGTAAAAGGAACAAGAACATGAACCAGAAAATGTGATGAGGAAAAGCTTTTTCACACAGCAAGTTGTTAGAGTATGGAATGTGGTGGAGGCTAGTTGAATTAAGGCATTCGAAAGGGCATTGGATGATTATTTGGATAGAAATCATGTGTAAGGGTGTAGGCAAAAAGTAGGGTAGGCACTTAATTATCTTCAATTGAAGAGCTGTGCAGACACACTGGGTCAAATGGTGAGATGGTAAAGAGGAGTGACTGGCAGGAAGGTGAAGGAAATATGGAGATGGGAGAGACATGTTATTGAGAAGATAGGCATTTGGATAGGTATTGCTTAAAGCCACACATTCTACTGCCTGCAATCCAATGCAGTCTGAAGGTTTATATCACACTTTTTTCCTTGACACATCACGTTATATTACCCACTAACACTCATTCAAGAGAACAGAATATGACAAAAACAGCTCAGGACATAATCGGATGAAAAAGCAGGGTGAATGAACAAGAAAATTTTAGACTGATTCAGGTGGACTTTGTAAGTTGGCTATTAACGGGGCACAGTTTTCTGTGCTGGGTATGCGTTTGAGGGCTGAATGGATCTCCAGCTTATGATGCCTATTCTCCCATCCCAATCATTTCAGTTAATATTTACACATCGTTGCTCTAAGGCAACAATAATAACTTGCATTTAGAAAGCATCTTTTATTGTGGTAAAAGATTTTAAGGTGCTTCATAGGGGTATTATCAAACCAAATTTAATAAGACAATATTACAGAAAGTGACTAAAAGCTTGGTCAATGAGGTAAGGTTTTAATCAGCATCTTATAGGACAGGGATTTTAGCGAGGGAGTTCCAAAGCTTGAAGGCATCATTGTTAATGGCGAGGCAATTAAAATATTGAATGCATGACAGGCCAGAACTGAAGGGGTGTACAGCTAGATGAAGTTATAAAGATGGTAAGCAGCAAGATCATGAAAATATTTGAAAATCCAGAACTGCCAAATTAGCTTGCTTTGGAACAGAGATCCGTGCAGGCCAGTGAACACGGTGGTGATAGATGAAGGGACTTAGTGTGAGTTAGGTTATGGAAAGAGCTCGAATCAACCAGGATTGCAAGGTTGAATCAGCCAGCCAAGAATGCTATAGAATAGTGCAAGTCTTAAGGTAACACATGGATGATGTTTTAACAGCAGGCGAGTTGAGGCAGAGCAGATACTTTTGCAAGTCTTTGGACACCAAGGTCTATTTCAGCATCTATAAAACCCTTGCGCTTCTTGTAGCCCTACTGAATTACCTCTCACCTTATTCTCTCCAGAGACCCCCAGACAGCTTTCTCTAATATTGTTAAGTTATTCGTTTTGTTGACTACAGGAGATCAGTTAATACAATTCAGAATATATTATGATGGAACTTGCCACTAGGATGTACTAATTGTTCTTCGCTTTTACCCTAGGTGGTATGGCTGGACTACAGACAATGATGAGACAGTTCCAGCAAGGTGCCACTGGCAATATGAAAGGCATGATGGGATTTAATAATCTTTGAAGCAGATGCCTTAAATAAACTGTTGGCAAGTCTCGAAGTTGAGAATATAACATTTTCCCTATTGTTGTGGGGTGGGGATTTGGGTGGGCAGGGAGAAAGTGGTACAGAATTTTTAACCTTTCAAGATTATTGTATAACATTGGTACCTGATTTATTTCCTTGTATTCTATTTGGATTTGTTGAATAGAAAAAAAATGGAGATTTATGTACTGGCTAAAGTTTCATTGAGTGGAGTGCTCATTTAATATTGGGCAAAATAAAATATATTCCTTTAGCCAATATTTTCCAAGTATGTTTCTCTTTATGATGTAAAATACAAATATAATACATTTAATTAAATTAATCATGTAAAAGTAGGATTACATTAATTTACTTATGAAGAAATTGTTTGCGCAAGTATGCAAACAATGTATAATTTGTAAATGCAGTGCTTTGTCAAAAACCATGAAGATTTTCATAAATGAATTTGCTTCTTACAAAACCTGTTGTGTGATTTTTGTTTTGTCCCTTCACAGAATTTACATGCTTCAGCATGTTACTTTTTAAAGCATGGAAGATAGGGATTTTACAGCCAGAATATGTCGCACAAAAAAAATGCTTGGTTAGTCATCAAGGAGAGGTGTTGGGAAAGTGATAAATACTTGGCATTGTAATAGCCAAGAGGGAAGTCTATTTGTATTTTTTTTTGTCATCATGCCCACAAAGTCATTTTGTGTACTTCCTGGTTAGATTGAGAGGTGGTGGTACCAAAACAGTTGATACTGTGATACAAGTTATGGTGGAAAGTTGAGATAAACTTTTTTTATATGAATGGATATCACAATTAAGCAACGATTTTCATTTTTATTATTCCTTTTTAACACACTATATTCCAACATGCTTTGCAGAAGTGTTTCATAAACAGCTTAAAAATGCAACAACTGCATCTTCATGAGTTTTGAACCAGTGCCTTAAGAGGAGAAAATGGTGAAGAAGAAATAAGTTTGTTTAAGGAAGGGTGTTGGATCTGGAGGCTGAAAGGATAACTGTCTACAGTTGAAAATAGTGGGGATGGGAGGACTATTTGAAGCCAGTATTAGATAAGACTGGTCTGAGAATATTGGTACTGAAGGAGGACCAGAGTGGCAATTTTGTTTTCTGGTTTGAGGGCTGCTTTTTTGGAAATACGTGGGCATTAGAATACATCCATATCACCAAATAGAAGTACCTTGCAAATACCTTTTTTCATTCTCAATGAATGAGGATACCACATTTACAAAACATTACTATTTTACATGTTCCACAAAAGTCTACTGTATAAGTGCTGTACTAATTTATAGAATCTATTCAAACTAAAATATGCATATTTCAATGTCATGTTTTAGGATTAGAAAATGAATATGACTAGCTAGCTGATTGTGCAGTATGATTGTAGAAATGTCAGGGCCTCCTCTCCATTGAAGGTCAATGAAATTTGTCATTGTTCCTTTTTGGAGGAAGTTATCTTGTAAGTTCTTCAGTGTCCTGTTATTAATCCCTTGAAGATTAAATTTTAATTGCCTTATTTATGATACTTTTAGCTTTCTCTTGCTGTTTTAAAATTCTAAAGTTCTCATCATTTTGTTAATTGAGGCATGACAATTTTTCAAAACTATCAAGCTGATAATGCTAAGATTATTTTTTGTTGGGCCAGAATTAAATAGTTATATCATTAAATTTGTTTGGATTTTGTTGTCCAGTTTTCTCATCCCCCTCCACATACAATGGTTGACTTTTGTTTCCAAGGTGCATTTATCCTACAGTTGACCAAGTTGCCATTCTGTATATTAGGCTCAATGGAAAAACCACTTGTCTTAGGGAAGCCTGTGAATTTTGTTTGTGTCCATATAGCTTTATTTCATTAGAGGGCAGGAATAGTGATTTGAATTTCTAAAAACAGGCTTTCCTTACCCTCGCTCAGCCTGCAGAAGTTGGGGATTATTACAGTTCATTTGCTAACCAATTCAATTAAGTAACTTTGTATGTTGGAATTCTAGACAAAATATATTTGTAGTTGATTCATTGGTGGGTATTGTTGGCTAGGCCAGCAGTTGTGGTCCTACATGCCCTTGAGAACTGCCTTGAACTATCACAGTCCAGTTGGACATATAATGCTGTTATGGGAGTTTGCCTTTTTAACTTTTCCTTTCCCCTGAAACTTTATTAAATACAGTGGTTCGTCTGCTGAATGCTGTGTATCAATTCAACATTTAAATTTTGGTAGAACTTTTCATAAAATTTAGTATGTATTTGTTGGCATTTGAGTATATGAAAAATGTTAGTCTTCATTCTTTACATTTACAAGCATTAAGACTGTAGTCCATAGCATACCCCGGCTAAAAAAATTCCTGGACATAGGAAGTTGGGATTGTGTGTGTGTGTGTGTGTGTGTGTGTGTGTGTGTGTGTATACGATGCAGTTCAAGTAAGTTTTAACTTCTCTATCATTTCCTGTGAACTATTCAGCTCAGTAAGTCAGAACCCTCAAGTCTCTGGCTTGTTCCTCCTGAACAAAGTGAACTTAAGTGAAAAGTGGGGACAGGTGCAAACGATCACAATAAGAGTGGAATCTTCCCAAGTAGCAAAAATAAGTGGGAACTGCCACTTTGAGTTGTAAAACCAGGAAGATTCCACCTACTGCAAAATAAGTATTTATCAGAAGTAACAAGCTTTGTAATATTTACAAGATTTTAAGAAGATTTATTAAAATGACCTGACAGTATATAATTTGAAAGTTGTATAAACAACTTGGAAAAACACCTCAGTTCTGAGGGTCACTGGAGCCGAAGCGTTAACTTTGACTTTTTTTTTCCTTCACACATGCTGCCAGATCAGCAACTTCTGTTTTGTTCCTGATTTACACCATCTGCAGTTCTTTTAGTTTTTTTTTTGAAAAACACAAATGTTTCTAAGATAAAAGACTAGGCTGGAATCAATAAATTATGACAAAACAGCCAGTAAATAGAAATTTCAGCTTTAGGAGGATTTGATGCAGTTCAACAATGATGCAGCATTAACAAAGACTGGTAAATAAACAGACAAGTAAGTTTTACAGTAATTTAAAATAAATTGAAATAATTCCTGAATGCAAGCAGACAAGGTTATGGAAACAGATTTAAACCAATATTGAAGTATACGTATTTAAAATAATTGCATAGTTTAAACACCACGTTAAGGAGAAATTGAAAGAGACATGTTTTTCTGCAGATTCAACATCAGAGACTGTCTAACAGAAAACATTTTTTTATTGAAGTACAGAAATTGTCTGTTCCTTTCTGGGTCAAGAGTGCAAAAGGAACAGTAGCTAAACCATGGCTTGTGAGGGAAGTTACAGATGCTGTCAGATGCAAAATAGAGACATACCAATTGACAAGAAAAAAAAAACAGACTTGAGGATTGGGAACAGTTTGGAAGTCAGTAAAGGAGGACCAAGATATTGATTAAGAAGGAGAAAGTACAGTATGAGTGCAAGCTTGCAGGGACTGTTAAGAACTGACTAAAAGTTTCCATAGGTATGTAAAGAGAAAAAGATTGGTGAAAACTCATGTAAATCCCTTAGTCAGGAACAGGGGAATTTATAATGGGGGGAAAAGAAGAAATGGCTGATGAACAAAACTCAAACATCTATCTTCACAAAGGAAGACATGATTAACATCGAATGATGGAGAACATGAAGTTTAGGGACAGGGAGGAACTGAAGGAAATCTGTTTAGTCCAGAAACTGTTTTTGAGAGATTGAAGGTTGATAAATCCCCAGGGCCTGTTGAACTATGTTCCACAGTACTCCAGACGGTGGCTCGAGAAATAGTGGATGCATTGGTGATCAACTTCCAAGATTCTTTAGACTCTGGAACAGTTCTTACAGATAGAGTATAGCTAATGCAGCCCCACTATAAAGAGTAGGGTAAAGAGAAAACTATTATAGACCAGTCAGTCTGACGTCGGTAGTGAGCAAGATGCTACAGTTCATTATCAAGAATATTATAGAAGTGCACTAAGAAAACGGTGGTAGAATCAGACAAACAGTCTGATTTACAAAAGGGAAATCATGCTTGACAAATCTTCTGGAATTCTTGGAGGATGTAACGAGCAGAATTGATCAGAGGGAGCCAGTGGATTTCAGAAGGTTTTAGGCAAAATCTCACACAACAGATTAATATGCAAGATTAAAATGCATGCAATTGGAGCTAGTATTGAGACGGACAGAAAATTCGTTAGCAGACGGGAAACAAGGAATAAAAGATAACACAGTATGGAGCTGGAAGAACACAGCAGGCCAGGCAGCATCAGGGGAGCAGGAAAGTTGATGTTTTGGGTCAGGTTTTTCCAGCTCCATACTGTGTTATATCTGACTCCAGCAAGTGCAGTTCTTGCTATCTCACAAGGAATAAAGGGTCTTTTTCTGAATGGCATGCAGTAACTAGAGGGGTACTGCAGTAATTGGGACCCCAGCTGTTCATAATATGTTAATAATTTAGATTTGGGAACTAAATATAATATCTCAAAATTTTAAGATGACACAAAGGATGCAGAGATGTTGAAATGTGTTTTGGACAACCTGACTAAGTGGGTAAATGTCGGACGATGTGGATAAATGATAGGTTATCCACTTTGGTAGCAAAAATTATTATTTGAATGACGGTATATTGAGAGAGGAAAATGTTCAACGAGACATCAGCATCGTCTTGTACCAGTCACTGAAAGTAAGCATGGGGGTGCAGTTGGCTGTTTCATAGAGGATTTGAGTACAGGAACAAGGATGTCCGACTGCAATTTATACAGAGCATTGGTAAGGCCACATCTGGACTATTGTGTGCAGTTTTGGTCTCCTCATCTGCGGATGAATGTGCTTAGTGCAGAGAGAGCACGGTGAAGATTTACCAAATTGATTCCTGGAATGGCAGGATTAACGTATGAGGAGAAATTGAGTTGGTTACAACTGTAAACACTGGTGTTTAGAAGAATGAGGGGTGTCTCATAGAATTTTATTGGTTTCTAACAGGGTTAGACAGGTTAGATGCAAGATGGATGTTCCTGGTGGTGAGACAGTCCACAACCAGGGGTCACATTTTAATAATAGTGATGAGAATTTTTTTTTCATCCAGAGAGTGGTGAGCCTGTGGATTCACTTCCACAGAAAGTGGTTTAGGTCAGAACATTATGTTTTCAAAAGGAGGCAGATATACTCTTGTGGCTAAAGGGATGAAGGGCTATGGGAGGAGACCAGGATCACCAAACTAGCAGGAAATGCAGCCTAGGACAACAAGAAACCTGCCTGAGTACCAGCTTCATATCCACAGGATGTGCTTTCCAGGAGCCTTATGCCCCCTGATCCTCCCATTCTCAAGCCCCACCATTTATTCATTCATTGGAGGTCCCTCACAGATGAGGATGATTCTCTTCAAATCTCAGGGCGAGTCCATAGGTGGCTGTGCAGACCAATGCAACTTCTGCAGGCTCTGTAACACTTGCAGCAGAAGGTGGTTGCAGGAAGGGGTGGGTGGGGCATTGGTGTGGCAGCACGCTCCTTATGCTGTTTTTGCCTGGCTTCGCTTTTTTCTGACAGTATGTCTCAAGGTTCCAGATGCTCGTCTTCCACTTTAGACTATCTTGGGCCAGTGATTCTCAGAAGTATGTAGGAACGCTGCACTTTGCCACTGAGGCCTTGAGGGTATCACCGAATCGCTTCCTCTGTCCACCTGAGGCTCGCCTGCTGTTTCAGAGCTGAGAGTAGAGCACCTGCTTGGGGAGTCTCGTGTCAGTCATGCAGATGACGTGCCCAGCCCATTGCAGCCGATCAAGTGTGGTCAGTGCCTCGATATTGGCCTGTACCAGGATGCTGGTGTTGGTGTGTCTTTCTTCCCAGTGGCTGCACAGGATCTTGCACAGGCAGTGTTGGTGGTACTACTCCAGCACCTTAAGGTGTCTGCTGTAAACAACCCACATCTCAGAGCCGTATAGGAGGGTGGAAACCACCTTGGCTCTGTAGATCACGAAAGTGGTGTCAGATCTGATGTTGTTCTTGAACACCCTTTTCCTCAGGCAGCTGAAGGCGGAAGATCCAGGTGGTGCTGGATCTCTTCATAAATAATTGCTTTGGCCGACAGGGCACTCCTGAAGTATTGGAAGTAGTCAACTTTCCTGTAAGGCCTCCCTGAGGACCATGAAGATTGGGCATTTGTTCCACAATACCAGGCCAGTTTGGTGGATATTCAGGATGAGACCCATGTTCTCATATGCCTTGGTAAAGGTTTGAGTTGTTGACTTGTTGGCTTGCCGAACTGGCTTGTTTTTGTTCAGATGTTTCGTCACCGTGCTAGGTGACATCATTAGTGGAGCCTCCGATGAAGCGCTGTTATTCTACTCCACTTGGAATTTATACTGTCCGGTCTGTTATGGTGAGTACTGTCATTTCTGGTTTTGATCTGTATCGGTAAAGGTGGTAACGATGGCCTGGAGTACGTCCTCTGAGATTGCACATTCTCAAGCATCGTTCGCATGCTGCAGCTTGATGACAATGCTTGGGTAGTTTTGGCTTGAAAGTGATGGAGGTTGAATCATTTCCTGCTGGTTCTATAAGTTAGCTCCACTCCAGCAGGGAGCTTATTGGCAGAGGTGAAGCATTGCAGTGAGGTAGATCGAGAACTGTGTTGGGACTATGATGCAGCCCTGCTTGATATTGGTCTGAATGGGGTGAGTGGTGGTGTCATTACTACAACTTTGCATGTTTTTGCGGTGCAGGCGAAGGATGATGATAAAATTTTGTGGTACAATCAAAGCAGAGAAGGGCACTCTATTATGCTTCCTCATTGACAGTGTCAAAGGCCTTTGTAAGATTGAAGAAGCCCTGTACAGGGGTAGGTTCGTTTCTCTGCATTTCTCCTGCAGCAACAATCACATCTGTTGTGCCCCTCTGTGGCTGAATGCCACACTGCAATTCCAGGAGGAGTTCCTCAGCCACAGACAGGTGCCATTGAGTTTTGCTTTGCTACTCTCTCTTTTCTAATTACATCGCCCCAAAGTATGTACTTTTGCGGACTCTGGTCTTGGAGTCATCAATAACGATTGGTTTGCCCGCTTCAGAGACCAGTGAGAGAGATCGGTCAAGGCTGGAGTAGAATTCCTTCTTGTGCTCACCTGCTGCATTGATCGTCGGTGCATGTGCTCCGCATACTGTGACACACTGGTTCCTAACGAAGTTGAGTCTGGGTGGTATCATGAGGCATTCGCTTATTCATTCCCACCTCCAGTCCTGTCTCCGCCCGCTGTTTGGCCTCACCTTCCTCTGGTCCTCCCCTTCCCTCAGCCATTGCCCTGCGCAGTAGCCCCACCTTCTCCCCACCCAAGCCCCGCCCCCACCAGGTGCTCCACCCACGGCGCTAGGCCCCGCCCTCTGACCCGCCGCCCCGCGCCCTGGCCACGCCCCCCACTGGGCCGGAGACTCCTCCTGTCGCTACGTGGCAGAATCTGCCATATTGACCGCGTCAGCTGTGCGTACGGAGCTGGTAACTGCAGTGCCTGAGGCCGGAGGCTGTGACAGGCCTTCTTGTGGTGAGTGGCTGTTGTTGCCATAACCGGCACCGAACTTAGACCATGGTGGTGGGGTCATGCTGCACTTAGAGTTACACTCCGGATCCCGTAGCGGTTTGGTTCTGTGCGTGAGCTGCTCAGTTTCACTGGGCTCCCGGTTGTGAGGTGCCTGCTAATACTGGATCCCTGAGTGCAGGGTGAGAGGTGCCTTGTGTCACTGAGATCGGGGGACACGGGAGGGTTTGAAGTGTGCTCTGTTACTGGGCAGTTGGTGGAGGGTGAACGATGCCTGGTATCACTGAACTCTTAAGGTTGGGGGTGTCATTGGGCTCGCGGGTAGGGGTTTGAGGTGCCCGGTGTCATTGGGCACCTCACATCTTCCCACCGCAGTGAGGCCAGAGACACTGGGTACTTTACACCCACCCCGCATTCCATGATACTGGCCTCGGGGAGTCGGGTAGGTTGATTGGGGCGGGGGGTGTGTTTGTGGGAATGGATGTGAATAGACAGTGTAAGTTGCTCGGAGTCAATGTCCGAGGAGCGTGTGATGGATTGGGCAGGCACAGGAGAGCGTGAGGTGCCAATGACACTGGGTTTGGGTGGACAGGAGGGGTTTGAGGTACCTGGTCACTGGGCTGAAGGTGGGTGTGGGGTTTGGAGTTGGAGAAAAGGGTCTATGGTGCTTGATGCCCCTGGAATTTTGTCATTAGGATTGGTGAGATGCCCAGCATCACTGGATTGCCTGTGTGTCTGTTGTCATTGGGCTGGTGGAGTAGGGAGGGACTGAGAAGGTGGTTTGTGTCAGATGTTGGTGAGATGTCTGATATCACTAGTGTGTGGGTTTGTAAATGTATGTAAGGTGTTGTTTATATATGCAAGGGCTGTAGGAGATTATGTACGAAGTTCCTCTGTTCTTCACCACAAAACTGTCTTAGGTACGTGGGTTTTTCTGGAGTAGCCTATGATCTATTGGTTGCTCCAGTATCTGTGGGAATATGAGAAATCTACATGATTTGCATGTTATCTGGGATTTTTGACTGATGCCGTAATTTAAAGTTAAACAGGTCCTTGATTTCAGTTGAAGGTCAGGTTTTCACTGCTAGTTCTGATCCTGGGTCCTTGGTTCCCTCCTGAATTTAAACTGAGGTCCTGAGGTCCATTTATGGCAGAGGTTGGTTAGTGCAGGTAATCCTGTGAGTACCACTGTGCTGACCAGCTGCCGCTGGATGAGCCTGGTCAATCATCAGTGCTATAGAAGTAGTAATTTTAAAAATATTTTTCAGTTCATTTTAAGATTTTTATTTAACAATGTTGGACAATTTCAGCAACTTAAAATGACACTACACTTCAGTTTAGAAGAGTACAGGTATAATGTTTCAATTTTGTTCTCTGCAAAAAAAGGCTCAGTAGAACATCAGTCATTTTTTAATGTTTAAGTTAAAAGTCACAATTTTCAAGAACGCAACCCTGACTTTAGTTGAGGCCAATAGTACTGAAATGAAAGAAATATACACAAATACCTGTTTTACCAAGAATCCGTGTTAAGTCTTTGGATAGTGGCAAGGACAAGGCAGATGTTGCAAAAGAAGCATCACTGGGCTAAAGCAAATGTAGACAGAATATTCCCGAAAGGGCTACATTTGTTTAACATTGTGTTTCCATTTGAAGTCCTTGGAGAAGTAGCGGTTTCAATTGCTAACAAACATGTTTTTTGCTGAAATACTTCAAAACAGCACCAAGATCTTTTTATACAATTATTATTGGGATGTAACTGAGCAAGTCGTTTTAAAATTTGCTAACATAAATCAATATAATTTTAATACGTCCTGTTGTGCACTAGTATTAGGGCAATATTGTTTTGTAAATTTTGTATTCTGGAACTTATTTAACTACATCCCTGTTGAAAACTCTTGAAATGCTTTGATTTAGTATCTGTCTCTGAATAGGTTTCTACTTAATATTTAATTACCCCAGGCCTTTGTTTTTATGTTCTTTTTTACTACCTGCAGACCCTCCTTCAACAACTGCCTTAGCTCTTCTAATTTCCCTTTTTGCTTTTCTATATTGTTATGCTATAGTTGATTTTCTTGACTAGCTTTTATCTTGACTCTTATTTGAATTTCTTTCCTCTTTTAAAGGACTCCAGCTCTTGCAACTCTTTGTACCTTGTGGAGCTTGTACCTATATCATCTCTTGCTTATCCATTGTCCATATCCACTAAATTTTCTGTCTAGTTTATCTCAGTTTCTGTTTATTTCATAATCATTTTTTCAGCTTTTATATGAAATGTAATTTCATTATAGTTAAACTTGTTAAGTGTTTTCTACATTTTGCTTTGCCTACTTGCCCTTTCTTAATTTTTGATAACTGGATCTGGCACTTTTTGGAAAAAACATAAGCACAGGCATAAAGCAATCTCAGTTACATCGTAAAGACACACCTGTACTAAATTGACTGTATCTTTACTACTCGTTATTTTTCCCTATCTCTGAATAACGAAAATCATTCATTTTTGAAGTATTCTTGCTGTTTTTATGCACCTCTTCCACTATTTTCTTTCCGTTGCTTTCATTCTAAATTCCATGCAAAGTTGAACTTTTGAATTATCCCCATGATCATCCATGTGATTAAATATTTTATTAATCATGTCACCACATTTCGCCTTTTTTATGATCTAATACTTTTTTGTAACTAGGAATATGTAGCTTACAGTCGTGCTTTAGCTGAAGCAACATTTCTGTTAAATAATCTCTCTGTCAATGTTTGTATATTACATCGCTATCTTAGTGTAGTTCATCAATTTTAATCTCAGCTCTTTGTGCATTTCTAACTCAAATTTCTTCTCTTTGCAGATCTTTTTTTCTCCCTACTGCTTGTTATAAATTGTTTGTAACTTTCTGTTTTACCCTTTTAGCCTTTCTGCAATTATTGTTCTTGCTGTCAGTTCCTTCCTCATCTCCCCATCTTCCTCACCCCTGACTATTGTTTTAAACACCTGCTCCACAACGCTGTTTAGTCTTCCACCAATAATTTTATGCATAGGAACATGAGTGGGCTATTCAGTCCTTTGAGCTTTACCTACTATTCAGTACGATCATGGCTGATGAAGCACTTTAATACCTTTTACTCATGCCATCAGTGTAACTCTGCACACCATTGATAATCAGAGATATGTCAATTTCTACCTTAAACATGCTCAAAGACTAAGCCTCCAAAGGGTAAGGAATTCCACAGGTTCACAACCCTCTGAGTAAAAATATTACTTCTCATCTTGGACCTAATTGGTATCTCCCTTATTTTTAAATTGTACCCCCTAATTCTAAACTCCCCAACCAGGGGAAACATGTTAACTACATCTACCTTGTTCTATCCCTTAAAGTATTTTGTAAGTTACAATGAGATCACCTCTCATTCTGTAAAACTCTACTGAATACAGGCCCGGTTTGCCCAGTCTCTCTCCATTGGACAGTCCTGCCACCCGGAAGCAGGACCGGTGAACTTTCACCGCACTACCTCTATGACAATATCTTTCCTGAGATAAGTCCATCAAAATTGCATACTGTACTCTGAATACAGTCTAACCAAACCTGTAGACAATCGAAGCAAGACTTCAGTATTTCTGTACTCGGATCCTCTTGCAATATAGGCTGATATTTCAGCCTTCCTGATAGCTTGTTATATATACATATTTGCCCTAAGTGGCTTATTAATGAGCACACCTATGTCTCTTTGTTCACTACTTTTAGAGTCCACTTTTATGCTTTTTTTCCTAGATTGCATTTATATTGTATTCTCACTTTCTTTATCAGTTTCTTGGTCCTCCTTTGTGTTGAATAAACCTTCCAATCCTCAGAATTGCTGCTATTTCTAGCAACATTACAGGCCTTTTTAAAATTTATACAATCCACTGTTTGCCACCATTCACTGGCCATTTGAGTTTGTCAATGAAGGTGTGAAGAAACTCTGCACTAAGCCTCCTCCAACTTTTACCAGTCACCATGGCTTTAACGCTACTACTACCCACATGCCTAACATTTCTTCCTTTGGCTTGAAGAGGGTGTTTAGGCAAGTTTGAACTTCACTGATTATTCCGTGATTTTGCACTACCTTTTCCTGCAAGAAAACAAGACATTGCTGACAGTCTTGTGAAGTGTTTTGAAGATTTACTTGTCATAGTTAAATAGTGCAGGTCTATGTCAGATAAAAGGAGAGATTAGTGAGTGAGACAGAGTTTGTCATATACAGGAACTGTAGACAGGGAAGGCTATTTTGAAATAAGCACAGAATGCTGCAAAAGCTCAGCAGGTCTGGTAGCATCTGGAGTTTCTCCAACATACTGTGTTATTTCAAAGTTTCACAGTATTTTGCTGTTCAAGGGCTATTTTGAGTTGAGGCTGCCCCTACCCCCTCCCCTCCCTATCTTCTGCACATAAAATGACTTTTTCCTAGCTACCATCAGTTCCGAGAAGGGTCACTGGATCTGAAACGTTCACTCTGATTTTTTTCTTCACAGATGCTTCCAGACCTGCTGAGCTTTTCCAGCAACTTCTGTTTTTGTTCTTTATAGCTTAGGAGTTTCTTTACAACCGTAAAGACAAAAGCATGTAGAGTTGAGGGTGATATAGTCACGTGACTAGAGTGACAATTTTAAGGCCTGTGCCATGGATGGTAGCTCTGACTAAAATGCATGGCATCTGTTTTTAGGCTGTTCTTCATTATTAAATTTGGAAATGAGAGCTTAGGTGCAATGCTGGAAGTTACTGATAACTGAACTGCAGGGCTATTGTGATGCAGTAGTAGTGTCCCACCTCTGGGCCTGAATGTCTGTGTTCAAATCCCACCCACCATGGTGCTGTGTCATTACATATTTGAGCCAGCCGATTTAAAAAGTACTGAATTGCAGTGGCGAACTGCAGTCAGCATTGTGATAGCTCATAGGGAGACATAAATTAGCAGGATGGGCAAAAGTTTTAATTAAATGTTTGAACCATGAAGCGTTCTATTATTCCTATTAATCCAAGGCACAGCTGCTTCTTCCAACAGTTCAAGTGAATTATCGAAGATTGTAGGATGTGAAGAATGGGGAACTTCTGTGGTGTTCACAATAACATTGTTCCCCCCATCAGTATGATAAGGAAATGAACAAATGTTCATTGCTGTTTTTGAAAATCTACAGATCACAGAATCACTACTGCAAACTGCCATTACAATCACTACACTTCAAATGAATTAGTTTCACATGAAGTTGTGCCGATCAATATGCATGCAAATTTTTCTAGTAACATTTATGTTACATTTTAAATAAGTGTCTCCATTTTAAAGTTTGCGTGATTATGTTCTTTCATTATATACGTATAAAATTTATGCATTTATTGTGGTGATATTTTGCAACCAACCTCTGGAATAAAGAGAATGCATTTGATCAAATTGGAAAATACTCTTAGATCTGTATTTTTTTTGGTCCACTGGTGAATATGTATCAATTAGTCTGCTGAACAGCATAGTATAAAGAATTCTTTTCCCCATTGTGACCCAACTACAGATGAAGCCGATCAGTAAAGTTTCCACTTTGATTTTGATAATAAAAACTGAAAGAACTGCAGCTGCTGTAAATCAAGAACAAAAACAAAATTGCTGGAAAAGCTCAGCAGGTCTGGCAGCATCTGTGAAGGAAAAAACAGAGTTAACGTTTCGGGTCTGGTGACCCTTCCTCAGATTTTGATAATACTGTATTACATAAGATGCTAATTTACGGTTCTTCACAGTTATGTTGGCGGAGTGTGGCTGATGCCTGTCCATAATTTTGATTGGTGTATTTGGAAAAAGGAGATTGTTCACTTTATAAGAGAATCCAAAAACTAATTTCCACTGTCTAATTATCTCATTCACCCAATGAACAGAGCTGAATGAATTTCTGATATCTTTAATTTCTTGTGAAGGGTAACAAAGTCTGAGTTCATGTAGAAGATCATAGAGTCCCTACAGTGTGGAAACAGGCCCTTTGGCCCAACAAGTCCACACTGAACCTCAGAGTGTCCCACCCAGATTCATCCCACCTAATCTACACATCCCTACAGGCAATTTAGCATGGCCAATTCACCTAACCTGCACATCTTTTGGACTGTGGGAGAAAACCGGAGCACCCGGAGGAAACCTACGCAGACACGGGGAGAATGTGCAAACTCTACACAGACAGTCGCCCGAGGCTGGAATTGAACCCGGGTCCCTGGCACTGTGAGGCAACCGTGCTAACCACTGAGCCACTGTGTAATGCCAACTCAACATGCAACTTCAATTGATTGAATAGTGTTATCCAGCTTTTCGGATAGAATCGAAAATCTACAATGTTTTGGTAACTTGAGATGCATTAGTGTAAATGGAAGGAATATTACTGGAAATAGTAAAATAAAAATCAACATTTTTTGATTCTTTTCAATAATTTGATATTTACAGAACATGATTTATGCATTTTGTAAGTTGGATGCTATATTTTTGATTATGTAAGCACTTGAAACGTTTGCTAAAATTCCTTATCAATTAGATCATTTCTCTTGAGAGAATCCAAGATCAAATCTTTGCTGGGGATTGGGCTAAAATCTAACTGCTGACTTATGATGCCCTTGTGCAAAATTCTTGTTGACCCAGTACTGACATTAAGCAGAATGTATAATTGCTTTTTTCCTCCAATCAGATAGTTGGATCAGATTTTCTCTGGTGTTCTCTCATTATAACTGTTAGTTGCTGTGCTTTTATCTTAATAACTTCATTAATAATAATCTCAGACCCATACTTTTAGCATTTCCTTGCTTTATTAGTCTTGATCTTCTTCCACAGTTTTTTCAAGATGTTTATGGCCCCTGTAAGGACGTTGGTGCCACTTAATTTCAGTAAAACTTTTCTTCCTACCAATGATGTATTTCACCCTGGCATCCAGAAGTCAATTTATCATTCTAACTGCCAGGAACAATTGCAACAAAGGCCATCTATACCACTAACTTTAGAGCACAATCTACCACTGTCCTATTCCAGTAATCTGCATCTTTCTGTCACCATCAATAAGAGCCTTGGCTCAGAAGAGACTGGCCCTTAGTAATATTCCTTTTGTTAAGCTTCATAAATCCTGGTGATTGTAGGATAGAACAGCAGTCAGTCTTAGCATACTTAGAAGAATTTGTTTGTAGAAGTGCACAGCACAAATATGCATTTCCTAAACTCAAACTCCAGTTCCAGTATATGCCCATTTATAGAAGCTGAAGGAAACCCCTAATTAATGCTCACCATCAAAATCCAACAAAATAAATACATATACAATTAACCACTATGTACCACCATGTTTGTTTGATACAGAGTATCCTTTGGATGGTTCAAGTTACTCGAAGGTCTCTGCACATTTGAATGAGCACTCACATCTTTCCTTATGCTATATCTTTGTTGTGAACCATTGGGTGACTACATTCTGGACTGTGCGATAAGAAAACCCTCAGCAAATGCTGTAGTATTTGGCTTATTATTGCTTAATCACAGAGATCCTGTGTTGACGCAATGTTTAGAACATGAAATATCCATCTTCAATTTGTAATTGTGTAAAATGGATGATAGCAACAAGAAGCCTATTTTACTTCTTTTTAAAGAAGTAAATCCATTGTTGCTAACACATATTTTACATTACTGGATAGTTAATTTATTCCATTTCATGGAAATTTTCATCCCTGGACACGTGAAAAATCCATGACAACCACATTTTATGTTACGCATTGAAGGTTTTTTTCATTCCTTTGTATCTCCATGAAAAATGTAGAGCATATAAGTCTGAACTCCTACTAGCACCAAACTCTCCTAAGTAATTTCAGCTTATCATAAATCTGAGTTTTAGGGCAAGCAAAGCTCTTGTCCAATGTTGCTTCAAGATTGAACGCTTTTCTGGCCTTGCACATCTACCTTTTCCATCTTATTGCTCAAGATTGAGCTCTTGCTACTTAGCTTAAAATCTTATTCAATCATTAATTAGTATGAGTTAAAATGTTGCAGGAGAAAAGCCACCATTAGAATTTGCATTTTACAATGTAAATCTTCATTAAGATTCACAGTACAGTAGTGCTTTCCAACTAGTCTCTTTTGAAGCCAGAATGTTTATACCAGTAATTTCATTTAGATACCTTTTTTAAAAATAAGGTTATTTTCTTTCACAGATTTAAGACTGTGAAGTCACCATGGCAACTTTTATGGAGTTCATCCAGCAGAATGAAGATCGGGATGGAATTCGGTTGAGCTGGAATGTTTGGCCATCAAGTCGTTTGGAGGCAACCCGAATGGTTGTTCCTCTGGGTACCTTGTTTACACCATTAAAAGAGCGACCTGACTTGCCTCCAATTCAGTATGAACCTGTGCTTTGCAGTAGAGCAACCTGCCGTGCAGTCTTAAACCCATTATGGTAAGTCAGTATTAGAGATTCAAACAAATTGACCAGTTAATATCTCTCAGTACAGCATTAGTAACAGCACTTTGTGAGATAATATATACTTTCTCTAAGATTTTTACAGATTTCATTTTGATGCAAAAAATTGGAATGTACTACTTAAAATGTGAAATAATATTAAACATCCTTGCAATTCACACAAAAATGAGCTGGGAATATTGCAAATTCTGGAGATGCTACTATAAAGCATCTGCAGAATTTGCAATATTTCCAGCTCATTTTTGACAAAGACAAGTGAACGTTTTGAATATGTACCTTTTGACTATATTTTTGTAAATACGTATAGGTGTGTAAACTTATGATGCAGTAACTGGGTATTGCTATTAATAAAGGGAGAGGTGAGGATAATTGCCCTTGATATCAAGGCTGCATTTGACTGAATGACATCAAGGAATCTAGGAAAATTGAGCAGGAATCAGGGTGAAAATTCTCAGCTGATTAGAGTCAAAACTGAGCACCAGGGTTGAATCTTCTGGTCGTTGGTCAGTGATCTCAGCTCCAGAACATCACTGCAGGAATTCCTCAGGGTAGTGCCTTAGG
The DNA here is from genome assembly GCF_021869965.1 of Rhincodon typus. Classification (NCBI taxonomy): domain Eukaryota; kingdom Metazoa; phylum Chordata; class Chondrichthyes; order Orectolobiformes; family Rhincodontidae; genus Rhincodon; species Rhincodon typus. The sequence goes on along the minus strand of NC_063339.1, from coordinate 54,148,183 downwards.
CCCTACCATCTTCATCAATGAACTTTCCATCATCATAAGGGCAGAAGTGAGGAGGTTCAATGAGGATCTCACAATGTTGAGCACCAACTCTTCAGATGCCATAGCAGCCTGAGTCCAAATCCGTTAATACCTGGACAATATCCAGGCTTGGGCTGACAAATGAAAAATAGCATTCAAATCAGACGTGTCAGCAACAACCACTTCCACCAGGGGTGAACGTAACCATCACCCCTTGTCAGTGAATGCTAGTACTATTGTTGAAACCCCCTCTAACAACATCTTTGGGGTTAGCATTGACCAGAAACTGACTACAAGAGCAGATTAGAGGCGAGGAATTCTGCAGCGAGTAACTCTCCTTTTGACTGCTTAAAGCTTGTTCACAATGTACAAGGCACAAGTCAATATGTGATGGAATTCTCTCCACTTAGCTGGATGAATACAACTTCAATACTCAAGAAGCTTGGCAGCATGCGGACCAAAGCAGTCTCCTGGATTGGTATTAAGTCCACCACCTTTCCCTCCACCACCAACACTCAATAGCAGTGGTGCGTAGGTACATATGTGCACCTTCACTCAGCAACTTCTAAATCCATGACTATTACCCTCCAGAAAGACAAGGGTGGCAGATGCATAGGAGCATCAGCTGCAAGTTCATTCCAAGCTACTTACTGTCCTGATTTGTAAGAATATCACCATTCCTTCAGTATCAATGGAATACAGTTCATCACCACCTTTTATATGATGTTTTTAAAACCCGGAAATTGGAATAAGAAAGAGTTATTTTAACAACCAGTATTTAAAAGGGTGGCTGCAGTTTTGAAAGCATGTGCCAATCACTATGTAAACAATAATTTGAACATACAGTAATTGAAATTCAGTTTGCAGATAGTTTGGAGCCAAGGGGTGTGCTGACACAGCTTTTGCTAGCAACGAGAACTCGATTGGTCTATGGGCTAGTGGCCAAATATCACTGATACAGACTTTTCTGCCTGTCAGTTAGCTAAACAGTTTAGAGCAGGGAACACGTTAGAGAGAGAAGTGTTCAATTTTTCCTCAGCTCAGGAGTGGTCTCCCTATTCTTGGCAGTCAAAATGCATTGTAAACCTGAAGAGAAGCAGTTTACCTTTGCTGCAAAAGTTTATAAATGCTGTAGATTCTAGCTGATATGTTAGTAACTTTTTAGAAGGGAACCGGCCACCTTCTCTGTCTCGCTAACCAGTGGAAGCACCTGGAGAAAGACAACTGAAGCAATGTGCTGGCCAGCAGAAGAGTCATAAGGATCATTTCAATAACAATACCTGTTAACAAAGACTACTGAACTGTTTTTCCAGGTCTTCCCCTCTGCCCATAATCTGTTTTACGCTGTGTGTGTATGTGTGTATGTGTTTGGGGGAGTTTCTAAGGTGATTGGAGTTTTAATTAATAAGATTATATGTCAACAGTTTATAAGTCTTTACCTGTAGCTAAAGTCTAAATACTGTTAATAAATAATAATTCTTATTTGGGGCCAAAACCTTGTCCACTCTTTCTATCAGCTTGGGTCTGAAAGTCCAGTGAATTGTAATAGTTTCTTGAGGGAAATTAAGATGAGCAATAAATGCTGGCTCCGCTAAGGAAGCTCACATTCCATGAATGCATGAAAAAAAAACACAGTGCACCCAAACATGGCTACTGGTGAACTTCTGACTACATGTGGGATATGGATAACATGGTGAGGCACTGATTCACATAGTCCAGAAAGATGCCATGCTTGTCCTCTTAAACCTTGCAAGTGTTTTCCTTCTGGGACGTGAAAATGTGGAAATTGGTCCCACTTGAGTTGGAAGTTTGATTGCATGGTTGTTACTTGATGACTCATGGTAAATGGGTTTTCTAACACTCCCTGTTTTAGCTCACACCAGCAGAATTGACATTAAGATCAAGGTTTGTTATGATCCTGTTTTTAGAGCTATGCCCTATACAAGTCATTACCTTAAGGAGAGAAAATTGAAGATGGCTACTAAGATGTTTAGAAAAAAAAAATAAAATTGGTACCATATGAGTAACTGATTTCTATTTATGTGCTGTAAGATAAATTGAGGAAGTTACACGTTCCTACACTATCCTAGAATAAGCCTTTGTGTTTTTCTCCCTAATTGTCTGTTGTTTGTTTTTTTAGCCAAGTAGATTACAAAGCAAAGCTGTGGGCTTGTAATTTCTGCTATCAGAGAAATCAGGTAAGCTGGTCGTTATGATTGTTAGCATGGTAGTTTGCAGCAGTGTCTGTTCAGAAATTTTAGAACAGGAATATATCTGAAGTATTTGTGACATGAATCTAACATACTGAGCGCATAATGTCCTTAACTACTTGAAAACAGTGGTCTTATAACCATTTATTATTTCAATTCTTGTATTGGAGAATAGGAACAGACGTACTCTGTTTAGCCCTTTGACCCTGTTCTGCTATTAAGCTAGATCAGAGATGATCTGCTCCCTAACTCTATTTACCTGCCTTTATACCCTACTCCTTAATATTTTTGACAAAAATCTTTTCATCTCAGATTTAGAATTAACAATGATCTAGCATTGCTTCTTATCACCTTTTTTGATAAAGGCATTTCATAATCTTGCCCCTGAAACATGTGCCTTCATGTTATATATTATGCCCATTTAGTCCTAGACTTGCTGATCAGTGGCAGTAGTTTCTGAATATTGGTTTTCCTTAATTTCTTGAATTGGATCAAATCACTTTTCAACCATTTAAATTCTTCGGATTACAAATCTTGTTTGTATCATTTCTCTTAATTTAACTGTTGGAAATCTGACTACATTTTGATAGGATAATGTACTCATCCCAAGGTTAACAGGCTCTGTTTAAGGTTTTGTGCCCAGAAGTACTCTCTCGGTAATCTAACTAGGGCTTTGTGAAATGTGAGCATGATATCTGCCCTTTGTATTCTCTTCCTGTACACGTAAAAATCAGTATGGCATAAACATTTTTGTTTAATTTCTGTGCCTGTTCATGACATTTTATCATCTTTGTTCAAAGGTCCTCAGTTTCTTTGGACCTCCACTGTTTCTATCTTGTCACCATTTAGAAATTACTTTCTTCTGCTTTCTTTAATTCACGATTGGAAGACCTCATATTTTGTTAGCTTTAAGTCTCTTTGCCACAGTTTTGCCATTCGTTTCATCAATTAATATCTTGGTTATTTTATGCTTCAGCCTAAATTCCTTACAATATCTTATCTTGCGTCATTTTCAAATCTGAACATGTGACTTTCCATTTTATTATCATAATTGATAATGAATTCAATGATAGCTGAAAACCCAATGCACATCCTTTTGGTATACCATTAGTCATATGCTATAAATTTCAGATAGGACTCAATATCTCAACCTTGTCTCTTAGCACTTGGCCAGTCTCTTACAAGGACCCTTATCCAGTGCCTTTTGGAAGTCTTTATGATATTACATTTTAGATACTCCCAATTTTAGTTACGTCTTTTCAAAATTAATTTGGATTCATCAGATATGGCATTCTCTTTACAAATCCATCTTTAGTTGGAAAATTTCAGTGTTTTGTCACTATAGCTTTAATTATAGACTCTAGTAATTTCCTGACAACAAATGTTAGGCTAGCTCGTCTAGAGTTCCCCATTTTCATTTCACAATTTGTAGAAATAGAACACTAATCCACAGGAAAGGTCCCAAAATTGAGAACTTTAGAAGGGATATAAGCTTTTGCACTGTTCGCACCTATGTCCTAAAAACCCTTCAACAGAACCTATCTGGTCCTGAAGATTTGTTATGATCTGTACCACATTGGAGTCTTTCCGTGGTTCGCCTCCCACTGGTTAGCTTTTAGTTAACCCATGAATTGATATAACAGTTTGCTGCTTTCTTGTCTCATCACATTGAAGTCATTCTTATCTAAATTTCAAATCTTTGCTTCTTTGCATTGTCCTTTTCAAATATTACATTAAACTCCTCATGTTATGATTGCTATTCAAAAAAAAGTCCCGTATTTTTACACCAGTTTTCACGACTGCCAGATATCTCAAAACATACTACAGCTGATGATGCTTTGATATACTGAAGGGTAGTCAGTATTGTAATGTAAGAAATATGAATAGCCAATTTGCCTATTTCTTTTAATATTGTAGAACTCTGGGATCTTTAATGCTGACCTGAGAGGGTGGGTTGGACCACAGTTTAATATCCCGTTTGTAAGACTGCATCTGAAACAGTACTGTATTCCCACATTAGTGCACTGGAATGCCCTGGAAGAGTACTTGTGACTCCAAAATCCAAGTACTACTGAGCTAAGGCTGACATAGTATTCATCCACATTTACGTAACATTTGACTGTTAACTAAATATGGCTCATTGTGGAATCTAAAATGGAATGTCTCCTTGTTGACTGTAGGACACATCTAGCAGGAAACTATTTGGGACAGATTTAACAGATTCACTATCTTTTAAATTGCTCGTCTTCATTTGTATGAAAATTAAAACTGTTCATTAAAACCACCTGCCTTTGTTACATGCTTGTCTAGTTTTTGAATTGTGCAGTTTACCAGTTCAGAGCTACTCCTAAGGGCCTACGTATAACTGCCACTACACTCTTAAATGATCATCTCTTTCTTGCTTCCGTCCTCATAGTTTCCACATTCTACTTGCCTCTCATTACATTCACTTTCGTATAGGTGCAGTTTCATCTTTAATGACTGAGCTTGCTCCTCACATTTCTATCATTTTTTCTTTACCTTTCCCTGTTATAACTTAATATGTTTAATTTTCAGTCCTAACCATCTGTCATGTTTTAGCAATAGCTACTATGTCATACCTTCAAGTTGAAGCTGTATTTCATCAATTTCTTTCCTTATGCTCCATGCACCTTTAGAACACCCATGTGCCAGAATCTGTCATTCCACTTAATTCTTTTTGATACTTCTCTCCTAGTTTAATTATGTTGCAATTTCTAGTTTTTAAACGTTACTCTCTTCCCCTTTTGGTTTCAAAATATTTATACTAACTTTTCCACTTAAACTTTTACTGTCCACAAATCACATCTTTCCATCCCCTTACTCAGCTAAAGAAGTTGTACTACCAAGACCTGCATCTCAGCCCAATTCAAGTGGCATCCATCCCAGTACTGCAGTCCCTTCCTCTCCCAGTACTGGTGCCTGTGCCTCACCACTCATTAAGCAGTGTGTCCATCTTCCTAATTTATCCTCTTGCCTATTTGCAGTGCAAAATATAGTGTCTTCCACTGTGTCAAATACTCAGAATGAAAGAAATATTTTGTTTGAAAGAGAAAGTAATCTGCGGTTTTAACATACCTATTTTGATGAATTTTTTCCATTTCAAAACAGTTTCCTCCTTCCTATTCTGGGATATCTGAGATGAACCAACCCGCAGAACTTTTACCACAGTTTTCTACAATTGAGTATGTAGTCCAGGTAAGATGGTTGAACCCAGTGTTTATTCAGTAGGACCTCTGATAATTGTACTGGTAGCAAATGATTGACATTAAATACCAATGAAAAAATAAAACAAATCTCATTAATCCAAAAACTTGTTCTGCTGTACCTTAATTTCTATTTTCTAATGATGGATTTAAGTATTGCTTTCACTTCTATTTGCCCCACCTTCCGAGATTATGAATAGATTTGTGGTTTAGAATAGCTTAATCAGAACTATTAAGAGGTCTTATCTTCTTCAATGTAATTGAACTTTACAATGCCAGCATTATACAAGTGGTCTGAGGTAATCCAGTTCAGGTCAATTTGCTGCGTAATTTACACTTTGGACTTTATTCCTTTTGCTGTCTAGAAAATAAAATAGTCCAGGAGAGGTGGGAAGCAGCCTCAGCCAGTTTTAACAGCAACACCTCATTAAATGTCACTTGCTAACTTCCTGATCACAAAGGACAAGAAGCTGTTGCTTTGCTCAAATGCAGAGAATAGTCCGAAGCAAATATCCCTAAGGAGAATCCCAGTCATTGTGGATGGAAAAGACATGACAGTGATGGAAATTGAGCGAAAGGGAAATTCCTGTATGACGTTGCCTGCAAAGAATATATATTTTGCTGTTCCTGGCACATGAGTCAACACTAAGCCCTGCTCCTGACGGAAAAAAAAAAATCAGGTTTTAAGAAGAATAGTAGCTCTGTATCATCAAAAAGAAACCTGCTGCCTCGGGCAGGTGATTTTGATGTCTGCAGTTGAAAGTTTCATGTCTGTTATATAGGAATGAAATTTGGTTCTCCCCAGTCAAAAGCTGTTAAAATTGACTAGACAGTGAAAAGGCATATTGTTGTCATTAGCAGCTGTTCAATGCCAGTATGGAGAGAATCAAAGAAGAGACTGAATAATCTAAGTAGGTAAAAGAAATAACCTGCAAAATAAAGAAGGAAAAATATTTCAGAGAAACAGTAAGAGGAACTGTCATAAAATACTATAGCAAATACCAACATGATGTGTAAACCCAATAAAGTAAAAACCAAAACTTCAGTGACTGAATTTCAGTTGCTGACCTCAAGTAAAGACAAAGAAGTTTGAGAAACCTCTTGATTTCATTGAAATTGAAGCCATGTAAATGCCTGGAGAATGTTTTTTTGACGCAGATCAACAAGAGGGGAAAAAGTGCTATTTGACCTCATCTTCACCAATCTAACTGTTGCAGATGTATGACAGTGTTGGTGGATGTAACGATTGCACAGTCCTTTGCGGAGAGCAAGTCCCATCTACAAATTCATTATAACCACCCCCCTCTTTTTGAGTGGCAATATCGCGATGATAAATGGGACAGATTTCAAATGGATCTAGCAATCAAACCTAGGTAAGCGCGAGGCACTGGGCCATCAGCAGCCACAGTTTTTGTGTTCAACCACATATAACCTCATGGCTTGGCATTTTACCTTTTGTAATATTACCATCAAGCTGGGAGATTTTAATAAAGAATGCAGGAGCCTTCAGTAGCCAAAAACAAGATGTCAAATTGCTGAAACTAGAACACAGGTGCAGATGCATAAAAAGCCATAGAAGCTGCATAAAGGTAGGTGGTCCTTGAACCAACATATCAGATCTGAACTCTTCAGTCCTGCCACATTAATTGTTCCAGCGCATTAATGCAAAAGAAAAGGATGAAGTGCTGAGTGGATAATCCATCTTGGTTTCCTCTGCTTGATTAGTACCCCAAACACCACCATCACCATCACTCCCTTCACCACCAATGCGGCCGTTGTATGTACCGTCTAGAAGATGCATTCCACTTACTCACCAAAGTGCCTCTGACAGCACCTTCCAAGCCTGCGATTTCCGTCACCCCCATGTCTTTTCCACTCACTATGACCTGGATTCTCTTTGGGGATATTTGCCTCAAACCATTCTGTGTATTTGAACAAAACAACAGCTTGTTGGCCTTTGTGATCAGGAAGTTATCACCTAGCAGGACAAGGCCAGCAGATATGTGGAACACTATTACCTGCAAGGTTCCCTCCAAGTCACACATCACTATTCCTTCAGTGTCACTGGGTCAAAATTCTTGAACTCCCTTCCTGCCAGCAGAAGGGAGCTACATCCCAAGGACTACAGTGTTTCAAGAAATTTGCTCAGCGGAATGGGCAATAAATGCTAACCTAGCCAAGTGATGCATATATCGTATGAATTTAACCTTTAAAAATTCAGCTTTGAGAAAAGGATTTTAATTATTCATGGTGTAGAAATTTCAAGATCAGTTGCAGAATTAATTACAATGATGACCACTCCGAATTGGCAGAGTTCATTTGGGATTCCAAACTTGAATCTAGGCAATACTGAAGAGAATCTTGTTTCAGAAAGAAAATGTTCTGAATACAGTAATTCAATATAAGTTGTTGCCTAGGTGTCCACAGCTTTTTGACTTTTTTGTACATTGGTATGCATACAGTTACCAAAGTGAATAATGCAAATAAGATGTTTTAGAAAATGTGCATTATTGAAGAATGTTTGATTTTTTTTTGTTGTTTTTTTCACAGCGAGGCCCTCAAATGCCTTTAATCTTCCTTTATGTTGTGGATACTTGCATGGAGGATGAAGATCTGCAGGCCTTAAAAGAATCTATGCAAATGTCCTTGAGCCTTTTGCCACCCACAGCTTTGGTTGGTCTCATTACATTTGGCAGAATGGTGCAGGTTCATGAGCTTGGTTGTGAGGGTATTTCCAAGAGCTATGTCTTCAGAGGCACAAAAGACCTAACAGCAAAACAACTTCAGGTAAGTAATATTATTCATGATATGTGCAATTGACTTTGAATTATTTTCCTTTATATATTGAAAAGAAGCTTTCGCGTTAAGTGTCAAGCTTTATTTTGAAATTAGCAATTCAGACGTACTTTAGTGTATCTTAACAATGGATATAATGGAAGTATGTTGGTCTTTTTATCTGTTTTAAATTTTATTCTGTTGAGCACTTTTGAAAAGCACTTTGAGCCAACTCATAGGCATTGGTTAGTATCTGTCTGAAACTTGACATACAAGTTGAAACTGGCTCTGAGCTTTGGCTTACAAATATTTTAAGCCATTTAAGGGGTCCCCTCATCTCATATACGTTAGTTCAAAAATACTGAATCCAGTGGACTCATTAGGGTCATCCTTAATGGCAAATAGTAAATTGGAAATTCCTTTCTTGCATTCATCAGGACATTCCTGATATGAAGTTCTAATCATGGCCTTTAAATTCAGAAGTCACAGGACACCAGGTTATAGTCCAATAGGTTTATTTGAAATCTAAAGCTTTCGGAGTGCTGCCCATTCATCCGATTAAGTGAAGAGAAGACATACAGGCACAGAATTTATAATTGGAGAGATCAAACGATCATACAAATGGTGTGAATGGAGTGTCGACAAGGTCGAATAACAAGTCACTGCGGGTGATCAAGAGTGTCAGATGGTATGAGTAAAGTGTTAACAGTTGAATAACAAATGAAGGGATGACCTATAATCCAAATAATTAGGGCAGAGAGATAATTACAAAAAATTAAAAATAAGGTGGTGCTGGAGACAAATCAAGTGACTGGAATAGTATGACCAGTTCAAGAGTCGCATGCCGAGGGTCTAACCAAAGTAGTAAGTAATCCAAAACGGTACAAACTAGTTAAGGTAGAGAGAACATAACAAATTATCAAGGTGATGTTGTCAAAACAAGGACAGAAAGGAAAATTTTACAAATACAGAACAGTATGGTGGGGTTACATGTAGTGCAACATGAACCCAAAATCGCAGTTGAGGCTGTCTTCATGGGTATGGAACTTGGCTGTCAGTTTCTGCTGGGTGGTTCTGCATTGAAGTGTATCTCAAACGCTGCCTTGGAGGACACATACCCAAAGATCAGAGGCTGAATGTGCTTGTCTGCTGAAGCGTTACCCGACTGGAAGGGAACATTCCTGTCTGGTGATTGTTGCATGGTGTCCATTGTCAATGGATGCATTGTCGTAGCATCTGAATGGTCTCACCAAAATACCATGCCTCAGGGCATCTTTGCCTGCAGCGTAAGAGGTAGATAACATTGGCCAAGTCACATGAATATCTGCCGTGTACATGATGGATGGTGTTCCCGTGAGTGATGGTAGTATTTATGTTGATGATCTAGCATGTCTTGCAGAGGTTGCCATGGTAGGGTTGTATGGTGTTGTGATCGATGTTGTTCTGAAGGCTGGGTAGTTTGCTGTGAACGATGGTCTGTTTAAGGGGGTTTTTGGGGGTTGTTTTAAGGCAAGAAGTGGAGGCATGAGGATGATCTTGGCGAGATGTTCGTCATTGATAACATGTTGAAGGCTGTGAAGAACATGGCGTAGTTTCTCCACTCTGGTGAAATACTGGATGATGAATGGTAGTCTCTTGGTCGTGTCCTGTGTCTGTCTTCTGAGGAGGACTTTGCAATTTTTTTTTGCTGTGGCACGTCGGAATTCGTGATCGATGAGTTGGGCATTGTTCTTATGAGGGCATCTTTCAACATCTTTAGGTGTCCATCGCATTCCTCTTCATCTGAGCAGATCCTGTGTATATGCAGGGCTTGTCCATAGGGGATGGCTTCTTTAACATGTTTAGGGTGGAAGCTAGAGAAGTGAAGCATTGTGAGGTTATCTGTGGGCTTGCGGTAGAGTGAGGTGCTGAGGTGTCCATCCTCATGGAGATGCGTGTGTCCAAGAATGAGACCGATTCCGAAGAGTAATCCATGGTTGAGTCTGACGGTGGAATTAAACATGTTGACATCGTTTTGTAGTCATTTCAGGGATTCCTCACCATGGGTCCAAATGAAGAAAATGTCATCCATGTATCTGGTGTATAGCATTGGTTGGAGGTCCTGTGCAGCAAAGAAGTCTTGTTCCAGCTTGTGCATGAAAATGTTGGCATATTGGGTACAAATTTGGTCCCCGTGGCTGTTCCATGTGTCTGGATGAAGAGCTGGTTGTCAGTGGTGAAGACGTTGTAGTTGAGGATGAAGTGAATGAGTTGTAAGATGGCGTCTTGAAATTGACAGTTGTTGAGTACTGAGGCTGTTGCAGCGATGCTGTCGTCGTGGGAGACGCTGGTGTGGGTTGCCAAAATGTCCATTGTGACGAGGAATGTTTGTGGTTCAACTGATCCATGGGTGCTTTCTGTAAGAAATTTGTAGTAATGCAACAGAAGTTGGGGGTTGCTTGTACAATGGGTTTCAAGATGCCCTCGACATAGCCAAAGAGGTTCTCTCACAGCGTACCATTGCCTGATATGATGGGACGTCCAGGTGTGTTGTCTTTGTGTATCTTCGGAAGGCAGTAGATGTCTCCTATGTGAGAAATACGTGAGATGAGAGTACATTGGAGTCTCTGAAGGTCTGGATCAAAGGTCTTGTTTAGTCTGTTGAGTTGACAGGTATGTTCTTTGGTCGGATTAGCAAGTAGTTGTCTGTAGTGTTCCTGGTTGTTCAGTTGTCGGTATGCTTCTTTGCAGTAGTTTGTTCTATTATGTATGACGATGGCTCCCCCTTTGACTGTTGGTTTGATGATGCTTTTGCATTTGGTCTTGAGAGCATGGATGGTGTTTGGGTGACATTCGTGTTACCTTATGAGAGCGGCTGATGAATCTGATGTTAACGCATCTCCTGACGGCTTGAGTGTACATGTCAAGCCTAAGGCAGCGGCCTTCCAGAGAGGGGTCCAATCTTTCTTCTTTGGTCGCTGCACTGCAGATCTCTCTGTCGACTGTTCTGGTTTGTTGATTGTCTTGTTGGGCTTGCTGCTGACATCTTGGGGTTTATGGAAGAATTCCTAGAGCTCTGCCTTAATTAATCAGATTATAGGTCATCCATTCAATTGTTATTGAGCTGTTAACGCCTTGCTCACACTCTTGACATTCTTGATCACCTGCAAAGACTTCTTATTTGACCTGTCAATACTCCACTCACGCCATTTCTATGATCTTTTGATCTCCCTGCCTGAGTGTATTCTCTTCACCTGGCAAAGGGACAGCGCTTCAAAAGCTTGTGATTTCAAATAAACCTTTTGGACTACAACCTGGTGTCATCTGATTTCTGACTTTGTACACCCAAGTCCAACACTGGCACCTCCACATCCTGGCCATGAAAGTTTGATGTCAACTTTCCAATGTTGATTGAGATTATGGATGATGAGTGGAAGATGTAAATTGCTTTATTCACAAGCTATTCATTATTTCTTTAAATATTTTGTGACAACATATGAATTTTAATCTGATTGCATTTCTTCGAGTAATCCGTATTTCATTTTTTTAAAAAATGGACTAACATTTTCACTACTCCCTTTGCTGTAATTTTCCCCAAAACTGTTGTGGGCTGAGCAGAATAGATCATGGAGAGGGCCGTTCAATCATGAAGAAACTCTTCTGCTCCTATTCCAGTAGCGAAACGACTGAGTCAAACAGGGTAGTTCAGTGGTTAGTACTGCTGTCTCTCAGCATCAAGGACTCAGGTTTGATTCAGCCTTGGCCAACTGTCTGTGTGGAGTTCACACATCCTCCCCGTGCCTGTGAGGGTTTCTGCTGGGTGCACCGGTTTCCTCCTACAGTCCAAAGATATGAAGGTTAATTGGATTGCCCATGGTAAATGTGGGGTTATGTGGGAGGGTGGGGTGCTGGGTTTGGGGTGGGATGGTTCTCGGAGTGTTGGTGCAGATTCAGTTGACCGAATGGCCTCCTTAACTACGTAGGGATTCTATGATCCTACAAAATCTTGTCGAATTATCTATACTTTTTAAAAGATACTGTTTCCTACTCATAGGAGACCTACACTATGTATTTGGACCATACTAAATGATTCTTTGAATAGTTGCAAGCTTAATTCATGATTGGACTTTCCCCATCTCCAGATATGTGGCATGTTTAGCTAAATGTGGCCATACTTTTACATAACCTGGACCAATAATATGTTAGCATTTTCGTCTGTGTTTTCCAAATATTAAGTCTCCTGCTATTGGGATTTCTTGAGCCACTTAAAAAAAGTTATGATACTTAGCTGGAACTAACAATGATGAACTGCTTCCCATTCTTCTTTGATATTGTCTTTTAAATAATAATTTGCAGGTATTGGTTCTGATTCAATTTCTGACTGTACTGTTTGGTACAACTCTCTCAAACCAGGATCAATTGTTTGTTTTTCTGTTATTGAAGATGGATGAAACATGTCAGTCTCCTTTTCTTTACCTTCATCCCTTTTATTTAAATTTTCAAAAATTGAGTCAGTCAACTGAATATGCATAGAATGTACCTTTCAGATATAGACCTCTTCCTCTTCCTGTCTAATTCTACAGGCCTGAGATCTAGTTGCAACAGTCAGAAAACAATCCAGGATGTTTCTCCTGCAGCATCTCTATGTTTCTTTTGCTACATTGTGCTGCTCCTTTTTCTACTGATTGTCCCCACCAGCCTTTTTTGAGGCAAGTATTTTGGAACCAGTTAGGTTATTCTCCAGAATAAAATCAGTTCCTTCTGGAATGATTTGTACACTGCTTCAGTTAGAACCTCTCCATTTACTAAGTCACACTTTAATCCAACTCAATATAGTGGGATATATTTGTAATCTTAATGTAGATCTCCAATTAATATTTTCATCACTGACCCCTCTGGAAGCTGCATTATATAACAGCATAACTGAGTGACTTGCTCTGTTGTCTCCTAATATCATATTGGTTTACCTTCTTGGTTAGAAACATAAACAAACATTTCCACTTTTGAAACAAAATATTCATACCTTCAATGGTCTGATTCTCTCAGTCAGTAAATGAGAAAACTTTCTTGACTGACCTGAATCATCTCTCCCTTTCTTGTAGATTCTTGGAACTACTCCACTTGATTTTCAGCTCTATTTTCAATAACTGTTTCTTTTCCTGATGCACCTTTTCTGAAGATTCCTTAGGCATTCCTATTCCTACAACCAGTCTCCTATTTTAACTTGCAATAATTGGCTTTATTATGTCAAGTCTTAGTACCATGAAATCTTATTTTCTTCATATCACTTTCACATTCAACCCTTTCTCTTATTATTATCATTATTATCTTTCTATGTCTCGGTTCTAAACATTTTCCTTTATTATTTTGGAATCAGTCTGTTTGCTCCCTAAAATTAATATCTTTACATCCCCAGATTTTCCAGTTTCCTTCATAATTCCAATGTATCCAATTCACCATACGTAACTGTGGGAGACATAAATCATAGATACCTGCCAATACTGCTGCTTTTTGAATCTTAGATATTTTATGCTCACCTAAATTAGTCTTGAGGTTTGCTGGAATATGTATTTTGGAATTAATTCATCATCATGATTTTGTTGCATTCTCATCCTTACAAGTTTTGCCTTTATTTTTACCTTCAATTGCCAGCTATTTCAGTGTAGCCTTCATCAAAGCTTGCAAATAATCTACTTAGGTTTTCTACTCCCAGAAAAGTCTTAGTAGCATTTTAAATCCATTTTGAAATTCCACTTTGCGTATTATGCTTTAAAACGATGCTCCCGTTTATGTCCAGTATCTCCAAGTGTTTGTTTCTTTAAAGATTCACAGACCCCTCTTAAATTCAGTGAATTCTGCTCTGTGAAGTGATTCCAGCTAATGATAATATTGGAGAAATCAGATTTCATCGTGTAAACTTAAGCTTATGTTTTGCTTTTAGTTACTGTGGTGGCTTGTCACACAAGGCTTTCCATGTTCTTTAATAAAAGAACACAAGTTTTACACTACTGTAAACAATTTTGGTTGAGTAGAGGAATGGACAATAGATCTGGTTGCATGTTTAGATGATGTGGGGGTGCCGGTGTTGGACTAGGGTGAACAAGGTCAGAAATCACATGACATCAGGTTATCGTCCTACAGGTTTATTTAAAAACACATGCTTTTGGAGCGTAGCCCCTTCGTCAGGTGAAGTGAGAAAGAAGCACGCAGAACATAGAATTTATAAGTAAGAGATCAAAGGGTCACAACTGCTGAAGATATTTTAAACAAAATTAAGATGCTGTTAAATCTTTAATCAATTAGAAGGTTTGAGTTGATTTAATATGTTTAAAGGCTTTAATTTGCATTGTTAATTTTGTTAATAGGACATGTTGGGCTTAAGTAAACCATTAGCCACCCAGGCAAGTCGTGGGCCTCAAGTTCAGCAACCACCGCCATCCAATAGGTAAACTTTCACTTTAACTATATGAAGTTACTTTCGAATAGTCAGCCTCGATCTTGCAGTTAAGATGACAGCAAAACTATGCATGTTAGGTGTCATTACCGTGTGAAACTAGCAACAACTTCTGGTATCTGCACATGCACAGTTAAATGCAGAAATCCACAAGTTGCCTGTGTCTTCCTTGCACCTGTACAACATCCTCTGCTAAAGTTCTTGCAGAGAGCTCTCTTCAAAATTCATTAAGTAATGAAAACCGCCCCTTTTATCTTGTAATATCATTCTTAAGAACGTATGAAAAATTATGTCTCCTAATAGGGTATAATTGAGATTTTAGTGGTGTCATAAGCCATACCTACACTAATACCCACCCACCCCCCCCCCCCCCCCCCCCCCCGGTCCTTGAAAGCAAATATTAGTTGTGTAATGTCAATTTTTTCCATTATGATACTTCCATAGAATCATCGAATCTCTACATTGTGGAAGCAAGCCATTTGGCCCATTGAGTCTGAGGAGCATCTCACCCTGACCTACCCTATCCCTGTAACTCTGCATTTCCCATGGCTAATCCGCTTAACCTGCTTACCTTTGGCCTGTGGGAGGCAACCCACGCAGACACGGGGAGAACGTAAAAACTCCACACAGTCACCCAAGGGTGGAATTGAATCCTGGTGCTCTGAGGCAACAGTGCTAGCTACTGAGCCACCATGCCATCCATAGATATATAGTTTTTTAAAAAGTTATTCTGAAGGATATTTCAGCTTCCAAAATGTACACCCTGATCCTTATTTCACTCTGTAAAACCTATAAGAAGTGCAAAATAATTTGTTCGTTTTGCTTTTTGGTTGACTGTCAGAGAATTCTGCAATCAGATTAGCAGCTTAATCTGCTCGATGATATTACGGTTCTAGATACCTGGAGATCCCCTGGACTTGTTCGAAGATTTAAATTGAACTCATTAAAAGTAAAACCCATGCCACGGGCAATACAAGGTCTTTGTGCACAGCTTTCTTTTGAGGTCAATGGCAAGCCACTGTCTGCAAAATCCAGCTATGAACTGAAGTCATGAGAAAGCAAACATTTTGGTTACCTCTGACATACTTAACTGAGGATATTCCTTGAAGTAGCAATTTAGAGATTTGTACTTTTCATGGTCACTGAAATAATATCTTCGTGAAGAATTGGCTTTGAAGTAAAAGGAATGTTTTTATTTTAAGATCAGAAAAAAACTGTGTTTAGAAATTATTTAAGAATGTGTCAGTTTCATTTTTTTGCATGATCAGAGTCTATTTCAAAAAACCACAAATCTAATTTCAAACACAAGATATACTGATATTCTGTTCCTTATAATTTACAATTTAAAATTGCTTATAGCTACTTTGCTATATTTTAAATTTGGTAATTTTAGATGTTCAAAACCATTTTCCATGAGACTTTACTGTTAATGATGGGGAATCAGTACACAATAGGCTACTACACTTCTAAGATCTGATTTGAATCCTGCAAAGATAGGTAGGATCTTTTGTGTGACTTTGGGTAATAACCATCTAGTACTTGTGAGCATGGCACATATCTATAATAAATTAGTTAAACCTTATGGATAGCTTCTGTACTGAATGACATAGTGGGTGAAATTCTGAGTTATTTCTGGTTTATTTGAGAAATTGTGGTTTAAATAGCATCAACTGTGAGTTGAATAGTTACATTTAGAGAGTGTACAAAACTGCAGCCTCATCATGTGTAAATTTTAGGCCCATTTCCAAATTGTTGGCCAACTTGATTTTGATGTTTTTTTTCTATGTTCCACACTAAGACTTCCTATGACTTCTGATCAATTATGGCAAAATAAGGCCATTATTTTCCCATATGGGCTAATTATTAGCTCAGGATCTGGATTTTAAAAAAATTGATTCTTACAGCCAGTAGACTTTCATCTGTCAGTGTGATTTGGATTTGAGCAAGAGATAAAGGATCAATGTCCAAACTACCACAATCTTCTGGCACCAACTGGCACTATTCTAAGTGGATAGGTGCTTTGCCAGTCGGGGCAGTGTTTTCTTCTGTTCTTGCAGCCACCTAATATTGGATGAACTAGCTATAGGTTCCAAAAATGGCAACTTTTAAATTGGTCAGACAGCTTGGAAAACTTAAAAATAAATTGATTATGCACTTTGTCGAAAATAGTGCTGTAAATTCTGCTGCTTGTGTTGCTAGTTGCAATCTTTAAAATACCTGAATGATAGTGGTTTTAGCAGTATATTTAACCACAGCGTTATCCTGTGGGTAGCCATAATGCAACACTTCATCGTTTTTAAAATTCCTGTTTTTGAAGTCACACTGTTGAAACAGAAGTCAACAATATTATTTCTTTTGCGTGCAATCTGTACAATTAATTTCCTGTTCCAAAGTAAATTAGTTTCCTCAACTTCAAATGTTTTAATTTTAAAAATATGCTCTCTTTGGGATTGAATCTAGTTACTAGCCATGTCTTTCTGAAATTCTGAATATTTTTCTTCGCAGTAAATGCTTTTATAGATTTTGGGTATATTTTAGGGTCATTCTTAGAACAGAGAAACAAATCATTTAAGGGTATGACTATTTTATTTATACTTGTGAGAAGTGTTTTGATGTTGAGTCAAGTATATATCAAAAGATAAAAATGAAATGAAAAATTGGTCCTGTCTTATAATTATGCATATCTGCACTCTTGTTTTTCCTAGTGAAGGTGTCTAATAGAAAAGAAATTATGGAGAAAACAATCTGATTCATTCTTCTGTTTGCTGTTTTTCCTTGCTTTGATCATTACAGTTTTATGCCCTTTATACTTGCTTTATTTAATATTCAATTTGTCTCTGCTTTTGCTACCAATGTATTGTTTAGTACATGATTCATTAAAGCCTGCACCTCAGAAGTGTGATCTATTTGAATACTTTTGTAACTGAATATTGCAGCTCGTTTCCCTGTAAACTAGCTGCATTACTAAGCCTGACTTCTGAACATAGAATTACTGATTTCCAGCGTCCGTGGTTCTTTTTTTTTTGTGGAGAATTACTTAAAGCATGGCATTTAACAAGTTCTGCCATTACGATCTCACTAACAGGAGTCACCTCTATGACCCAAAGAAGAATTCAAACTGTCAAGAATATCCAGACAAATACAAATAGGAAATCTTCACTGTCTATTTTTCATACATTTAGTACGATTTTATCTTTACTGCATGCATGTTTTTCATAAATTCTGTATCGTTTAAAGCAATAATGTTCGCATGTTTAACATTAGAAGTGGTCATTTTTGATGGCTAAATGACAATGAATGGAACACACTAGAGTGTGTTGTGAAGAAATGGAAATGAAAATCCAAATGGGGCTAATCAGAGATATGGAAGAGATGAATGGCTAATAATGAATAATCAACCACAAAAGACACTGAGAGAAGTAATTGAAATGTCCAAGGAACAACAAGCAATCTAGTTGAGCTAGAAAATGAAAAATATAATCCAGTCAAGAGGAAAAATGCACCACAGTCACAGGGAATTTTGCCTGTGAGTAATTAAGGTGGTCCCAGCCCTGTAACAGGGTGAGAAACTTAATTGAGAGTGATAAACAGTAGTGCTTCATGTGGTTCAGCCAGGTCCAGTAATGGATGATAAATCATCAAATGCCAGATCAATTCTACACCCTTTGTACCTGAAGGGGAGATACATGCAAAATTGAGCAGTGATATAGTTGAGTTGTGTAACACGATGCAGTGGTTTTATAGATTTGGTCAAGGAAACAATTTCCCATAAAGGGGAATAACCTTAAAAGCAGAGTTAGACTTTTTAAAAGCAATATCAGCAAGCACTTTTTCATGCACTCCACCAAAAAGCTGTTGAGGCTGGGCAAATTCAAGATTTCAAAGCTGATATTGATCAATTTTTTGTAAGCAACTTGGGGCAAAGGTTCCAAAGGTGCAGGTAAAGGAGTGGTTGAGCAGACTGACAACTGTAGAAGTGTTAGGGGAAATAGCAATCAAAGACTAAGCGGTTGAGAGTTTTGCAGTGCAACTGTAATTGACACGATGGAGAGGTTTTGTTTTCCTCAAGGGCGAACCTAGAATCTGGGTTTGGAAGGTGTTGGGTGATGTGTATGAAAGATACAAAACTGTAGTTGGAAATGGGTTTGACTGTGATCAGTATCACAAGAGTAGAGGCACCATGGCTGAGCATGGATTTATTTAAAGAATCAATATGCATAGAGATAGCAGGGAACAAGAAAACAGCAAAATCAAAAGGGAGCAGGTACAGAGACATGATCTGGAGATGGGCATCAGCTGATGGGTAGTTGTTCAGTGCAGATGAGGAGACAAAAAGTGGGTGATATTTTGGTGAGAAATTTGAGAAATGCATGCTTTTGGATGGCCAATCCAAAATCAATCCTCAGTAAACTTTATAATAACTAACATGACACAATTGTAAGTGCAAATGCATATATTTCTGAAGAAAAGGTACCCATCAAGTATAATGGTTTTAAAAAGATATAGTACATATTCATTTGGATTTCAATGATATACTTTCCAATTGCCACTATTTGTTTGCTCTGAAAAGCTTTCTGGATTTCTGTCATCACTAGAATACCTTAGCAAAAAGTCTTATTTATTTTTCCAGCCACTTGGACAAGAAAAAATTATCCTGTTGTCAAATCATGATACTCTTCAAAAATGTATAAATAGCAGCAGTTTCCACATACTAAAAAGTAGCAGGCACTCTCCAAATATTACCAACATACCACTCGCATTCAGTCTTTCCAAAGCTCACTGGTTGATAAATAGGGAATTGTCATCCATGCCATAAAACAAATGACCGGGCCAAAAAGTGTTGTGAGCATTAAACATTATTTGGAGCATAGCAATTCCTTTTATGTCTCAGTATTTTAATGCTTCTAAGTTTATTAATTTTTTGTTTTAATGTTGTATCTATTTGATCACTATTTTGGGATTGGAATCAAATATCCACAACATGCAGTATGATTATCCTAAAGTGCCTGAAAATGTGATGTTACAGATTTTTGCAACCAGTTCAAAAAATTGACATGAACTTGACTGATCTTCTGGGAGAATTGCAACGTGACCCTTGGCCTGTGCCGCAGGGGAAAAGACCACTGAGATCTACTGGAGTTGCTCTATCCATTGCTGTTGGTCTGTTAGAGGTATGTGCCCCTTCAGGAATTCCATTCTATGGAGCTAATGTATTACCGGATACAGTAAGACCAGTGCTAACTCTTTTTGGATTCATTATAACCATATGAATTTTCCTTATACTTTCCAATCTACTAGAAGCACAACCTGAGCACTTCAAGTTGTTGGTTAGCTGATGATTTGTCTAAATGCTAACATGCCAGATCGTACCCCATTTCCATTCCCACCTTTCTTTTTTTCTCTCTCTCTCTCTCTTCTGAGTGAGAGATGTCGTTGACACGGCTGTTTCCTTCAGCCGGAGTCTGGGATTTGTTGTTGTGTAATCAAGGAATCTTAAACTGCATGCATGTCAAAATAGTCTAGATCCTAACAGACTACAAATTCACTCATTATATCGGCATATTCTTCTTGTTTATGTTTTGTTCATAAAAATAATAAGTACACAATAAAAGGAAGTATTTTCTTGCTGTCCATTGTATCTGTTATGAATAGTACAAGGGAGGGAGCTATAAGGCCTTTTTTTGGTCTTTGTGGTTCTCAGTACAAAGATTTTGCAGTGGATCAGAATGCATGGCAAGTATTTGTGGCCAGAGTAACACCAGCATTTATTCTTTAGGGTAGAATAAATTTCATGGAATCGTGTATTGTTGCGATTTAATGTATGCTTTAACATGGCTGTTGTCCAATGTGTAGGTTGCGGTGATCTATTTCAATAAGTTATTGTGTGTTTCTCTGCAAATACTAGGTTTTTCTCCCAAGTGCTTCTTAACTGATAAAGTGTAGTGTTTTTTTCTGACACCTGTATATCAGTTTTCTACTACTGCTTTGGGGATTGCAAGGTTTGCCAAAGTAAAGAGTAAACTAAGGAAAACACGTGGAATTTCAGTCCTTATCCCTTGCCATGACAGGGGGCAGAAGCAAGATTGCTTTTTGGTCAAGTGCTGCATGGCTATTTTCCCTAACATCTCTACAAGAGTTGCCAAACGAGGAGACCAGAGTCTATCTTTACTCATTTTTAGATTTATTCCAGTGAGACATTGTAAGTGTCTGGGTGCTAATTCTATAACTTGGTACCAGTGTCAATAAATGTCCCTTTAAATAAGAAGTGTCGGTTGAAGATTGAACGTTCTGTTTTTATGCTGAGAAGAAGGTGTGTGATGTATTCGAGGGTTCACAGAATCTGTTTGGTTCAGGTTTTTTTTGACATACGTTTATTTTTTCACCCCCCCTTTAAGGTATAGTGGGGAGGTGATGGAAGGATTCCTGGGCTAATTAGCCATCCATTGAACAAGATAATGAATGCTTTTTACATACCCAGCAAGTCCTAGTATAGGACTTGGACTTAGACTTGGATTTGAACTTGAGCTGTTGGCCCTGAGGGGAAGTCATTACCACTGTACCACAAGACCTCTCTCTTCCTTCGAAGTATTATCTCCTCCATTGCCAACTTCACCTGACTATGTTTATGAGAATTTGCCACATGAAAAATGCTGCAAAAATAGCTTGATTTTTGAATTGTATTTGTTTTTTTTTCCATAAAAAAAATGCAGTGGTGTTGCCTTTTAATACCTGCAGAGGGAGAACCCAAGCTTGGAAGAAATAAGCTGCCAATAGTTGTTATTTTTGTAAGCTGTTGAAGCTGGAGAACAGTTAGAAAGTTTAGATCTGTGATTGCAAGAGTTTTGTTTAGCAAGGTTTTCAAGAATTAAAAAACCAAAGCGGATAGATTAAGATACAGATTAGCCGTGATCCATTTGAAGAGCAGACCAGACTCGGGGATGAGATTAGCTTGTGCCTATGTTCCTGATTGTTGAATTACAGCACAATAGCAGGCTATTGACTTTATATCATGTCTATGCCAGTGGCATACTCGTCAACTGCAACTACTTATTATAATCTCATTACCCTGTCCTTTCACTGTACATTTTTCTTTATTTTCAAATATTTTTCCAAATTTCTAAATTGGATGGTTTGTGCTTCTAGAGCACTTACGACAAAGCCGTAGATATTCCCATCATTCGTTCAAGGATCAAGTGTGGGCATGTACCATTCTGGCATCAGGCACCGCCTAAGGGCAGTTGTAACCTGTTTATTTATGAAATTATTGCCAAATGTGTGCATATCTCCTTGTAAATATTTTTGATCAACTGTCTGATTGTTCACAACAATTCAATCAATAACCATTCTTTAACAGTTAGTAAGCCCATTTTAGGCTATTAGTATACATGGACAAGGGCAGCAGGTACATGGGAACATTTGCCATCTGCAAATTCCCTTCCCAGCCAATCACCGTCTTGACGTGGTTGCCTTTCGTTCATTGTTGCTGGATCAACTTCCTGGAATTCCTTCCCTAATGATATGTGGGTCTATCTACAGTATGTAAGCTACAGTAGGTCAAGAAGGTAGCTCACCACCACATTCTCAAGGACAAGTGGGGAAGAGTCTGTATGCTGGTTCAAACAGCAATGCCCGCTTCCCACAATTGAATTAAAAAATTTCATTTGCTCAGATTCTCACGTTCATAAAAACTGGATCTCGTTGTATATTTCTCTGCCTTTTTCTTTACATTTATAGTACTTGCATTCACCCATTTTACATTATTACTTTGTAAAGCTTTATACATTTACATTCCTTGTTAATGCTTACTTTGCTATTTCTCCGGAACTGACATTGCATTCTGAATGTGAAAAATTTAGTTATTTCCTTATAATTTTAGCATGTTAATTGAAACTCGGACTAAAAGGTCAGTGGAAATATGGATATAGAATTGTCTAAGAGACAAATAGTGGAAAACCGTGATAAAAATTTGAGTTTGAATTGGAGGGAGGGATAAGGTTCTGTTCCCCAGGCATTGCTTTGAAGATCATTGCTGTTTATATCAAAGAAAATTACTGCGGATTATAGATATCTGAAACTGAAATTATAAATCCTGGCAGCTTGTGAGAGGAGAGACACATTAACTCTTCTTCTATCTGCAAATGCTGCCTGACCTGCTGAGTGTTTCTAACATTTTCTACTTTGGTCTTGAGTGTAGATGGCATAATTTCAAAGTTTACAATGAATTGAAACTTAAAAATGTCGTTAATGGTGAGAAGGGTCACAACGGACTTCAGAGAAATGTGAAATGATTTTGGTAGGATGAATGAGGAATAGACAATATTAGTAAATAGTACAATTTTGAAGGGAATTCAGAACAGACAGATCTTGGGTTACGTCTTTAAAGATGGTAGGATGACATTAGGACGATACTAAAGCAAATGGCATTCTCTGTTTTCTTAACAGAAATAAAAACGGAATAGGGTACCAAAGCAACTGTTGTCACTGTGTGTTAGTGATGGATAAAGTTAATGTTTAACGCGGTGAATCAGATGGGCTGCTTTTTGCTTGATGGTTTTGAGTTTATGTTGGAGCTGCAATCAATCGGGAATGCAGAGAACAGTCCATTGTATTGCTGATGTGTGCCTTGTAGACAGTAGTCAGGATCCAAGAAGGGGAGAGGTTAGTTATTCCTACAGAATTCCCAGCTCCTCTGATCTACTTCTACAGCCACAGTATTTATGTGGCTGGTCCAGTTCAGTTTCTGGCCAATGCTAATCCTCAGTTGTACTACTTGGGGTGAATTGAATTGTCTGAAGTATGGCATCTACACTGCTGTGAGCATGAGGAAGCTAAAATAGATCATACTGTCAGCATTTCTGACTGAAGAGGATTGCAAGTGCTTGATTCTGTGGCGATAATGCAATTGAATTTCATAGGAAGATAGTTAGATTCTCTTTTGTTAGAGATAATCATTACCTAGCACTTGTGTGGCATATTTGTTACGTGCTATTTAGCAGCCCAAACCTGAATGATGCCCAAGTCTTGTTGCTTGTAGAGTACAGGCAGCTTCTGTATCTGAAGAGTTGAGAATACTGTTCAATGTTATGCAGTCATCAGCAAGCAGTCTACATCTGGTCATATGATGCAAGGTAGGTTGTTGATGAAATAGCTGTAGTCCTGCTCTGAAGAAAACCTGTAGCAATACCCTGGATTGAGGTGATTGTCCTCCATTAACTAAACCCTGATTCCTGTTAACTTCAGTTTTGATAAGAGTCTTCGGTGCCATACGGTCAAATGCCATCTTGCCATTTCACCTTACAATTTTTAGTTACAACTTTGCAGTCCTTGTTTGGCTGTAATAAGATCAGGAGCCAAGTGGCCCTGATGAAACCCAAACTGGGTATCAGCGAAAAGGTTATTGTTGTGTCACTGTCACTTGATAGCACTGTTGACAACGCTTTCCATTACTTTGCAGATGATTGAGAGTCAAATGTTGAGGTGGTAATTAGCTACATTGGTTTAATCCCGAAAGGTTTGTAGGGATATGGGACAAACACAGGCAAATGGGACCAGTTCAGGTTAGGAAAACTGGTCAGCATGGACAAGTTAGGCCTAAGGGCCTGTTTCCGTGCTGTATGACTCAATAACTTTGGCAGACAGAGTCTACCTGGATGATTTTTCACACTGTTGGTTAGATGCCAGTTGTAACTGCACTGCAACAATTTGGTCTGGGGAGTCACAAGTCTTCAGATCTACTCCATCAAGTTGTCAGGTACCTTTGCCTTCAGCCATATCTTGATATTTTCTGTAGTGAATTAAATTGGCTGAAGACAGGCTTCTACACTGTTGGGCGCTTGAGGAGAAAACCAAGCAGGACCATAAATTGAAAATTTCTGGCTGAAGAGGGTTGCAAAGGCTTGAGCCTTGTATTCTGCATTGATATGCTGGGCTCCTGCATCGTTATGATTGTGATACTCTTGCCAACTCCAATGAGTTATTTATTTGTCCACCATGATACATTCCAACATCTATTACCATACTTGATTGCTTTTTGTAACTGCACAGACAGGTAATGTGTTGTCTATGTTGACATTTAAATCTATCTTGCTTATTCACAACTTAGCCGTTTGGCATTATGCAAAATAAAACTGACCTATCATGCTGTAATCGTAAAAGTTAATCCTGATAATATCACTGACCAGCTCTGTAGGCATTGACTTTCCTTTTCTTTTATCCAATCACGTAAAGTTGGAACTTGTGCAGAGAAACGTATTGAATTCCTTGTAACACTGCTGCATCAGAATTGGCATTCATTTCAAATAATAAAAGATAGGATGAAGTATGTAAATTATAGAAGATTTAGAAAAAGTTATCCAAATAAGTATAAGTTATTCAGGATTATTATCTTAAAGCTCATACAGAAGTACTAATAAATTGCCATATTGTGTATGAGTGGTTTTGATTAATTTCTTAACAGGCTGTATTTGCTCCTATGTTTTCATTTATGTTTCTTCTTTTAAAATAGTGCACTTTCCCCAATACTGGAGGTCGTGTGATGTTGTTCATTGGGGGCCCAGCCACACAAGGACCAGGAATGGTTGTGGGTGATGATCTAAAAACACCTATCAGGTCTTGGCATGATATTGAGAAAGACAACATTAAATATATGAAGAAAGCCATGAAGGTAAATATTATGCACATCTTTTCCTAAATTGGAACAACAGTAGGCCATTTAGCCCTTCAAGTTTGTTCTGCTTTAATTTGAAATCATGGCTTATCTGTAATCCAGCTTCATAAGACCACTTTTGTCCTATATCCCTTAATACCTCTGAATAGAAAATTACCACTATTTAACCAGGGAGACAACACTCCAAAATTAACATGCCTGAACAATATGAAAGCTTTTAATTGATTTAAGAGATGCGGCATAGATTAGTGTCCGATTCAACCTGAGCAACTGTTACTAAGACTCGACAATTAGATTACCTAAAGGCTGGAACCAATGATGGGTCCTCAGGAACAAAAGAGGTGATGTATGATAACAGGAAGAGAAACCATTGCAGTGATTGCTTCGCTAATTAGATTGAGAATAAAACAAAGCCAGTGCAGCTTCACCCATTGGATGATGGGGGAAAACCTACTCCTCTTTTCCCCTCAATCCTTTTCTGTCTTACTTTCCCTTGTTTTTCTCTCAATTTCCCAATGCCTACCCTAACCACCTCATACCCAAATGCACCTGCTCCCTCCCCTTGCATTAACAATTTTATATACAGAGATCCCTCATTTTAATGCTTTTAAAACAAAATAGTAAGAAACATTGTAACATAGCACTGCGTTTGAAACTAGTTCAGCAATGCAACGATATTTATTTAGAATGTTGGCTTTAAGATCTATTATGGTCAATGACCATAATAAAAAAAATTAGAGTAAGCATGTATGTTGATCCAAACAGCAGATTGATCATCTTTGTGTATAAACTAATTATTTCCTTTCTCCATGTTTATGCATTCATTCTGAATCCTCTTCCACTTATTATTCACTCTTCCTGTCCAATATTGGGAATGAAGAAACTGATGGTAACACAGATGACTCGTTTCTGATCTTGGCAATGTTGCATATTTCAAAACATAGCATTAAAAACATAAGCAGGTAGATCAAATGATTCCTCAAGCCTGCGTGGCCATTCAGTATGATTTTGGCTAATCTTCTGCTTCAGATTTCCAGCCCATTTCCCACACTCCTTGATTCCCTGATATACCAACAATCTGTCTATCTCAGCCTTAAATATTTTCAGCGGTAGAGCACCCACAATCTTTTGGGATAAACAGTTCCATAGGTTCTGTCATGTATTGAGTGAAGAGATTTCTGCTTCTCTTAGTCCGAAATGATTGTCCCTTGATCCTGAGGATGTGCCTGTTTTCTAAATTCCCCAGCCATGGAAGCAGCTTCAGTAAATAACCGTTCAAACATCTTCATTCTTCTTAACTCCCATTCTTCTTAACAATATGGTCCCAGTTATGCAACATGCTAATATATTATCCCAACTTATCTTGCTCGGAGTCATAGAGTTACACAGCAAGAAAACAGACCCTTCAGTCCAACTGGTCCATGCTGACCAGATATCCTAAACTCACCTAGTCCCATTTTCCAGCATTGGGCCCATATCCCTTTAAACCCTTCCTATTAATGTACCCATCCAGGTGCCTTTTAAATGTTGTAATTATATCCGCCTCCACTACTTCCTCTGGCTTGTCAATGCTTTTGGAAGTCAAGTATTCAGCATTTCCTGGTTTCCTTTTATCTACCCCAGTAGCTACATCCTTAAGAAATTGCAATTAATTTGTTAAAGATGATTTCCTTGGGTAAAAATCATGTTAACCTTGATCATATGATTTTCTAAGTTCATTGCTAAGGTTTTTTTAGTAGATTCCAGCAGTTTTCAGATGAATGTTGGATTTTAGTTTCTTGAATTTCTCCAATACTTTATTTCCATTGATATTAATTAACTTAGTTTTCTCTCTTATTAATCTATTGGTCAGTCTCTCTTTCTGGAAAGTGACTGATGCCTTGTAACATGAAGACAATACAATATCTGTTCAGTGTCTGCTGTTTCTAGGATAATTTTTGCTGTTTCTGTCTCTAAAAGGAAAAGCATTATTTTAGGCACACTCTTCCTTTTTGCATACTTATAAAAGCTCTTGCTATCTGCTTTTATAGTCCTGGTTAGTTTACTTTCTCATTCTGTTTTCTTTCCCTTTTCAATCAACCTTATGGTGTCCTTAGGGGATCAAAGGTTACTTAGAGAAGGCAGGAGAATGGCGTTGAGAAATATACCAACCGTGATCAAATGGTGGTGCAGACACGGTGGGCTGAATGGCCTAATTCTGTTCCTGCATTTAATGGTCTTTGTTGGTTTCCAAGACCCACAGAATCCTTAGACCTGTCATTCTTCTTTGCAACTTTATAGGCCTCCCTCTTTCATCTAATGTGCTCTTCAACTTCCTTAGCAACAGTTGTATTGTTTTTGCTTAGCTTTTTTGTTTTCCAGTGGGATATATTTTTATTGAACAGTTGAAAGTACTGTTTATCGTTATACTTTTTGATTTTTGGCCATGCAACTGGACAAGCTCTCCCCTCTTGTTTAGAACTGAAAAATGCTGCTTTCACACAATTTGGAATTCAGTTTTATCATGATCATCTTTTCTCAGCAGATTTTTTCTTATAAAATTGCTATTTAACCTTGCCACATTGCAAATTACTAGAACGTTTATTCCTAGTTTAGTCAAAATGCATTTTGAAATGTCAAAAAACCACCTTAGAAATTCATCGTCCAGGCATTTCTGCCAGTTTGAGTTGTCCAGTCGAAGTGAAAATTTCTGTAACCCACTATTATGACATTGCCTTTGCTACGAACTGCAATTATTTCTCACTTAAACTTCTAATCAACAACATAGCCACTGTCAAGGGGCCAATTAGTTACTCCTGATGATGTTTTTCAGACTCTTGTTATTCTTAATCTCCATACTGATTCCAGCACACACTCTTTGTAAGAACAACTTGATGCTCCCAAACCCCAACCAGTTTCCCCCTTGGCCAGAAATTTTGTTTTCTTCAGGTGGTTATCCAATTCCCCTAAAAGTCAATTTTTACTTCATATTATAGATATTGTAACGTTAACTTATCTGAAAAGCAGACTTTTCAAATCAAAATGGATGGAAAAGATAAATGATACTAATTGTACATTTACGATTTCAAAACGTGGCTCCTTTTTTATAGGAGACATTGAGTTGGTTTGACATTTCAGTATTTTAACATTTACTCTTAATGTAGCACTATGAAGCCTTGTCAAATCGAGCAGCAGCAAATGGCCATGTTATTGATATCTACGCTTGTGCATTGGATCAGACTGGTCTCAATGAAATGAAATGCTGCCCAAATCATACAGGGTGAGTAGTCTTTGGCTTAATGAAATCAAATTACTGATCGTAATGTGCCAAAGCCAAATCTTAATGTATGAAATGTGAAGGCAGCAATGATGCAAGTGCAGTGAATATAATTCTGTTTCTTTTCCTGAATGTGTTTGATGTAGGTTCATCTAAACAGTTTTTAGTTTTTGCGGTTTTCCAAACAAAATCTATCTTGCCGCAAGATATTCTACTTTTCCTTTTGTATATCAACGATCAATCTGTTTTGGGGAGGGGGTGGATGGTGGTGGTGTTAAAAGCTGAAAAGAAAGATTCTCGGGGGACCTTTTTCTCTCTAGTTGTTATCTGATTAACTAAGTCCATCCACCATAATCCAATGAATTTTGTCCTACTTCTCGATTTGTGTAAAGGTTTAATGCTTTAGTCTAGCATAATTGCTTATGCTGTTTATGCAGGCATGAATGTTCCATGCAAATTTGTAGGCTATCATGCCTATTAGTAGTTTGGTTTGACCATCAGAAAGACAAATATTATGGTCCAGGATATTGGCATACCATCATCAATCTGATACAAGGGCAGCTGAAAATGATAGTCATGAAATCTGGAGGCTGATTGTTTGGATGGGCATTTGACACTGGTCGCCAAGGAGAGGGCCCAGGAAAAACAGGCCAGCAAATCTTGCACTTATCTTCCTCTGCCATAGCAGATTTGGCTTCTGAGTCACACCGGGTGACATTTAACATAGAATTGACCACAAAATACAACAGTCATCATACAAGTGTGCATATTGTTCTGTTACAGATTTAGGTGGTTAGAAAATATGTAAAAAGGCTTGCAGCTGTTCTCTC
Organism: Rhincodon typus; assembly: GCF_021869965.1. NCBI lineage: Eukaryota > Metazoa > Chordata > Chondrichthyes > Orectolobiformes > Rhincodontidae > Rhincodon > Rhincodon typus. The sequence continues at coordinate 54,118,771 of NC_063339.1, read as the reverse complement.
TTTTACTTTACTGAGTTGAGAGGATACATAATGAAATCTTGCAATACTTTCCAACGCTCATGCATCTTGACATGTTCCTATAAAAGCTTCCATCTTCTAACATGTTAGTGCTTAAGAAAATATAGATGTTTTACTGTTTCTTTGCCTCTTACAGATTAACATACATTTTTAAAAACTGGATTGTTTTAAAAATAACTTGAAGTTCCATACATGGTAACTGTTTCTGGGCATAGGATTATTACCTAATGGGTATCTGTTATTAACTGTTGCGATGTGATTCATTTCTGAGGAATGAAGCCTTGTAATTTGGAAGTATTGCAATACGGAAGTACCTGCAATGCCCTTGAATTGCCGATATCTTCTGTTTTAAGGAGTAGCAAATATGCAAGTTGCAGCTTCTAACTTGGTTTTGAATTTTGATTAATTGGAAAAGAATAACAGTAGTTGTATCTTATCTTGTAATTCAAGTTTTTATGTTAACAAACTTAACATGTTTGATATCAGAGAACTTACATTTGTTATCAGTCTCAAGAATGTCTAACTTCTTGGTGCTCCCTGTGCATGGTAACAAATACATAGTTTGTGCTTCTCCACATGTACTTGGAAAATTCTGTTAAATATCTTGTTTTGCAATGTTAGTTACATTTTTTAAACTTGTTTGAATATCTAATGCTTCCTTAAAAAAGCCACGTTTTAATAATGGCGCATAAAAGCTGGCAGGAACTATAAATTGCTCATTTAAGTCATTGGAACTATTCTGTTGACTTGATATGCTGAATATTTGGATTGAATTGAATAGGTTTTTTGTTGCAGAGCTGGCCATCCTGATACAGCATATCAGGTCTTAAACACAATCATGTGGATGTTCTCAATTTTTATAGATTTTTAAAATTTGTTTTAGAATTACATTTATTCTCCTCTTTGCCTCTCAGTTCTACTGTTGTTCATGAATACAACTTTTAGCTGTTGTGGATACAGATTCCTGATCATCCCAAAAGATGAACTAAAACAATGGAAGAACAAACTCTTCATCTAATTTCTTTACATCCTACTATAAAGACTTTTGACCAATCAACGATGCTCAATAAACATACTAAAGCTGAAAACTGACTTTTTTCCTTGGGCAAACTTGTGCATTGATGTTGCTTAAGTGGGATTTGAACTCTATCAGTTGACAGTCCTCTCAGCTTTAAATTGGCAATTGAATGAGCTGGCATTTAATCTTATGCTTTTTGTTTTAATAATCATTTTTCTTCCATTTTATTTGATGATAAACCCCTTTTTTTTCAGGGGTTACATGGTGATGGGAGACTCCTTCAACACATCCCTGTTTAAGCAAACTTTTCAGCGAGTGTTTACAAAGGATATCCAGGGACAATTTAAAATGGCTTTTGGAGGAACACTAGAAATTAAGGTAATGCTGTTTGACTTAATTCTCACCATAATCTTTTTATTATTACAAGCTGCGATTGGAGCCTTGGACCTTCCTGAATTCTAAAGATTTCCAGAAATCAAGCTATCAACTATCAGATTCCCTGAGATGATCACAAGCTCCATTATTGGAATGCAAAATGAGTGCCTATTTTATTTCATTAGTTGAGACATTATATGAAATGTTATATTTGGATCAGAATTTCTGTCACATGTAAATTGCCAGGAAAGCAACAGTGAAAATGGAGCTGGATCTCTGTGTGAGGCTATTTATTGGCCTACAGCTTATTTTAAATTACTCTACTAGCAAACATGTAATTATGTTTTTTGCCCAAGCAAGAATGAAGACATTTTTGAATATTCCCTGCATAGCCTTCAGTTTGAAGTTCTTATAAGAATTATTTTCATGGTTTTGTATCACTAGTCACTTTAGGACGAATGTTCTTTAATTAAGACTGTCTCAGAATCAACAGTAAACTACCTTTCAAAAGGCCATTCCCAACTTGTTCCCTTGAAGTCAAGAACCAATGTTAATAACCAAAAATCTTTGATAATTTAAAGTGTGTATAAAATGAACACTGGCAGGAAGTACCTGTTACATGTTTTCCAAATCTAGCTCATTGTATTCCTGTGTTATCTAGTTTATTCATCAATAAATAAATAGGAATGTTAAGTATGTCATCCAAAATGTGTATCAGATTTTATGCTTACGTTTTTGACATGTTGCTAAGAAGGTTGATTTACTTTACTGTTTTTAAGAAACAATTATGTCATTTTTTTAAATCAAAAGTACAAAGTCGTGCAATGTTACTTACTTGCAATAATTGGAATAACTTCCACAATTCTGTATCTGATGGTGTAATTTAACTCTGAATCAGAATTACACACCAGAAGTTAGTAGAATTGCTCATGCACTTTTAAAATAAGTTATCTTGCTTAGCACACAATTGTACATGGGAAATAATTGAATGGAGTAATACTTTTTGACATTCTTATTTTGATATTGGACTTGGAAAGTTTATTTTTAGTTGAAGATGCATACCTGTTTTAATACTTGAAATGACAGCAGTTAGATTCCTTTATATCTTAAACTTTCCTAGACTTAGATCTAACTTGTTTTTAATTAAATTCAAGCACAATTCTGCATTGAAGGTGTATAATTTTAAAAAAAACTTATTTCCTCTGAAGACATCAAGGGAAATCAAGATTTCTGGAGCCATTGGACCCTGTATATCACTTTGTGCTAAAGGACCTTGTGTGTCAGAAAATGTGAGTAGTCTTCTGTTTTTACTAATTCTTAACACAGATAATATTACCAAAACAATATGCAGTTCATGAAAAGAATTGCAGCAAGTGATTGACTGTCCTTTTGTTTGGAACGATCTTATTTATCTTTCATACTTAATATGAAATTAGCACTAAAGTGGTAAGGGGAGTAAATTTTGTTGAACCACAGTTCAAGTAATAGTGTGACCAGCCAATGGTACAGGTTTCATGTCACTTCTAAATCTTGAAAGGGGAAGTGTTATTGTGAGAACCACATTCAATTGTGGTAGATTTTTGAAGTTGTGCATGTATCCAGCAAAGTTGCACTGGAAGAAGAAATTGATGTGTAGGACTGTAGAACAGGGAAGATGATTTTAGCGATTCAAGAGTTTGCAAAGGGATGGAATATTTCATATACCTCCTGTTTACAGCGGTAAATTGCTTGGAGTTTTGGGATGCCATGGATAATTAAAGCAGTTAGAAACTGTTTAATGTCAATAAATATGGAGCTGGAAACAGCACAGCACATCTGACAGCATCCAAGGAACAGGAATGTCAACATTTTGGGTCAGAAGCCTTCTTCAGGACTGGGCTCCGACCTGAAATGCTGACTTTCCTGCTTCTTGGATGCTGTCTGACCTGCTATGCTTTTCCAGCTCCAAATTTGTTGACTCTAGCTTCCAGCATCTGCAGTCCTTTCAGTCTCCAGAAACTATTCACAGTTGCAGTGAGGATGATAAGAATAATGCAAAGAAATAAGTAAAAGGCTTTATAGCAAGAAGAAGTGAGGTAGATAATTCAAGAAAACTCAAAAGGCATATTTGTGAAAAAAGCACTTAAAAATGTGGTACAAAAAATCCAACAAAGTGTAGATGTTGGAAATTAGAAACAAAATCAGAAATTGCTGGAAAAACTCAGCAGGTCTGGCAGTATCTATGGAGAGAAAGCAGAGTTAACATTTCACATCCAATGACCCTTCTTCAGAACTCCTGCAAAGAAGTTTAGACCTGCTGAGTCTTCCCAGAAATTTGTTTTTGTTTAAAAATGCAGAAATTTTCCTGAAAAAGACATTGTCAATTTGAAGAGATGATCAGATCAGATAGGTGCACATGAGAGATATAAAGAAATAAATTTTTGCGAGGCTGTAGAAATGATATTTCATTGTACTGTCAAGTGTAGTTATGTGCTGGAACAATGAAAAGAGGCCAGTGTAGAACCTATTGTTTCAAAAGGTGTAATCTGCATTAGCATGGTCTAGATAGCTAAATATTATTGGGACAACTGCCAAGTTTATTGTTAAGGATAAGTGCATTACCATGCGCTTGAATAAAGAGCAAGTTAGAAGTTGCCAACAAAGATTTCAAAAAGGGCCAATAATGTTTAACAAACAAAATAGATCCATTGGAAGAAGTAAAAAAGGTGATATATAAGGAAAATGAATCCAGTGCAGTGTCTGTGGACTTTAGCAAAGTGCTTTACAAGCACAGAAATGTTGAAATTAGAAGCAGATATAGGCTTCAAGCCTTCTCTGCTGAAAATTGAAAGAAGTGCAGATGCTGTAAATCAGAAACAAAAACAGAAGTTGTTGGAAAAGCTCAGCAGGTCTGGCAGCATCTGTGAAGAGAAATCAGAGTTAATGTTTCAGGTCCGGTGACCCTTCCTCAGAACCGATGGTAGCTGGGAAAATGTCGGTTTATATGCAGAAGATAGGGTGGGGGGAGGGAGTAAGGGGTAAATGATAGGTGGGGATAGAGTCCAAAGAGAGAGAAGAACAGTTGGACAGACAAAGGATTGATAACAATCTGGCTAGGAGAGTGACTAACAATAGGTGGTGTGTAATGGCAGACTATGTGATAGCAAGGCCTGGTGTGTGGGATAGGGGGCAAGGACAAGAGTTCAGGCCCTAAAATTATTGAACTCGATATTGAGTCTGGAGGGCTGCAGGATCCCCAAGTGGAAATAAGATGTTCTTCCAGCTTGCACTGAGGTTCGTTGAAACACTGCAGCAAGCCTGAGACAGAGATGTTATCCAGGGTGGCTGGCAACTGGAAGCTCAGGGTCTTTTTTGCAGGCAGAACACAGATGTTCTTTGAAGTGGTCAACCCAGTCTATGCTTCATTTTCCCTAATGTAGAGGAGACCATAGTAAAGGACAAAGGGTATCCTATTGTTGTTGTAGGAGGGAAGAGAGGGCATGAGGGCGGAGATGGGTCTGACCTGGTTGAGGGTCTTGTCAACTAAGGTGCTGGGGAATCCCTGGTTGAGGAAGAAGGTGGATATTTCGAAGGCTTCCTTGTTGAAGCTGGCCTCATCGGAACATATGCAACAGAGACAGAAGTACTGGGAGAACGGAATGGAGTCTTTACAGGAAGCAGGGTGCAAGAATGTATAGTCTGGGTAGCTGTGGGTTCGGTGGGTTTATAGTGAATAGTTGTGGCCAGTTTGTCCCCAGAAATAGAAATAGATGTCAAGGAAGGGAAGCACGAAGTCAGAGATAGACCAGGTGGAAGTGAGGGCAAGTGAAAATTGGAAGCAAAATCGATGAACTTTTCCAAATCCGGACAAGAGAGGGAAGCAGAACCGATGATATCATTGATGTGTCGGAGAAAGAGTTGTGGGAGGGGGCTGGAATAGGACTGGAACAAAGAATATTCCACATACCCCACAAAGAGACAGGCATAATTGGGCCCATGCATGTACCCATGGCCACCCCTCTGACCTGAAGAAAATGAGACGGGTTAAAAGAGAAGTTGTTCAGTGTGAGGATGAGCTCAGTCAAGTGGAGGAAGCTTTCTCTGCTATTCAGTATGATCTTGGCTGATCATCCAACTCAGTATCCTGCGCTTGCTTTCTGCCTGTACCCTTTGATCCCTTTAGCCTTAAGAACTGTATCTAACTCCTTGAAAACATTCAATGTTTTGGCCTCAACTACTTTCTGGTACACAGAATTCAGTAAGCTCATCACTCCCTGAAGAAGTTATCATCTCAGACTTGTTTGTTGCTACATTTCGTTTCTGAGTGCCAACCAGTTCTCTTTTCATGTTGATACACTATCCCTAATCTCATGAGCTTTAACTTTACATGCTAACTTCTTATTTGAGACTCTCTTGAAAGTCTTCTGAAGATCTAAGAAAACCACAATACTGGCTTATCAACTCTATTAGTTACATTGTCAAAAAGTTGCAGTAGACTTGTCAAGCATGATTTCCCTTTTGTAAATCTGATTCTGTCACTGTTATTCCAAGAGCTCTGCTCTTAAATCTTTTATAATGGGCTGCAGTGTTTTCCCTACTACCGATGTCAGGCTAACTGGTCTATCATTCCCTGTTTCTTTCTATCTCCTTTTATTTAAACTAGTGAGGTTCCATTAGCTACCCTCCAATCCATAGGAACTGTTCCAGAACCTTAAAAGATGAACACCAACCCATCCACTTTTCTACAACTACTTCCATAAGTGCTCTGGGACGTAGATTATTGGGCCCTGCGGTTTTAGCAGCCTTTAATCTCATGAATTACCCGAACACCTTGTTTATCAATTCCTTCAGTTCCTCCCTCTCATCAGATTCCGCATTTCCCAACACTTTTGGGATGTCGTCTGTGTCCTCCTTTGTGAAGACAGAACCAAAATGTATATTTAATTGGTATACCATCTACTTGTTCCTCATTATAACTACCTCTGTTTCTGACTACAACAGAAACACTTCTCTTCTTTTAATCTTTTTCTCTACACATACCTATAGAAGCTATTCCAATCAGATTGTGTATTATCTCTAAGCTTACTCTTGATTTTCCTATCTTAATCAACCCATTTTTCCTCCGTAGCTAAAATCTAAACTGCTTCCAATCCTCAGGTCTGCTTTTTTTTTGACCAGTTTTCTTTCAATCAGTCTAATGCCATCCCTAATTTCTCCTCTCAGTCATGGTCAGGCCCCTTTTGCTGTTTTTTTTTATGCCAGACAGGAATGAACAATTGTTACAGTTCCTCCATCCATTCTTTAAATGTTTGCTAGTGCCAATCCGCAGTCATCCCTTTAAGTAGCTTTCTCCAATTTATCATGGCCAGCCTGTGCCTTATGCTATCGTAGTTTTCTTTATTAAGATTCAGGACTCTAGTTTCAGAATTCACTACATCACTTTCCATCTTAATGATGAATTCTAACATATTATGGTTACTCTTCCTCAACAATATGACAGATTATCAAACAAAATTATTTGCCCAGATTATCTAACCTCATTCATGGAACAAGAGCGCATGCCGCTGGCAATGTATTAACTTTGTCTTTTTATGCTAGAGTCTTCCATTCCTGCCTCCAGTTTTGAGATGAATGGGAGGCCTGGTCTTGAATGTTAATCCTAACAGGCAGAGGGGTGAGCCATGGCTGGAAGGGACACAGTTTTATTGTCAAGGACGGTGAGAGTGCAGTTTTGTTTTTGGGTGGGGAGGTGATGGTGAACAACATTGATGTTTGCAGAGGGATGGTCGTGCATTTGCACGTGGTGTGCACATGCAAATAGGTATGCAGTGTTGGGCGGCGCATATGTGCGCACGCACTGTTCATATGAGGTGTCTTGGGGTTGTCATTGTTTTGGATTCCTTTGATAGTCCACCTGAGCAGCCTTTACCGGTATTGATTCTAAATAAGTCAGCGTAACTTTTCTACTTCAACTGGTGACAGGAAAAGGGGATCCCTTGTCCATTTCTCATGTATTGGAAATTGCTGACTGCAGTGTAAGGTGAATTCCCAGAACTTCTACTGCCATTGTGACCCTCAATAATAAGCATTAGTTGATTTTCTGCAGTTGAGTTCAGAGCATTTAAGCCAACGAATATAAAATGAGCTCAAGTATATTAAAATAAATTAAAAATCAGAACAAGTGATAAGAGCAAGAAATGAGTGCATTTTTCTCAATGTTTGCAATGTGGATTATGTAAGTCAACGAAGGTTGAGAGAGTAATCGGCATACATTATCGTATGCTTCGTGAATATTGGTAGACAGTACAAGATCAAGGAAGTTATGTTGAACTGGTACAAGATATTAGACTAGCCTCAGCTTTAATATTGCAACCAGTACTAGGCACTGTCAACGCTCTAGGAAGTATACAAAGACGTTGGAGGGAATGCAAAACAGTTTGAGAGTGTTTCTAGGTATGAAGGATTTAAGTTATAAAGGTTGGAGATTTTGGTAGACTTTTCCTTCTTGGAGAACTCTAAGAAGAGATATATGATCAAAGTATTTAAGTATCCTGAGCAATCTGCACAGAGTACATGGGGAGGAAATATTCCCAGTCATTGAAAGTCTTGAGAGTAGATTTAAAGTAATGAGTAAGCAAAGCAAAAATGGTACAAGGAAAGATGATTTTATAAACTAGAGTGGTGAGGACAGGCTCAATTGAGGCATTTAAAAGGCAGTCAGATGCTTTTTGAAGATGAACAGCATGTAGGGTTATGAGGAGAATGCAGGAGAATGGCATCAAGTGAGTTGCTCATTTAATGACCTCTTTCATTCAGTGATGGAATTCTTTTCTGCAGATACTTTTGTTCATTTTTTGTATCAATGATTTTGATTTAGACTTGGACAGAGCATGCTACTGATGTTTGTAGATACCTGTTAGAGGAAATGTTCTTTTGGAGGTTAACCAAATTATGCTTCCATTGGTGATATCTGTGCTGGGAAGGAGCATGAACATCTTTGACATTATTTCCACCTCTCTTCATTCTCTATTGCTCTGAATTTTGGTACTGTTCTATAGTGATACAAGTTGTGGTATTGCTAATGTTATTTCTTCTTATTTTTGGATATGGATAGCTCTTTTACATGGAATGAATTTCTAATAAGACAGTAACAGTGCACAAATATGAGCGATGTTAGCATGGGTGATTTGATCAAGAAAGTTAACAAAGGACATCGATAAGCAGAGAAAACAGGCTACACAACGTAAAATGGAATTAAACATTATTAAGTGTAGATGGTGCACATTTGTTTTGCAAAAATGCATGCAATTTATGCTTCAGTGTAGGCTCCATGTTGTGGAAGAGACAAAGGATTTTGCTAAATTTGTCAAAATTACAACTGTGTTGCAGTAACAAGGACTAGGCATGCCAAATTGTAAAATCTTAATAGAATATATAGCTTAAAAAGCAATCATTTGACCTAACAGTCTTTGGCTATCTTTATTTACAGGAAATTGGAACAGGTGGGACATGCCAGTGGAAGATCTGTGGTCTGGACCACAATACAACTCTTGGTATATACTTTGAAGTTGTGAATCAGGTATGCAGGAAATAGATGTAATGGTATAGATCTGGTGCCTTGTTTCCATGATTTCTACCCCAGTGCTCCCAGACCTGTATTATCACCCCATTGAAAAGCTCCAGTGTACTCTGATCCTGGCATCGCTCGCTCAACATTGTGGGATCCCTGAAATTCCCCTCACTTACACAAGGGCTTACGCAAGCGCAGATAGACACACTCACAACTCACCCACACACAACCCACACCCACACACATCTCCCCCATACACCTCACAAACCTCTCACACACCCCGCTTCCTACACACACTGCCTTCTATCTGTTTCTAGGTAACAAATACCATCAAGTTACTACTTTTTAGAAGATTTATTGAGAGGATCGAGGCATCACTTATTGGGCTAGCATTCATTGCTCATTCAAATTGCCATTCAGAAGGCGCTTGTGGTCTGCCTTTTTGAACAGCTCAAGTTTGTTTAGTGTAGGTGCACGCATAATACTGGTCAAGAAAGTTCCAGGATTTTGATCCAGCAGCAGTGAAAGAATGATGATATTTTTCAAAATCAGGATGGTAAATGGTCTGGAGAGGAACTTGCAGACGGTGGTGTTCCCATGCACCTACTGCCCATGTCCTTTTAGATGGTAATGGTTGTAGGTCTAAAAGGTCCTGTCTAAAGAGTGTTGGTGAATTATACAATGCATCCTGTAGATGGTGCACACTGCTGCTTTTGTGCATCGGTGATGGAGGGATAAAATGCTCATTGCTGTGAAAGCAATCGAATGGATTAATTTGTCTTGGATAGTAGCAGGCCTCTCGAGTGTTTTTGGAGTAGTAGTTGCCCAGGCAAGTGGGAAATAATTCACCATATTCCTGACTTGTGCCTTTTAGATGGTAGCCAGGCTTTCTGTTGCATCAGAAGGCCCCTCTCCCAGTTCTGTACCTATGACATCATCTTCATTACCCACTATAAGTATAGAGTTTTAAAATTAATTACCTACTTCAAGGCCTTGCTTTTATTTGTATGTTTGTTTCTCTGCAATTTTGAGTCAAATATCTGACTCTGGACTTCAATCTTAGAAATATCACCAGCTGCGTTGCACTATGGTTCAGGGCAAATCTAACATGATTTATTGAAGATAACAAGGTGTAGAGCTGGATGAACACAGCAGGCCAAG
>NC_063339.1:54048435-54103650 GCF_021869965.1 Rhincodon typus | reverse complement strand
TACACCTTGTTATCTCAGATTCTCCAGCATCTGCAGTTCCTACTATCTCTGAGTAAAGGTAATGACTGGACAATACACTTCATGTTGAGGTAATTTTGCTATCAGCTGTGCAGCCAGAAGAGAGAATTTCAGCTGGTGCAAAGAGCAAGGCTGCAAAATTACAATTCCTGTTTTGCTGCTTTTGGATGTAGTCATCAATCCAAGAGCAACTTTACCAACCGGTTGGATGGTTTTAACTGGTCATCTTTTTTGTTGGAGAATAGCAGTAAGACATTGAGATTGGAGTATGGAGGAACAAGCTTAATCGAAAGGAAGGAAATAAGAATGCAAGAATCTCTTGACGCAAAGATTCAAACCTTTTAAATTATGTAGACCACTGTTTAGTATTGCCTGGCTGTAGCGGCATTGACTTTTTATTCTCTAGCTCAATATTTATCAATGAGTAAATACTTACTAGAGATAAAGAAAAATAAACTTAATAATCAGTGCAGACCGTTTTGTATTTAAGTGCGCCATATGATTAAGCAGCTGTCATTTGGTAATTCTTTTTTAATGTCAACAAGCTAACTGGCCAATATTTCAGAATTATAATTTAAGTTCATGCCACAATTTAGAGCTGTTTGAGATTCTATCTCAAAGATCATACAAAGATGAAATTTTACTGCAGCCTACATGCTATTTAGAAATTGTAAGCCATTTTGATTATTTAAAATTTGTAGGTGTGTTACCATTTTAAATGAATACATATAATTAAAATAAGTTGGGTAAAATAAAAATAGTGGGAGAGCAAAAGAGCTAACAAAACAGTAAAATTTCTTCCATAGCCCCTATTATGTATGAACCTAACCTAATCTGTAGTCATAGTTTTCATCATTTTCAATGAGTTAGTATTTAATTAAGTTAATTAAATTCTAAAGCCTTTTTGTAAAGATCAAACAATAACAATTTTTAATTCTGTAAAATAATGGCATTGTACTGTTTTTCCTGATAAAAGCATTGATCTCATAGAGAGTGACTTTATAAGCTCAAAGTAAAAGTGTAAAATTTTAACATTGCTCATTTGGATGTGATCTGAGAGTACTCTTTTAGCTGTTTCAGATCTGAAGTAGTTTAACCTTTTACAAATATTTTTAATGTGTTCAACACTTATGTTTTCTATAGTTGATGTTTATGCATGTTGAAGAGATGCAGTTAATTTAAATAGTTACTGTACTGAAACACATTTTTTTTAAAAAAGGCACACTTTTTGACCTTTGGTATTCTAGTTCATAATTTTTGTGTATCCTATTGTTTCTCATATTTTTTCTCATTTAAAGTAAGCTAGAATTAAACATTTACCTGAATAATAGTCATGCAGATACTGTTGATCCAGTTTTGTTTCCTTTGTTGTTCATGGCCTCACTCTTAGACTGAAGAATTTAGAAAAGTGGTCTAAACTTCAGTTAAGCATCCATTGAAAACTTTGCTTTGTAAAATAATTCCACTGGAGAAATATCTGTTTAATCTAACAATTTCAGCAAAGCAGATTGGAAAATGCCTTGAGTCAGTAGTCATAAGGTGAGTTTCATCCTATCCTGTTCTGTCTGCTGTTCATGAGGCAACTGAGTACATTTGCTTATGAGCTGGATATGACTATTATAGGAAGTGGGTGGTGAAATGAAAAACTGTCTCCATGGTAAAAATTGAATGCTACAGTACTTTGTGCTTTGTTGTTTCATTGACCCCATTATGATTGTTGCATTTTTGTGTGGTAAATTCTCAACCACCAAGTATTATTTTTTGTCTATTATCCTCAGCACAATGCTCCAATTCCTCAGGGTGGTCGTGGTGCAATTCAGTTTGTAACACAGTATCAGCATTCCAGTGGACAAAGGCGAATCAGAGTTGCAACAATTGCCAGAAAGTAAGTGTAAAATACAGTGGCTGTACAGGTATTTTTGAAATTTCGCTTGAACTTCTATTGAAGAATTAGGTGTGCATCACTAATAGAATTTGACAAAGATTCAGACTTGCGTTTGTGAAAATGCAGATATGTTGCTTGGTTTAAATTTGGATGTTCTGATTTTTATAAAATTAATTCACAATTTTCATAACCTCTATTGCCTTTTATTCTTTGAATTTCCTTCTGAGATTCACTTACTGAAGGCGCAGCATCCTTGTGAAATTTCTCACTGTGTGCACCATGCATGTGTGATATCTTGTTTCTTTAATATCTCCTTTGTGTTATTCATGATACGTTAGTGCTACCTGTTTCTTTTTATCTGGTGATTTTCATCCATTTTGCTCTCTATGTTCTCCATTATATTTTTCTGCCTCTTTTATTTTTCCTCCCTAATTTCCTTGCATTTTATTTCTGTTGCCTTTTGTGTTTTTGTTCATTTTATTCATTTTTTCATTTAGTTGGTTGAATAGTCATGGGATTTATTGGTTTAATGATTTTGATCTATTCAAGAATGCACAGCATTGACTTAGTGAATGGTGAAATGAGCTTGATATGGACTGGCCTGATGTTTGATTGTCCTGAGATATGGGAGTGAACAGTGTGAGCGTTAGGAACAGTGGTGAAGGTGACTGCACATGAGCGAAGAAAAAGGTGAAGTGGGGGCAGGATAGAGCAGTGCCTGTTGATCCTGGAAGAAGATCTTGGGTAGCCACCAGGATGCTGACTCCTGAGGCAGGCTGATTGGATTGCCCACCTGGGATGGCTGGAACCTCTTACCAGTTGCTTTGAGCTGTTAACCCCTTGCCCATGCCTCTGGGCATTACTTTTTAAAACATTAGTGATGGCTTCAGCATTTAAAAAAAAAAGTGGGACTTTTTTAAAAAAAAGAGAACTTCAGATTATGACACTTAAACAGACCTTATCTTCCCTTTGAGAGCATTGGACTTCAAGCATTAACTCTGTTTCTCTCTCTACGGATGATGGACTAAGTACTTGATTGGCCACACATTTTATTGAGTATTGCTGTGACTGGATCCAAATAATTTTAGTTAGCTGAATTTCTGCAGGTCTGTCTTCACATTTTGTTGGCCAAAATTGGGTTTGCATTAACCCAGTGCTAGGTTTAACTGGCAGTGCTGAGTACTGGAATCCTGCCTGTGAGACTCGTGCCCTTCTCCTGCCCTTGCATCCATTGGCAGAAGTTATATGTAACTTCTGAATTCTGACTCTGTCCTCATTTTTAAAGGTACACTTAGTCTTCTGAATTTGGCAAAAATCCAACCCACAGAACAGGAAAGGCAGATGTGAGAGTGGACTGAGTATGAAGTACAAACAGGATTGGCTGATGTACATTAAGCATCATACAGAGTTAAATGGACTGGAAACAGTTAGATTGAGGCTGAATGATGGTGAAGGTCTGTTCTCACTCGGTCTGTGCGTCCATTCACGTTTTATAAAAGCCATTTTCCAAAATTACCAGTTTGCAGCTTAGCGTTAAGAACCAGCCAAGCAAGGTTGAATTGGACCAAGGAATGGGTGCAGATTGAGGACAAATAATTTATGTTTTAATCACTTTAAAACATTATAGATGCTGTAAGTAATTTAAGAACAAATTTCAGATATTCTGAGATGTTCTGAGCTTCCCCGTTGTTGAGAACTGGGATATTTATGCAACTTAGTGCTGTAAACTGGTGAAGAGGACTTATGCTAAATCTGGAACATAAAAGGCTAGTTGAATGGGAAAAAGATCTCTAAGAGACAGGCTCGGGTGGAATTTGAAGTCAGGTTGGAGAAAGAAATTGTAGTTTGATTCTGGAATTGAGGTAAAAAAGGTTGAAATCCTAAGTGAGGTAAACTATAGGATGTGGCTTGGGGGACTAGTCTGAAAAAACTGAGAACTCGATAGAATGCGCGTGTTTTATCGAGTATGGATTTGATTAGAAGTAAATAGTTCTAATCCAAGTTATCCATGATACATTTCTTTTATCAACCTATTCAATGCTCATATAACTCCTGCTCAGCCACTAGCATTTCAATTCTTTCCAGTGACGTATTGTATGCCCTCTGTTCTACATCTTGTATTTAATCTTGTATCAATGGCCCCTTAACAATACTGGAAAAAGCCTTTTGCACCTCTTCACAACTTTAATCACTTCTTCTCATACTTGCAGTTTTTGTTGCCTTAATTTAAAAGGGAACAATTTCTAAAGTCTTTCATTGTAATTGTGTTTATTCATAGCAGTCAACATTCTGGTGAATTTTCAATGATTGACAAAATTTGATATGTCACAATTTCAGGATCTAACGTGATATTTCAAATGTGGGACTTTTTTTCTGTCTAAGTTGGGTTATTTTGTAAATAGTGTAATAAAATGTCACAAAAATAGTTTGCAAGTTTATATTGTTCTGCCTCACCAATTACAATTTTGAGATTATGATTAAAGTGCATTGTTGGAAAATTGGATTTTCTTTTCGATTGACTGAAGGCGAGTAACTGTGAGGTTGGAATTTCAGAAGGAGGCTGAGATGGATCATGTCCTTGGAACTTCTGGCTGAAGATTACAGATGCGTCAGCTGTGCCTTTTTCACAGATGTTCTGAGCTTCCCCGTTGTTGAGAACTGGGATATTTATGAAACTGTCTCCTCATAGTTGCGTAGTTGTCCCCCTTCATTCACAATTGTACGTGGCAAGACTGCAGAACTTAGACCAGATCTGTTAGTTGTGAGATCACATAGCCCTAACTATAGCATGCTGCTTCTGATATTTGTAATGCAAGAAGTACTGTTTTGTAGCTTCCCTAGGTTATCACCCCATTTTCAGGTATGCCTGGCACTGCTCCTGTCATGCTTGTCTGAACTCTTCATTAAACCAGGATCATCAAGGTACATAGAATGCAATTCTGCTGCAGCTAATTATTCACAGCAGCTCATGGCTGCCCACTTTTGAGTTGGTAGATGTGTTTGAGATCTATTCGATTTGCCACAGTGTTAATGCCACACAACACATCGGAGGATATCCTCCGTGTAAAGACTGGCCTTTGTCATTACAAGGACTGTGTAGTGATCACTCCTACGAATATTGCTTCTAGATTGCTATAGAACCAATGTTTAAGAGTTATAGAGTCATAGAGCTGTACAGTATGGAAACAGATCCTTTGATCCAACTCGTCCATGCCAACCAGATATCCGACATTAATCTAGCCTCATTTGCCAGCATTTGGCCCATATCCCTCTTAAACCCTTCCTATTCATATACCCATCCAGATGCCTTTTTAAATGTTGTAATTGTACCAGCCTCCACCACTTCCTCTGGCAGCATATTCCGTATGCACACTACCTCATTTGTCCCTTTTTTAATCTTTCCCCCCTCACCTTAAACGTATGCCCTCTAGTTTTGGAATCCATTACCCTGGGGAAAAGACCCTGGCTATTCACTATATCTGTGCCCCTCATGATTTTATAAACTTCTAGAAGACTACCCTTCAGCCTCCAACGCTCCAGGAAAAGTAGCCCCAGCCTATTCAGCCTCACCGTACAGCTCAAAGCCTCCAACCCTGGCAATATGCTTGTGAATCTTTTCTAAACCCCTTCTAGTTTCACAACATTCTTCCTATAGCAGGGAGACCAAAATTGATTGGTTAGGCTACTTTTGGAATACTGCAATGTTCTATACAGCCTCAATATGACCTTCCAACTCCTGTACTCAATGCACTGACCAATAAAGGCACGTATACCAAATGCCACCTTCACTATCCTGTCTATCTGTGACTCTACTTTCAAGGAACTATGAACCTGCACTCCAATGCCTCTTTAGTCAGCAACATCCCCATTATACACATTAAGTATATAAGTCCTGCCCTGATTTACCTTTCCAAAATGCAGCACCTCATGTTTATCTAAATTAAACTGCATCTAACACTCCTTGGCCCATCGGCCCATCTGATCAAAGTCCTGTTGTACTCTGAGGTAACCCTCTTGGTTGTCCACTACACCACAAATTTTGGTGTCATCTGCAAACTTACTAACCATATGTTCACATCCAAAACATTTATATAAATGACAAAAGCAGTGGACCCAGCACCGATCCTTGTGACACACCGCTGGTCACAGGCCTCCAGTCTGAAAGGCAACGCTCCACCATCACCCTCTGACTCCAATCTTTGAGTCAGCTCTGTATCCAAATGGCTAGTTCTCCCGGTATTCCCTGTGATCTAACCTTGCTAACCAGTCTACAACGCAGAACCTTGTTGAATGCCTTACTGAAGTCCATATAGATCACCTCCACCGCTCTGCCTTCACCAGTCCTCTTAGTTATTACTTCAAAAAGCAATCATGTTAGTGAGACACAACTTCTGTCACACAAAGCCATATTGACTATCCCTAATCAGTTCTTGCCTTTCCAAATACGTGTAAATCCTGTCTCTCAGGATCCTCTCCAACAAGTGTCCCACCATCGATGACAAGCTCACCAGTCTTTAGTTTCCTGGCTTTTCCTTACCATCTTTCTTAAATAGTGGCACCACATTGGCCAACCTCCAGTGTTCTGGCTCCTTAACTATGGCTATCGATGGCACAACTATCTCAGCAAGGGGCCCAGCAATCACTACCCTAGCTTCCCATAAAGTTCTAGGGTACACTTGATCAGGTCCCAGGGACTTATTCACCTTCATGTGTTTTAAGATGTTGAGCACCACGTCCACTGTAATATGGAGGTTTTTCAAGATGTTGCTATTTATTTCCCCAAGTTCTGTAGCTTCCATATCCTTCTCCACATTAAACACTGATGCAAAATACTCATTAAGTACCTCCCCCATTTCCTGCAGTTCCACACATAAGCAGCCTTGCTGATCTTTTAAGGGGCCCTATTCTCTCCCTAGTTACCCTTTTGTCCGTAATGTATTTGTAGAATCCCTTTGGATTTTCCTTAACCCTATTTCCCAAAGCTACCTCATGTCCTATGTTCTTTAGTATTGGATGGCTCAGTCTATCATGGCCACTCTTGATGATAGATGTTGAAGTCCCCACCCAGAGTACAGACTGTGCTGTTGGCACATGAAGGACTACTGATTCACCAGGAGTAATATGCATCAGGTGGTAATCAAGTGGTTTCCTTGCCCAATTTTGATTTGATGCGATGAGACTTGTTAGAGTCAGGAGTCAATGTTGAGGGAAGGGCATACCATTGCGCTGCTGCCATGCCTGTTAAGGCAGATCATACTAAGAGATTATGAAGGTGGTGTATGGGATATTGTAAGGTTTGTTACGTGTGTATGACTGTATGCTTGAACGGTTTGAGGGACAGCACTTTCAATTTTGGCACAAACATCAATAAAGAGGGCTTTACAATGTCAACAGGATTGGATATGCCATTGTTGTTTCTTGTCCTTGTGTTGATGCTTAATATTCCTTCTGATTGATTGATTTATTGTCACGTTTACCAAAATTCAGTGAAAAATGTCGTTTATGAGTGGTACAGGCAGTTCATAATAAGCGAAGGACGTACAGATCAAAAGACTTAGACAGAGGCATTCAGGTTACCTTGCACAGGGTGTGCGCTAGGCAAGATCAACATTTGCAAGATCAGCGTTATTTGAGGCTACAGAGTCCAGTCATTAGTCTGATAACAGCCGAGAAGAAGCTGTTCCTGAACCTGCTCATGAGTGTGTTCAAGCTTCTGTATCTTCTGCCTGACGGAAGAGATTGTAGGAGATCATTACCGGGGCGCAATAGATGCTTGATGATGTTAGCAGCCTTTCCGCGTCAGTGATGTAAATAGAGTCTGTGGATGGAAGGTTGGCTTCCGTGATGGTCAGGGCTGTGCACGCCACCTTCTGTAGTTTCTTATGGGCCTGGGCAGAGCAGTTGCCATACCAGGCTGTTACGTACCCCACAGTATGCTTTCAGTGGTGCATCTGTAGAAGTTGGTGAGGGACCTTGTGGACATGCCAAATTTCCTGAGCCCCCTGAGGAAGAAGAGGCGTTGTTGTGCCTTTTTGACTGTCGCATCTTTGCAGGAAGTCCAGGACAGTTTGTCAGTTATCGTCACTCCGAGGAACTTGATACTCTTCACCCTCTCAACCTCAGTTGATGTAGATGGGGGCGTGTTCTCCTTCTTTCTTTCTGAAGTCAATGATCAGTTCTTTAGTTTTGTCAATGTTGAGAGGCAGATTATTTTCATTGCACCACGTCACCAAGCTCTCTGTCTCCCTTCTGTAGCTTGACTTTTCGTTGTTAGATACCCATTCCACTACAGTGTCGTCAGCGAACTTGTAGATGGCATTTGTTTGGAATTTGGCAACACAGTCATAGGTGTAAAGACAGTATAGTAGGGGGCTGAGGACGCATTCATGGGGGGCTGTAGTGTCGTGTGTTATTGTTGAGGATGTTCAGTTAACTATCTTCACCGATTGCAGTCTGTGGGCCAGGAAGCTGAGGATCCAGTTGCAGAGGGTTGAGCGAGTCCAAGGTCATGGAGTTTTGAGGTCAGTCTGGAGGGGATAATGGTGTTCAAGGCGGAGCTGTAGTCAATGAACAGGAGTCTGATGTAGATGCCTTTTGATGTCCAGATGCTCCAGGGATGAGTGCAAGACGAGGGATGTGGCATCTGCAGTGGACCTGTTACATCGTAGGCAAATTGTAGGGGAATGAGGAGGGCTGGGAGACTGGAGTTGATGTGGGCCGTGACCAATCTCTCGAAAATACACTTCATGATTACTGAGGTCAGAGCCACTGGGCAGTAGTCATTAAGGCACATTGCATGTGCTTTCTTAGGTACGGGGATGATGGGAGTCTTCTTGAAGCAGGTGGGGACTTCAGCCTATGGGAGAGGTTGAAGATGTCGGTGAATACCTCCACCAGTTGGTCCACATAGGATCTGAGTGCTCAGCCGGGGACACTGTCGGGCCCATTGTTTTCCTTGGGTTGACTTCCAAAAAGACCAATCTGATGTCTGAAGTGGTGACAGAGGGAACAGACGTGTTAAGGGCTGTCAGGGCAGGCATAACCGCGCCACTGGCATCCTGCTCAAACCGAGAATAGTTCAGTTACATTCCTTTAGTTATTATAATAGATTGATACATTTGAGTGAATGCTTGACCATTTCAGAAGGAATTTTAGAGTTAGTGCGTCCCGAGTCTCCAACCACGTCATTAGAAGGCAACAATTGACACTGATTTGCATGGTCATCATTAGACCAGCGTTAAATTCTGGATATATTAATGCAATTCACATATTACCATCTTCCATGGTAGGATTTGAGCCCATGCCCCAGAGCATCAGCCTTTACCCCTGGTCCAATGATTTGCCACTATGTCGCCACCTCATCTGTGTATTTGAAAAGGAAGAAGTCTGGTTCAGCCCAGGTGTATCTGATGGGCAAGCAAGTATTTTTTAAAGATTTATCTTCCTGTAATTAATTTTTTGATTTTGCTTTTGCTCAACAGCACAACCTTTCCTTGTTAATATTTTAATTTTAATCAGCACCAAATTTAAAGGTCTTGTTCATGCCTATGTATTAAGTTCCCAGCTGTTTATTGTAATAACAGTACAGTAAAAAATGCATACCTAAGTATTTACATATATTATGCAGGCAAATTGTCCAATTTCAGAAATACAAATCTACATTTGCTTACACTTTGTTTCAGGTCTGGCTTTAAACACTGTAGTTGGTTAAGCAAAGTATGTACAGCTTTAGAAATGATAGAAAGTTGAGAAGCAGAAACTGGCACATTAATCATGCTGCTGATTAAAACTAAGGTGAGCCTGGAAATTGCAGATATTGCTCTGGGTGTTTATTTTTGCCCATTTTTGCTGAACCAAATCACTTGCCTTACACTCTTAGTGTCAAAGAAAATATCTATTCCTCTTTTAACTAAACAGGCAGCATTAAATAAAATACAATATGCTAATTCTAAATTTAAACCTAACAAGTTGCTCAATAATGTCTACTTGTTGAATTAGCTGGGATTTGATTAAAGATTGCATTTCAATGGGTTAGAAGTTGCTCTCATATTTTCAGACAGCATTTAATAACACCATTAATTTTTAATCCATTGTTTTCATGCTTAATACTCCAGTTCTAAGAACTGGCACAAGACATGATTGCTTTCCATGATTCTCTAAGAATGCTGTTCTTCTTTGAGGTCTGGGGTACTGATGTGTTTTTTTTACATCAATATTGTACAAAATAATTGCATGCTTTTGACTTTTCCCCTGGGATAATGGTTAAGCATATGCTTTCTCAATAACTGCAAGCTGTCTGCCAGCATCTGGTCGCGTTCTCTGCATTTGTGTTTTCCCAACTCATTTGAAGCAATCCTATCAACTCTGATCTTATTTGTTCTAGATTGTTGCAATAAACATGACCAAATCTGCCCAGTCTTCTCAAATCAAGCCGGATTTGTTCTCAGGAGTTCATTCATCCTAGTTCTTGATTCCTTCTTTCAACATCATCATGACATTCAGGCTTTTGCATGCTAGGCTGAGGAAACAGAATTAAATTAAATTCTGGCACCAAATATTCCAACATGCTTGGTGAGAAACTATGGCCAAGGTGGGAAAAAATAAATTAATTTTGGGAAAAGGTGATTGGTGATTGAATAATAGTATGAAGGAATTTATATTTTTAAAATCTTTAAATTTATGTGAAATTGTGGTACTTGCACAAGTCGTTCACCAAGCAAAGTTCGAAGAGTCCTACACAGAACCTTGTTTTCTTCAGTTGCTTAACACTTTGTGCCTTTATATTTTCCATATTCTTTGTCTTTCTCTGGTTGGCTGTCTCATACTTTTCTTATTGCAGCCCATGTCTGTGTGTCTCCCAGTCTCTGCTATTGCATGTGTTCATATGCCAATGTTTGCAGTTTCTTTGACTGTTGATTTATGTTGACTTTGCATCAGGCAACAAAACATACCCAGATTTTCCAAATTATGTGAATTATGTCTTAATTATATTTCTGGCGGTGAGCATTAACTGCAGTTTGACTTGTGCCCCTACTGAAAAAAAAGACTGAAACTGGTGATTTAGTTAAAGTGTATCTTTGTAATACATATCCATCAGAATTATGTCATGTTTTGCTCCAGGCCATTGATGAGACCACATTTGGATTCAGTACGCAGTTTTAGTGTGGCTTTTTAAAGGAAGGATGTAAATGCAATGTTGGTGGTTCAGAGGAGGTTTACTATATTAAAACCTGGAATGAGATTAAAGCTAATGAAATATTGGCTTCTATCTCCAGAGGAATAGAACATACGGGATGCAGAAGTTATGCTGCAGTGATACAAAACTCTGGTTAGACCCCATTTGAAGTACTGTGAGCAGACCTGAGCATCGCATCTTAGAACAGATATATTGGCCTTGGAAAGAATACAACATTGTAAGAATGATACTTAGATTTCAGGAGTTACATCATAAGGAGAGATTATACAAATTGAGCTTGTTTTCTGTAGAATTCAGAAGGTTAAGGAGTGATCTGATTGAAGTCTTCAAGATCTTAAGAGGTTTAGATAGATAGATAACAATAAAGTATTTCTACTGGTTGGGTATTCTAGAACTACAGGACATAGTCTGAGAATTAGGGCCATACAGTTCAGGAGAGATGTTAGGAAGCACTTCTACGCGCAAAGGATGATTGATGTTCGGAGTTCTTGCCCACAAATGGCAGTGGATTCTGGATCAGTTGTTAATTTTAAATCTGAGAGAGGCAATTTTTTGTTAAGCAAAGATATTAAGATATATGGGCTAAAGGCAGGTTTGTGTCGTTAAGCCACAGCTCTGGCATGATCTCATCCCATGATCAAACAAGCTCAGCCTGTTAGAAGCATAGGAACAGGCTCGAGAAGCTGAATGGCATACTCCGGTTCCTATATTTCTAATAGGCTGGGCTTGTTTCCACTGGAGATTACGGGTGAGGGGTGACTTGATTGAGTACTCCTGTGAAACAGGGGCACTGTCCCTAACTCTGAACTAGCAGGCACAGGTTCAAGTCCCAGCTGTTTCAGAGGTGTGTCAAACATCCCTGGACAGGTTCATTTTAAAAGAAATCCTAAAGAGTGATGTGATTTAAATGTATAAAGATCCTGAATGGTCTTGACAAGGATGGTGAATCCAGAACTAGAGGGCACCATTTTAAAATTATGGTTTACCTTTTCAGTACCAATGAAGACAAAATGTTTCTGAGGTTTGTGAGACTTTGGAACTCCGTGACAGAAGAGTGTGGAAGCAGGTCATTGACTATTTTAATGCAGAGATATGAACTTTTGTTATGCAAGTGGATCAAAAATTATCCGAGGTAGCTGGGAATGTGGAATTCAAAACAAACAGATTAGCCAAGATCTTATTGAAAAGAAGAGCAGGCTTGAGGGGCTGAATGGCCTGTATCTGCTCTCATTTCATTTGCTTATGTGTGTGATTGATGTTTTGGAGTTAAACAGATGTTTTTGTGGCATCAACATTGACACACGTTTTAAACAGTTAACATATTAAAGTAATATTGATTGAAACATTTGGGTGAAAGTTGGAATAGCTGCAGTGCACATGGTTGG
Source organism: Rhincodon typus (assembly GCF_021869965.1). Classification (NCBI taxonomy): domain Eukaryota; kingdom Metazoa; phylum Chordata; class Chondrichthyes; order Orectolobiformes; family Rhincodontidae; genus Rhincodon; species Rhincodon typus. Next base: position 54,091,166 of record NC_063339.1, on the reverse strand, counting down.
AAACGGACAGAGATATCTAGCATTTAGAAATAATGACATACAGACTTGGAATCAGTGTTGGAGGATGCAACCTAAGACAACTTGGAAAGGGAAGAGGAAATTGGAGATAAAAGGATGTGCTGTTGTTGCTGTGACCACTTGGGCAGGAAATTGGATAGGTCAGGTGGGTTGGGAGTCAAGAGACAGCAGCCAAACAGTAACTATTTGCATTTTTTGGAGAATTTGGTCATGTTTCTTTGTCTGATATATTCCTTCAACATTTTAGCTAACGTGTTTGGTTTTCTATGCTCGAACAGAATGGTATTTTTGAAGGAAGTAGCATGCAAGCACAAGGCAAGTACCATGGTTGAACTGTGAAAGGAAGTTATCATGGTGTGGAGAGTATATTGGCAGTATTACAAAGAAAACAGATGACTGATGATGTGCATGTACAAAGACCTGGAAATGACCAAATGATTTCAGCTGGACCATATAACGGCAAGAAAGAGATACAGAAATATAGTTACAAATTCAAAAGCTCAGTCAGGAGCTGACACAGACTTCACAGAAAGCAGTGGGACCTAGAGAGGCTGACAGAAGTAAATACATGATTTTTAAATGATGTAAACAAAGCACTAACTAGAAAAGGCTACAATATTACCAATATGAATGAACAATTTAAGGTTCTTGCAAAGATTTGTAACTTGGGTTTTGAATGAGGTTGTTGGCTTCCTCACTGGCTGGTTATCGTACAGACGTTTCGTCACCATGCTAGGTGACATCATTGGTGCAGCCTGTAATGAAGCATTTATATTTTGGTATTTATATAATCTGATCTGTTCAGTTGGGTTATGTCATTTCCAGTTCTGTTCTGCATGGATTTGTATATGGGGTTTAATTCCACATGTTTGTTGATTGTATTACGGGTTGAAAACTAGGCCTCAAGGAATACCCGTGTGTATCTGTGGTTGGCTTGAGCTAGAATGGTCACGTTGTCCCAGTTAAATTCTTGGCCTTCATTGTCCGAGTGCACTGAGATGAGGGAAGGTTCGTCGTGTTGTTTTGCTGCTATCTGGTGTTTGTGTATCCTGATGGCTAGTTTCTTTCCAGTCTGGCTGATTGTATATTTGTTGCAGTCATTGCATGTTATTTTGTAAACTACATTGGTCCTGCATGTCATGGATATGGGTTCTTTGGTCCTTGTGAAACATTGCTTCATCGGAGCCGCACTGATGACGTTACCCAGCATGGTGACGAAATGTCTGTACAAAAACCAGCCAGCTTGGCAAGCAAGCCAACAACCTCCTGAATGAACAATGCAGACATATTAAAAGGCCTGCTGAAGAAAAGCATTGGCTTTTAGGAGGAAAATGATCAAGAGATCATGGGTTACCACTGCAATGAAGAAAGGATGTAAATTATGAACACAACAAACTGAAAAACAGATGCTTGAATAACAGCTTAAGAGGAAAAGCGACAAGAATGATGGTTAAAAGAGCAGTGTGATATACTTAAAAGAATTGAATCAACTAAGAAAGGAAGGCCTTTTATTTGCAAAAGCAAAAGAGATTTGTGACACAGCATTAAGGACTGAAAATAATTGCACTGGAGTGTAAGAATTTTTTTCTGAACAAAAACCTGAGCAATGAAGAAAAATATGGAAGAATATTAAAGAATTGTCTGCAAAAAATGAAAAACTGAAATGATTGAGCTAGAAGAAGAAAGTAACGTTGAGATTGATTTCATGAACAAGAAATATGACAGGGTGGTAAGAGCAGCAATAACTGAGATAAAAAATTGGAAAGCAGCAACAGTAGCTGAAACCCCTAAGAATATGGGAATTAACTTAACATGGATATTTGCTAAATTGTACAGAATTTACTCAGCAGGAGAATGGCTGGAGGACTTCAGGCAGAAGAAAGAATGAAAGGCTTTTTGATGTTCTGACTTTCATACAATTAAGCTGATTGTCCATCCATCGAAGTTTTTATTAAGAGTTATAACAGAGGGTTGGCGGGAAGGCACAGAACTACATTGGAAGTGAAACGTTTAGATTCCAGGGAGAAAGAGGGATGGGAGAAGCAATCGGCATTCTAAGATAAGTGAGTAATGAATACGGTTTAGAGTTCAAGCAATAATTAAGTATGTCCTGTGGATTTTGAATTAGAATTTGATTGGGTAGACTGGATTAACCTCTTTACTGTGTTGAAAGACTGGAGAGACTCAAGTCTATATATAGGACAAACAGCAACAATGCGAATAACCCAATGGAGCATTAGAACCATGTGTAATTGGTTGAAAAGTTCGACAAATTGCTCCGGTCTTGCTGCATTTGGACATAGACTGCTTCATTATCTGAGGAATCGTGAATGGTATTAAATATTGTACAATCATCAGTGGATATCCCCACTGTTAACCTTATGATGGAGGGAAGGTAATTGATAAAGTAGCTACAGTTGGTTGGGCCTAGGACACTTCCCTGAGGAACTTCTGCAGAGATGTCCTGGAACTGAGGTGACTGACCTCCAGCAGCCTCAACCATCTTCCTATGTGCCAGTTATTTCTATTGACGCCAGTTTTGTACAGCATCTCAATGCCACACTCAGTCAGATATGACCTTGATGTTTAGGGCTGTCACTGTAACCTCATTTCTGAAATGCAGCTCCTTTGTCCATGTTTGAACCAAGGCTGTAATGAGGTCAGTAGCTGAGTGCACCTGTGGAACCCAAACTGGGCATCACTGAACAGGTTGTTGCTGGGCAGGAGTTGCTTGATGTTGATGACACCTTCCATCGCTTTACTGATGGTCAAGAGTAGTCTGAAAAGGTGTTAATTGTCCGGGTGGGATTTGTCCTTTTGTTTTGTATACAGAAAATTCCTGGGCATTTTTACACCTTGTTTGTCAGATGCCAGTCTTGTAGCTTTATTGGAACAGCTTGACTCGGGGGTGGCAGGTTCTTGAGCCCCTTGTTGTTTGAGGTATAGTTCTGGCATCTGGTGTTCATGATGGAATGAAGACCAGGTTTATAGAAGTATTCCAGCAGTCACTTTTATTTTCGGTACAGAATCCAAGCTTCCAAACCATACAATGGAGTACTGGTGATGTCCTCTGCATATGTTTTGATTTTTGGTGGGAACTCTCAGTAGATGATTTTATCAAACATGTTTAGAGAGGCAGCTGTTGGCTCTGCACAGTTAATTATCTATGTCTTTGTTGACATCGACCAATTTGAGATAATACTATATGAAAAGGTAAATATTCTACTGTATTGAGATTGTTGTCATTGCTGATCTTAAATAGAACGAATTAATAGCTGGAACCACACATGCCAAATGACAGACTTGAGCAAGATTTCATAATCTGCTTCACATGACTACTGATAAAAAGTTTATCTCTTCTCTTGCAAATGATGGTGTTGTAAACCCCATGCATCCTATGTAATGTCTGATTAGGGTACAGCATTACAATTGTCCAGACAAATCAATATTTGAAATGTAATTTGTCAGGTTTACATGAGTAAAACTATATCTTGCAACTTGGGAGCATTGAGTGTAGTTTGACAAAATCTCATGACTGCAAAACAGTAATCTGGAATTAATGTGCCAAGTTATTTTAGAAACTTTGCTTTTTTTTTGTTTATGACTCGTTCCATTAGTGGAGGAGAATACTCTCGCAAAATATATTTCTGATGACAATGATTTTTGATGTGTTCAATTTTGTTCTGGAATTTGACTTTGTTGTCTTGTCCATTATAAACATGTTTATTACGATATAAATTCATTAAAACAGATTCCTAATTTGTTTACAGATTGTACTCTCTGCTATGTATCCAGCAATTATTCTTCATATTAAACTGAAATCCAAGACATAAAACCAATTATAGACATTACATTTCATTATTAATATACATTTGTTTAAATACTGTTCTTTGTATATGGTATATGATACTGGTTTATAAAAATCATGCGTATTTTCCCCCCCCTTTATAAAGCTGGGCAGATGCACAAACACAGATCCAGAATATTGCTGCATCCTTTGACCAGGAAGCTGCAGCTGTTCTCATGGCAAGATTGGCAGTTTACAGAGCAGAGACTGAGGAGGGACCTGATGTTCTCAGATGGCTAGACAGACAGCTTATACGACTGGTACGATACGTTTTCTGTAGTTTTATGTATGTCTGTGGGTGAGGGGTGGTGTGCAGGAGGGAGAGAAGCATGAAGCAATTTACTGGCTACTTTAATTTGTTATTATTATAATTCTTAAAAAGAATTATATCCAATAAATTCCATCTTTTTCCTTTCTCAGTGTCAGAAATTTGGAGATTATCACAAAGATGATCCAGCCTCTTTCAAATTTTCTGAAACATTTTCTTTGTACCCACAGGTATGAAGTGAGCCCTTTATTTTCATGTGTGTATGTTCTCATAGATTTTGGTTCATTAACTTTGAAATTATGTTACAATTCATTTGAATATTTATAGATTATGCAGTGAGAACTTAAACAATATTTTAAATTTGTGATCATAAAAGAAAAGTTTGAGTTAACAGAAGCCTAGATTTGCAATATAGAGATAAGAAATTTTTTGTTTCCATTTTAGTTTATGTTTCATCTGAGAAGATCTCCATTCTTACAAGTTTTTAATAACAGCCCTGATGAGAGTTCTTACTACCGTCACCATTTCATGCGTCAGGATCTTACGCAGTCCCTCATCATGATTCAACCCATCCTGTATGCCTATTCTTTCAATGGCCCTCCAGAGGTGAGAAATGTGTTTTCTGATGTTTTATTCATCTGTGATGTCAGATTGAATAAATAGTAAACAGCTACAACTGAGCTTTACAGTGTTCATCTGCACTAAAATTCAATCACGAATTAGATAGTAATCGAGGTGGGCAGATGGAGTTCCCAATACAGATCAGCTGTGATCCAGTTGAAGGAAGAACAGGCTTGAGAGGCTAAACGCTTGATCTTTCGTGAAGTGTTGATTAATATCCAGCTCAAACTGATCATTAGCAATCTTTCCTCTGTATAAGCTATGTTGATCTTGTGTGAAATTTGCTTTCAGCTTAGTTTGTGGTCTGTGCGGTTGCTTTACAGTACAACTGCTGTCTCTGTCAAAAGCAATTTTTATTTGGTTTGAGGCTATAGTCATAGGATATGTGTGGCTTACATGGAAATCTAGCTTTACTTTGAAGTCATATTGCGTCAAGCGAGAAAACAGTGATGGAAAGTAGAAGCTATTTCGCACTGATAGTGAACTTGTAAGAAATGGTGTATTTGTGTTCTGTTTGTGTGGAAGTGCTGAAATCAGAATACAATGCTTACAATTTACCTCAAGTCCATGCTTATTTTCCTGTCTAATACCTCTCTTATTTAGAGTGGAATAGAGATGTCCACATTTGTGTTTTATAAGGAAAAGCATTCTGATTTTTATCAAACTTGAATGTGGAGTTGGGACATTATGCTGAAGTTATACAGATGTTGGTGAGGCCTCTTCTGGAATACTGTGTCCAGTTCTGGTCATCCAGTTATAGAAAGGATATTATCAAGAGGGAGAGGGTTCAGAAGGGATTTACCAGGATGTTGCTGGGTATGGAAGGTTTGAGTTATAAGGAAAGGCTGGATAGGCTGGGACTTTTTTCACTGGAGTGAAAGGTGAGAGGTGGCCTGATAGAAATTTATAAAATAACAAGAGGTATAGATAGAGTTGATGGTTGTTGTCTTTTCCCTAAGATGGGGAATTTTAAGACGAGGGGGCACATTTTTAGGTTGAGAGGAGAGAGATTTATGAAAGACATGAGGCAATTTTTTTTTACACAGGGGGTGGTTCGCGTGTGGAATGAACTTCCTGAGGAAGTGGTTGATGTGGGTACAATTACAACATTTCAAAGACATTGGATGGATATATGAATAGGAAAGGTTTGCAGGGATATAGGCCAAGAGCAGGCAGGTGGGTCTAGTTTAGTTTGGGATTATATTTGGCAAGGACTGGTTGGACCGAAGGGTTCGTTTCCCTGCTGTGGGACTCTATGACTCTATTATCGTAATTAGAAACAACAGTAGGATTTATTGGAGTTTTAAATTCATTTTACACCAATAAACATTACCTTGTAATTATCCAGTACCTTTGACAAATGGAATGTCCCAAGGTACGTTATGTAGTAAAAGATTTGTAGACGAGATTAGAAGAGTTGCCCAGAAGTTGGATCACATAGGCTTTAAGTTTCTTAAAGAAGCACGGGCAAATGGAATGTCAGAAGCTTTTGGATATGTGTTTGCAGAGAATGGATGCAGGCAACAAATATATTGTTTACCCATGGTGTGTAGTGTTAAAGAGGTCAGAGTTAGAGAATGAGTGAGGGAGTTGGAGATCCTAGAGTACAAGTGATTATGAGCCTTAAGAGGTGTGTGGAACAGGTTGAATCTAAACATCAGGATAAGAGTTTTAATTTTTAGGCTTTTGAGTACTGGGAGCAAATGTGTTTGTGCAGTTCTGAGCATAACTCCATCCAATGGTTAATGAAATGCATATTTGTTCATTTTGGGGGAAGAGAAGATAAGATAACTGAATGCATTTTGGAATCTGAAGTTATTTGAGCAAAATTTTGGCAATCACTTTTCTCCCTGCCTTTGTGTAGCCTGTTCTTCTAGACAGCAGCAGTATTCTCCCTGATAGAATTCTTCTTATGGACACCTTCTTTCAAATACTTATCTACCATGGAGAGGTAAGGACATAACACTTCAAAGTATACGTAACACACACATTTCTGATCAGCACTAGAAATGCTAAATAATATTGGAGAAATGTTAAAGTTTTATCACATTTCATTACACTCATTAACTACTAACATCATGTTCATTTCATAGATGAATTAGAGATTAATAATTTCATTTCATGCAATTGTTAAATAGTTTAATGTAACTTTTATAGCAATAAATGAACACAGTAACTCAACAGAGAACCATTTTTCCTAGACTATTGCTCAGTGGCGTAAAGCTGGCTATCATGATATGCCTGAGTATGAAAATTTCCGCCATTTACTACAAGCACCTGTAGATGATGCGCAAGAGATTCTGCATAGCAGATTCCCAATGCCACGCTATGTTGACACAGAGCATGGGGGAAGCCAGGTAACCTTCTCCATTTGTGTTATTTTAAATTTTGAAATCACTGTCTAGCAATTTGTATTTCTACGTATTGATATTTGCTTTGTAAGCATTTAGCAGGTTGGAAGAATGCTGAATAATTATTAAATAAAAGGAGAAGGGTCACCGGACCCGAAACGTTAACTCTGTTTTCTCCTTCACAGATGCTGCCAGACCTGCTGAACTTTGTTTTTGTTCCTGAATAATTATTACTCTTTTTCTAGGAATCCTTACCCGGTTTCAAGTCAGTAACTGTGCTGGATATTATTCCTGCAGTGTTAGTGCCAGCTTCTGTATACATTGCAGAAGATGCATGGATTCTTTATTCTTTGATTGTTCTCCTTGAACATGTCTTTGGAATGCACCTCTTTTCTTTCCATCTTGCAGACAACATTTGAAGTTCATTAGTTAGTTTCACTGGTACTTTTTTTTGTCTCCAAATCTTAATCACAGATATTTGTTTACTCGGCTATATATAAAATTCTGGATAAGATTTGAAAAACTGGTCAATTTTAATTGTGATAGAATCTTCATTACTTTAGGATACCCCAGATCAGTGTCTGACAAATAAAGGAGATTTATATTGTGTTATTAACTGGATCATGAACCAGGATTGTTAAAAGAACTGGTTTTGAATAGTAATTGTGGTGTTTGCTATATCACCTCTGCCGAATGTAGTTTATTGTCATGAATCTTTCTTTGCCTATACTGTGTCTTGGGCCTGTTTAGTCATCAGTGGTAGGGGTTAGACCACTGCAGAATCTGACAGAAGAGACCCCTATCTTAATTAGCAATCTGGTTTATTGCACGATAACAATAGGACAATTTACATTAGTAGTCAGGCATAATTACTAAGGACTCCCAAGGGTTGCAAGGAATACATCAGTCAAGTGTAAGCATTGTGGATAGACAATGGCTTGATAGTATTATTGCTGAACTATTAATCCAGACACCCAGGTATTGTCCTTGGTATCTGGGTTTGAATCTTGTTGTGGCAAATGGTGGAATTTGAATTCAATAATAATCTGTAAATACGAGTTTAATGATGACCATGAAACCATTGCCGATTGACAGGAGAACCCATGTCCTTTAGAACTAATGTCCTTTAGGGAAGGAAATCTACCATCCTTACGTGGTCTGGCTTACATGTCACTCTCGACCCACAGCAATGTGGTAGACTCTTCACAACTATCTAGGCAATTAAGGATGGGCAATAAATGCTAGTCCAACCAGTGATGCCCACATCCCATGAAGGATCCATTTAAAAAAGAGATAAAGCTATTGTAGAACTTCCTACATCCATCCAAATACTATGTGACGTCATTAGAATGGGTGGCGATAATGCAATTTCAACATTTTAACTCTTTCAGAACTGTTACTTTATACAATACCTTCCAAACAACCTTCCCACCCCCACCCCCACCCCCCCACCCCCAAAAATGGGTTTAGTATTCTCATAGTTAGTCATCGTACAATCATGTATATAGTTATATGAAATTTACCATTGCCCCAGATCTGACTTCACAAATGTGAGCAGTCTGGATATTTAATCCTTTTCCCAGAATGCACTCTGTTTGTACTTGGCAGAATGGCAGGTCTGCTTGAGCACTGTTGATGTAGAACTGAATCATTTCTCCACTGGAATACCTTTTAACTCTCAAATATCCTTGTGGAGGACATCATTCAATTTCCTTATCTTAATTTCCTGAATTTCATTCACTGAAGAATTCTTCTTGGTTAAGTAGAGTAGTTGCCCATAGCATTATCTTGGGTATCTTTTGAACTCATTAAAGCCTATCATGGAAGACAACTGCTCTGTTGAAATGTGTACTTTCTTCCTTATAGTTTCCAGGACTCTGGGCCAGGTCAATATTTTCAACTGGAAGAGTTAATCTCTTAATTGCAGTATCTTCGATGTTTAGACCAGGCAATTTCTTCTTCTTGACCATGCCGTGTATCTGCAAGGATTGGTCTGGCTCTCGTAGTTGTATGCAGCTCATCTCCCTCAATTTGTTGGTCAGGCTGGACCAGGGGAGGCAATGGCCTAGTGGTATTATCACTGGACTGTTAATCCAGAGACCCAGATAATGTTCTGGGGGCCTGGGTTAATAAATATCTGGAATTTTAGGATCCAGTGATGACTGTGAATCCATTGCTGATTGTCAGAAAAATCCATCTGGTTCACTAATGTCCTTTAGGGAAGGAAACTGCCATCCTTACCTGGTCTGGCCTACATGTGACTCCAGACCCACAGCAATGTGGTTGACTCTTAACTGTCTTCTGGGCCATTAGGGATGGGCAATAAATGCTGCTTAGCCAGCGACACCCTCATCCTGTGAATGAATAAAGAAAAAAAAAATCATCAGTTCACCCTCTGATTGTTTGTAAAGTAGATTTCAGACACTGTTGTGTCATGGAAAAATTTCTGCTCACCCGGCACTATTTGTTACTGCCGTTGATTATTCTGTTTTGGCTGACAGTGGATGGAACACTTCCACTAGTTCTGCAAAATTTTTAATTACTCTATGTTGACAATACAAAACAACTCTTGTTATGCCAGTTAAATAATCTAACTGGAATCTTTCTTCAGTTTGGTTCTGCCTTAAATCTACGAAGTCCAATGAAGTCTCTATCTGCTATCCCTTAACTCGTTGAATGGTTTGTTTCTGAAACAGTTGTTCTCTGAGAGATAATCAATCTCTTTCAATTCTTCTAATACAGTTGAAGTTGAGACATAAGAGAAGGTTCAAAAGTGAAGATTTTTGATTATGAACAATGTACACTTTCAACTCTTGGGTGAGCTGCACTCTCATTAATGCCTTGTATAGTTGCAGAAACACTTAGTTACATTTTGTTCGCATTACTTGATGGACAGATGTATTGGAGACATTTCAGAGGAAGTTCACTAGATCGATTCCAGAGGAGCTTTGTCTTATGGAGAGAGATCGAGCAGCTTAGCCCATACCGTTTGAAGTTTAGAAGAATGAGAGGAGATCTGATAGAGGTTTATAAGATGCTAAAGGGGATTGACAAAGTAAACATAGAAAGGATGTTTCCTCATGTGGGACAATCTAGAATGAGATCTCATAGTTTTAAGATAAGGGCCTGCAGATTTAAAACAGACGAGGAAAAAATACTTCTCGAAAAGGATTGTGAATCTGGAAATCATTATCTCAGACCGCACTGAATGCTAGAACATTGAATAAATTTAAGGAGGGAACAGACAGATTTTAATTAGTAATGGATTGAAGGGTTGTGGGGATCAGGCAGGAAAGTGGAGTTGAGGCTGAGATGAGAGCAGGTGTGATCATATCAAACGGTGGGGCAGACTCAAGGGATTGAATTGCCTACCTCTGTTCCTGGTTCTTATGTTTTATGTTAATTACAGTGTAACTTGTAACAAACCTGTGCTCTTGACAATTATTCCATCTGTGTCATGTAGTCTCAGGCAATAACATCTTCTTTAGCATTGGAAACTGGTCTTATAGAATAGGAGCGCTCACTTAAAATTAATGGAATGTCCATTGGCACAGACAGGTTCTGTGTCTTCTAGTTTGGCTGGATCAGCAAGACCTCCCAGGAACACCTTGGGTATCTTCTTCAATGAGGGTATCTCATCTAATGCAGGTATTTTTTCTAATGACATAGTTACTCTACTACATAGACCCCTTGTGTACATGACCACTAATATTCCCGCTTTCCTAAAATTGTCTCTCACTTCTGCACATTTGCCAGAAGGAACCGACAGCTTAATAAATGTACCATGCCTTTGTCTTGGTTGGATGTTTTCTGTTCCTGTATTGTTTCATTGACCCACGGCACTGAAACTGCAAATCTGTTGTTTCACTTTCTCTCTTGGCTTGTCACATGCCTCTTTAGGGTGTCCACATCATGTAAAGTGAATATACTTCTTGCCTTTCTGAGGTAGGGTTGGCCTTCTCCTCTCAGGATCTGTCTGAGTGTCCTTCTGGTTTGAATAATTGTCTTCCAAATTAAATCCTCTTTGGACTGTAACAAATAAGATCATATTTTGTCAAGATTTCCAATAATTTTTGTCTGTTTTAAATTCTGATTTCAAAGATCTATATTTACAGTTTTCCGCTAATCTATAGAGGTCATTAATTAACTTGTGTACAGATTCCTTTGGGAGCTGAACTCTTCTATTAACTTGTGATCATTCAAGAATTTTATTTGCTTTTACTTTGAAGTAATTATCAGAAGCTTTTAGGACACAATTAAAAGTGTCTGCCAGAGAAAGTGGTGGATGCTGGTACAGTTAGAACATTTACAAGACATTGGATAAGGTCATGATTTTGAAGAGTTTGGATGGATATGGGCCAAACACAGGCAGGTGGAACTAGTTTAGTTTGGGAATATGGCCAGTGTAGACTGGTTATACAGCTGTATGGCTGTATGACTCTAACTGTACTCTCTAATTTGCTCAACTTTGAATTTCTTTAATTTTTGGGTAATATTGTGTCTTAAGAACTATCACCTCTACAATGCCTAATCTTGGGTTCTGTGTGGACCTTCTCCAATCTTGCATCATTATGGAAATATTATATCTACTTCCATTCCTTCTTAAAATGACATATTAATATTTATTACTTTGCTATATTACTATAAAGCCATTTTGAGTGTGTATCTTTTCAATGTTGCTTATCATCCGCTGTTCTTTTAAGTTTGTACTCTTGCATTCAACGATGCTGTTTTAAATTCAATGACTGTAGAGCTTGCTGGACTTTATACAGTGTTTTCTTTATTAGTCCTTTTTAGACTCAATTGTACTAATGCTCTATTAAATTCTTCAACGAAGCTTATAAGTTGTATTCCTGTGTGTTGGGTAGTGATTTTCTGCTTTCAAATATTTAAAATTCTGTTTCTTTTTAAAACCTTATCTATGTACTGTTTACTAGGTTTTCCCATCTTATTAATGATCAAAATTCCTTTCCACCTTTTTAGGCGGTCAGGATGGCATTTTCACACCTTGATCTGGGCAAAACGATGTTTTCCTGCTTTCCATGGCCCAAAAACAATTCGCTTTCCAAATTTTTTAAATAAAGTTCTCTGCCTGCAGCTATTGTAAATTTTCTCGCTGAAATCACATTTTATGTAGAGTCCTGGTCTGTTCATTCTTTAATTTTTTCTGCCTGTTCTACTTCTTCCACTAGACTTCTCTAAATTTGCTCCTTCCCAGCTTCAGTAAATTCTGAGGCCTTCCCAATCCTGCAGCCCCAGTATAAATTATCTTGCAGGTTCTTTCGTCATCCTTTGCAGCTGTGCTTCTGGTTTATTGTGTGATAGCAATAAGTGCAGTTTGCATAGCCAGTCAGACATAATTTCTGGGGCCATTCAGGAACTGTACAGAATATATCTGGTCTCTGAAGGCTGTTGTAAAACTTCCTCCCTCCACCCAAAGACTGCATGACATCATCAGATTGGGTGGAGCTAGTACAACCTCAATATTGACTCTTTCAGAACCGTTATTTTATACAACAGTAACATCAGACACCATGAGAGAGAGGATTCTCTCAGTATTTTGAGAGAGTTTACATTTCATCAGAGACAGAGATGTAGGTTTATTTCTTTGTAATTCAAAAACTTTATTTTCTCAAAGGCCAAACAGAACATAGGAACAAAAATTAAAGGTAAATGAGTATTTTGCTTCTATAATGGTCTTAACTTTTCAATATGTTACTACACTTTAGGCAAGGTGTGAGGGAACTTGAAAGTGGGTAGAAGAGACTTTGCAGTATGATTTCAGGGCTTGGGATTTTACTTACAAATTTAGATTGGAAATGTTGCAGGTTTTCTCCTGGAGGAGTTGAGGGGAGATTCTTTAGACGTGTTTAGGATTGTGACAGGTTTGATGAGGTAGTTGAGGGCAAACATCACAACACAGAAAATAGGAGCAGGAGTCGACCGTTCAGCCTCTCCAGTCTGCTCTACCATGCATTAAGATGGTGGCTGATCATGCAACTCAATAGCTTGTTCTTGCTTACACCCCGAATATCCTTTGATCCCATTAGTCCGAAGTGCTATATCCAACTTTTTCTTGAAATCTCACAATGCTTTGGCCTCAACTGCTTTCTATGACGGTGAATTCCATACGCTCACCAAACCGGTGAAGAAATTTCTCCTCTCCTCAGTCCTAAATGGTTTACCCCATATCCCTTGACACGGCTCCTAGTTCTGAACTCCTGCATCATTGGGAACATCCTTTTGCATCCACAATGTCTAGTCCTGTTAGATTTTTATGGGTTTCTTTGAGATCCCTCCTCATTCTTCTGAATTCCGGCAAATATGATCCTAACTGATTTGACCTTTCCTCATACATTCCAGCAATTAGTCTGGTAGACCTTCACTGCATTCCTTCTATAGGAAGACCATTCTTCTTTGGATAAGGAGAACTAAACTTGTATACAGCATTCCAAGTGGTCTCACCAAGGCCCTGTATAATTACAGCAAAGCATCCTGCTTCTGTACTCAAATCCTCTAACTGTAAAGGCCAGAATGCCATTTGCCACCTTTACTGCCTGCTGCATTTGAATGCTTATCTTCAGTGACTGGTGTTTGAGGATACCCAGGTCTCATTGCATATTCCCTCTCAATTTATAGCCATTCTGATAATCTGCCTTCCTGTTTTTGCTACCAAAGTGGATAGCCTGATGCTTATCCATGTTACACTGCATTTGCTGTAGATTTGCTTGCTCATTCAACTTCTCCAAATCACACTGAAATCTCTTCCTATTAGTTGATGGTACAGCTATTAGGAGGCAGGAATTTCATGTTTTTAGTGGGAGGTACAGGGGAAATGTGAGAGAGAGCTTTTGATTTTTCTTTTTTTTGCTTTATATATAAAAGTGCTAATGTGCGCTAGACAGAGTGATTTAACACATTGATGGTGATGATTTCAAGCTTGTTGCTCCATGAAGGCGGTGGTAGCAGAAACCACCAATGAGTTCAGGAGGGAATTGGATGGACATTTGAACGAAACAAACCTACCGGGTTATGGGCTGACTGAGCCACTGTTTTGGGAACCAGCACAGACTCAGTGGACTGCATGGCAGCCTCCTTTGTCAGAAATGAATCTCGTGTCCTACATTGCAGCAGTGAAAGCACTTCAAAATTTGTTGATTATAAAGCATTTTGGGAGGCCCTGGGATTGTGTATTAGTGTTAGTCTTTATTTCAGTAATATGTTTGTATTCTTATAATTTTTGTAAACAGGCTCGTTTCTTGTTGTCCAAAGTAAATCCTTCACAGACCCATAACAACATGTATGCATGGGGACAGGTAAGTCAACTTTTTTTAATGCATGCTGTAGTCTAACAGGCAAGCTGAGATTGCATGATATTATTTTTATTGGCTGAAAAATACCATGTAGGATGTTCCCCATTATTATTATCATTATTATCTCTGATATTTAAACATTATTTATTTAAATGGTAGGTTAGGAATGTAACTAGGATTCATATTTAGTTCCATTGTTTTATTTGGTGTCAATATCTATCCATCAGTAGTTATCTGAAATATTTGTTCATAAGCACAATATGTTTGTAGCAGCGAATGTGATCCCCAAACCCAGGTTAGTCATAAACTAAATTATTGTTGACTCCTACTTATAAGGAGTACTGAACTACTAAACAATGACTGTCTTAGAATAATAGCTTTTTGTTTGTTTGATAATCTTAGTTCATAATTGTATGGTGCATAGAAAAGTTCAAAGTATAATATATCAGACTCCTTATGCTTTTTTAAATCTGGAAAACAATATCTTATGTAGAGTGGCTTCTACTTTTAAGTCTAGCTGATTTATTATAACAAGTGGCAAGGTTGCATGTTCAATTAACCTTCATGTTTCATGGTTTCCTTAGGAGGCTGGAGCACCAATCCTGACAGATGATGTCAGTTTGCAAGTATTCATGGATCATCTGAAGAAGCTAGCAGTCTCAAGTGCCACCTGAGTGTAGAATGGTGATGAAGTAATATGTAGCACCTGCACTGAGCAGGACAAAGAGAGCTGGCAATCTATTCCAGCACATTATACAAAACATCTGCGTCTGTGCTACTTGCCTTTTAAACAGAACAGATTCACACTACGTTGGTAATACACCAAAGGAGGACTTTATAAATTGCTTGTCTTCGTTAGATAAAATTATTGCTTCTGTCCTATAGAGTCTGAAGGCATGTTCTTAAAATTAGTGCTTCCATATACATTACAGTGCAAATCACTGATCTAAAGTCTCCAAATTCTGCCTTGATGAACAAATAGCCGCATCAGTATTGTTATTTTTAATGTGCCTCATGAACTCCTGTTTCTTGTTTTCGTCTCTGATTGATAACATAGTGGAACCTCATGTAGAACTCTTATCAGCAATCAAATAAAATTTGTGAATTTTGTGAAGAGTGCTGACCTGTGGAGAAATATTTAGACTTTACTAAATTGCTGCATTTTTGTCATTAAATACAATTTCCCCCAATTTCCGTAATTTTTTTTGTTTTGGCTGGAGTTTGAAACAGCTCTACAGTACATCAAATAAAACATAATGACTTAAAATGTGCTCACCCAGTTTATTTTGTCCTCAGTAGATTTTGAGACATATTTTGAGAGATATGATGCTATATAATGCAGTTTTATCCAGCTTTCATCATTTTACAGATATATTTATATAATTAGCAAAATCGTGCACCTGCCTCCCTTGTATCCTTGAGACTTGTCTTTTTATTGTGCACCTATTTCCTCTCCATGACATAAAAACCCAATCTGAAAATGTATCAGGATTGGTTGGGTTTTTAATGGATGTCAAATATTCTGTGTCATAAATAGCATATTTGTTTTAAAAGTCAATATGTAACTGAACATTTTTAGCAGTTTAATTTTATTGGATGTAAGTTACTTTATCCTATAATCTGTGCAGAATTTACATTTATTTTTTTTTTCTGAACCTAAACATCAGTTGTGATGATACTTATTGTCTCTTCACCTCATTCTTGACACCAACTCATTTTTATACAACGAAATGAAAAAATGTGTGTGTCTGAACTTTGTCGATGATTTGGGACTTTTGTGTGCAACCATGGTTCTCCTAAAAACCCAAGCTTGCTGATCCATAAAGAGTGAAAGAAAAGCAGTCCAATGCATTGGTCAGTTTTGTAAGTAATCACTAGATGGTTTGTTATTTTTAATCAATATCCTGACAGCCCACTGACTACCACAGCTTGACCACACTTGCTCCCTGTAACAAAATAAAACAAAGAACTGCGGATGCTGGAAATCTGAAACAACAACCAAAATTGCCAGAGAAACTCGGCAACTCTGGCAGCATCGGTGGAGAGAGATACAGTTAACATTTCAACTCCAGTTACCCTTCAGAACATGAAGGATCACTGGACTTGAAACATTGATGCTGTTTCCCTCTCCACAGATGCTGCCAGACCTGCCGAGTTTCTCCGCAATTTCTGTTTTTGTTTCCCATTTTTGTAAAGTTGCTTTGCATTCTTCCAGTTTCTGTTTCTATTTCATCCATTGTGATGTTGCTCCCTGCCAGTGCTTCCAGATGCCTTCCATTTTCCTTGGCTAAAGATGCCCACCATCATTCTCCTCAACTGCCTATTTCATTTTCCACTCCCACCCATTCCCTCCCTCTGACAACCACATAGGCTACTGCTTGTTCCCCATCTTCCACTTCCAACAGATCTTTTTTGCTACTTCCAGCATGGTGCCACAAGAAAATACAAGCCCTTATTTCTTCTTTCAGCATTCCAAATTCAACATGACATGATTGTCTGTACAGCACTTTGAGCCATCTGGTGGTTATTGAAAGGGTCCATGTAAATTTCAGTCTTTTCTTTCTGGTGTGCCCGATTCCCTTTCTGGCTGCTCTGTTCTCTGCCTCTTATACTGTGAGTAAAGCTCATTGTAAGTTTGAAAAGCAGTACTTCATTTTTTGATTGTGCACTTTATAGCCTTCCACTCAACACTGAGTTCATTTTCAGATCATGACTACTGTTCCATATTTTCAATCAGTAGCTGTTGGAAATAAATGTCACCCTCGTGTACGCCTCTAGCCTCACCTTTTTGTTTCTTTTGCTTTCTCTTTTCATGTAGAACTCTTGGTTGTCACAGTGTTGATAGTCAAGGCTATCCGATGCAATGATATCACAATGGAGCATATGGAAGAGATAGAAGCCATGAATTACTTCCAACCACTGAGGGATTGAATGCATACCATTGGCTTTATTATGCATATACTTTAACTGACTGAACTAATTTTTTCTTTGTTCGTTTCTTCCAGTCTGTAATGTCCTTTTGCCTTGCAAAATTAACTTGTTTGTCACTTAATCTTGCTTGTTTTCCACCCTTTCCCTTTATCCCTTTATTGTTGTACCTCCCCAGCAGACCACAAATGTATTTTTCTGTCTTTGAAGTTCCTGAAACCTGTTCCATCTATGACTTTGTCAAGTTCTGATAAAAGGTAATAACCTGAAATGTTAACTCCTTTTTTTCCCTCTGTAAATGCCTGACCTGCTATGTATTTCCACAATTTCCTATTTTTTATTTCTGATTTCCAACTACTGCAGTATTTTGCATTCGTGTTCCGGTGGCATCTGTTTAGATTGAAGTCTGGAATAATATTTTACCTGAAAGTAAAGGTACATGTCATGCTGGAATAGTGAAATTTATTGAGTGACCGATGGAAGAGCATAGCTTGAAGGAGCTGGACAAATATGGGATTCCTTTCTGGTAGCCGATCCTGCATTCACCTGAGGTGAGATCTCCAAGGAGTGCCCAATTGTGCCAGATTGTGGGAAGGATTGATAGATGCATCAAGAGATTCAAGAGACTAAAGGTCTATTCACAGCTGAAGCAGTTGCAGCAACTGTACTTCATTCACATATGAATAGTCAGCTGTAAAATGAGGATTCTGGCTTCCATTTCTAGGCATGGTATTTTGTCAGGAGCCTCGCATCTTGATCAGTTCTTGGAGACTATCTGCCATCATTGTCTTACACATTGAAGATCTTTTGAAATATATTGATGACTTTTTGCTATCAAGAACTGGAAAAATGTGAATGTCCATATTTTGGAATTTGTAACTTTCTATATTTGAGTAATATCTGAGAAAAGTAGAGAAGCAAGGAGATTTTGCATCTTTATAGTATTCATTGCACAGAATTGAAATGATAATATATGCAGTTAAAAAAAAACTAGCTGATTCACTATGTGCCTTTCTGTTTATTAGATGACATGGACAACACCCCATGTGCTCCCCATACACCATTTGCTTGGAGGAACAAAAGAAAAATCAGGTTGGAAGAAAAACTCTGGGTCCTTTTTGAGATAGGAAAGAATTCTGACAATTCCTCTCTGATCCCTAAAGTTGTCCAAACATCAGTTCCAGGAGACAGTTCCATGTAGCCTGAGGTGCATCACTGTCATCTCAAACTTATTTTTTTCTTGAAACAATTATGTTGGACCTCCGCCAGGAACTTAACTTTTTGAATACTTGTAGTGAAATGCACCCATTCCTTGAGCTGGCTGTTCAGCGCAAATGTTGGTAACCCTCTAGGAAACAATCACCTATCATAGTTCAATTGTTTCATCTGTTCTCCATTCTGTGTGTAATTCAAATACCCACACTGTTTACTGGCGACAGGTTATGTGACCACTTGTAATCCAGATCCTGAGACTAATGATCCAGTGATATGAGTTCAAATTTTAAAGCAACTGAAGAATTTCAGTTGTCAGTTAAATCTGGGGTAAGAAAATAATGGTGATCCTAAAAGCTGCTAACTTGTTGGTAAAACCTATCTAAGTTAGCGAATAAAACTCATTCTCTTGACCTTGCCCTACCCATATGTGCTTCCAGACTTGGAGCAATGCAATTGGCTCTTACTAGCCCTCCAAAGGGCAATGCTTGCAATGGTTCAAGTAATCAACTCACTGTCATCATCTCAAAGACAAATATGGACGCAGTAAACGCAGAGCTGGCCATTGAAGACATGAGTTAAAAACTTTTTAAAATACATGAACAAACTCCCTGAAATCTATGCCTTTCTATTCTCATCAAAACTAGTTCTTTGAGCCTTTCATAACAGCTAAAGATTTTTAAATTTAAGTATCAGCTTTGATCCCCCAGCAGACTGCCAGAAAACATGATAATCATCTGCCCCCAGAACTCTGCCAACCATAAGGTCTATGGAATGCCTGGGACAGACCTACTTTTTTTTGTCTTGTTCACAGGATGATTGCCTCTGGCCAGCACTTATTGCCCATCCCTAATGGCTCAGAGGGCAGTTAAGAGTCAACCACATTGCTTTGGGCTTGGAGTCAGATGCAGGCTAGACTAGGCAAGGACTGCAAATTTCCTTCTTTAAAGGGCATTAGTAACAACAATTGACAATATTTACATGGTTATCTTTGGGCTAGCTGTTATTCCAGACTTTTTTTAAAGTTGAATTCATATTTCACTGTCTGATGTGGTACATTTCAAGCCATATCTCAGGAACATTAACCTGGTGTTCTGCTTTATTACTCCAAGGTTGCCAATATCTTTGTCTCTATTTTAACCAATGCCTAAGGATGTCAACTGATGATCTTCCCATACTTGTGTTACGTAGGGAAATCCAACCCCGTGACATTGAATGAATTTCAATATCTGTCCAAGTCTGGGTGGCTTGTCCATAATATTGCTGGTCCTCTCTTTATTGATGGTAGAGTTTACAAGGCAGTCCAGGGCTGGCAAAGTAACCTTAATGAGTTACTGCAGTGCATACTTCTGTGTACATACAACATACATGGTTTACCATTGTGAAAGATTGTTCATTTCACCTTTGTTCTACAAGATAAGTTGAACAAAGCAGTTATTCTCTAGTGTGCTTGAATGTGACTATTTAAGGGCAGTTTTCCAGATCAGTGTTCCTTCCAATTGTATTTGGGTTATTGTAAACATATCTTGGATCTTGAGACTTTGCCTCACCCACACTTAGTTATGACTTAGCTGGACCAGTCACTCTGTAGCTGATCAAATGATTCACTCGATGGGCTGAATGGCCTAATTTCTGCTCCTATGTCTTACGGTCTTATATCTCTGGAATCCAGGGTTAGGTGCATTCAAAATTTGGTTTGAACTGCATAGAAGGTCAGCATTTGGATATTTTTGTCTTCCGCTTGGACAGTTTTACATACTTTGGCAACATAATTGTGAGGCAAAGCTTGTCAATTTCTTTTGCAACGTTGGTATTAAATAGCAGTACCAATTTTTACAGTCTTTGGAATTGGGCCCTTCGTTGAATAGCTAGTGTTGAAATACATCCTGTGTAAAGAGATGTCAGTATGTTACTAGGCAGTGATTGAACTAGAAATTAAATAACAGATGCTACTGTTTGAAGTTGTAAATGGTATATTGCTGATGAAAGTACTGCAGTACGTAGATATTATACTGTACAAGTCATGACTTATTTCTCTGTGTTTATTTGAACTTAAATGCAAAATAAATAGCAATATTGTAAACATAATTCAGTTACCAAGATAAGATTTGTACTTTCATCTCATGTATAAATTACACTGCTTCTTTACAATCTTCAGTTATGCTTTATAAATTATTACATTTTACATTAAGCTTGGAGCATCACTTTATTCAAAATGCTTTATCATTAGCCAACGGATAAAGTAAAGGGTCACTGCCACGATTTCTGTCTATTGCAACTTGTCTTACTAGATCTTAAATGGAAGGAGCATTCATCGAAGACAAGGACATAGCTTGTAAATCTGAACAGCATATTATTTTTTATTAATTTGTGGTTCATACATAGCCCTAGAAGGTTTGACATTTTTGACCATCCCTATCTGGTGGTGGTACTGAGCCATTATCTTGCACCATTCCATGTGGTGAAAAGACTCCACAATACTCCTAGGTAAGGAGTTGTAATGTTTTTAATTTGCAATGATGAAAGAATGAATGAGTGGATGCCAATTTATTAAAATTCAGACATACCTTTTGCTATCTATATTTTTTATGTTTTCTTTCTGTGGTAAGATCTCTTTTTGAGGAAAGAATAACATCATTAATTTTTCCATACAATTTGCTCTGTTCAAAATAAAGCCATAATAAACATCAATTTGAACTGTCAAAACCTATCAAAGGGTTGCACCTGAACTTCAAAGTTTCTGTCCCACATTTCCTCCTATCAATCCCCAAATACAGTCTTCACACAGCCTTTGTTCAGATCAATCTATACTGGAAATGCACAAAGTTTATATGATTGAGGGAATCTTGTAAGTCTGAGAAGATCTGTTCCTATATTCATAATGTGGAATGCTCTTATGATACACTGGCTGTAGTATTTGTGTTCCACAAACACTAAAGTGCTCCTAGGTCATGTATAATTTGGGCCAGCTAAAGATTAATACACCTCAGCAATCTGAAATAATTCCAAACTCATGATACTACCTGTCATAATGCTAAAATCTTTTTTTCTGTTTCTCATGTTATTTATGGTCACTGACTCAGTTTGCACATAGTATGGACTTATGGATGACATATGCTTTGTGCTAGTTATGAGCCAATTTAAAACTATGTTGTGTATGAGTAGACTTGTTTGACAATGATATTTGCATTTAACCAAATTTTAGTAAAAATACTTACAACCTGCAAAAATGTAATCCTAAAGATTGCAACTTGTTTGAAAGTACATATGAATCTTTTCTGGTGATCTGCAAGGGAATAAATTATTCTCTATCTCACCCGTTTGATGAAGGGAAATGGGCTTTGGCAAGATTAATCTCTGGGTAGGATCCATGATACCCAATACTTGGTGCTTGTGGCAAATATTAAACCAAGAAGCACACCATTTGAAATACACAACAGGGTCCTAAAGTTTGCTTCTAGGACACAGTGTCTCCTTTAGCAATAATCATGAAGAGCATGTCCTACATGGACTCCATTCTGTGTTTCAGGTCACTGGAGACTGTCAAAGAAGGAATAGGCACCTTTTTCTCACTCCAGTTAATGTGTAGCCAAGAAGAGCACTTTTAAAGCTACCTATTTTCTCTCTCAGCAGTACTTCCGTGTGAACTGAGTTGGCAGTTGCTGAGTTGATTTCAGAACACCCCTGAGCCGTATCTGGACGCTCGACTAGTGTTTCATTCTTGTGGAATGGAACATGAAGTCTAATTTGGAAAGAACCTTCTTTGGTCTCTAGTTTTGGGCACCATTGTAGATGCAGCACCAATTTTTTGCTTGTTTCCAGCAATAAACAAAGTTCTTAACCATTACCTCCACATGGCTCTTTCACCTAAAGCCTATGAACCCACAGTAAATGTTTTAGTAATTAACTGTGTTTATTACAATTTAAGCAATCTGCTGGCATTCATGTTGTTTTGTGTGCTCTTAGAATTAGAGTAGCAAGGTGTAACTTTAATTAAAAGTTTAGTTATTGTTTGACAAATGTAATACCTTATGACACTCAATTGAGCAATATGTTGGTCCACTTGCCACGTGTATCTAATTGGGAATCCAAATGCAGCTAATTACATTTCTGATCATTAAATAAAAATGAGTCATAGATAACATCATTGTGTGTTTGATGCTAGCACTCAAATTTGAATGGCATTTGCAGGTGTACTTTAATTTTTGGTATGTTGGTAAAGTCTTCAGATGAAAAGCAAAGTAGATAATTTTTTTTTAAATCATTGCAAATGCTTTACTTCCTTGGTTGCTGAGCACTTTGTTCAGTAAATGTGCAGAGTGAAGTATACTTACCTGCACTGTGATAGTATATGTAAAATACTTTCCTCTAAATTTAATCATTGCGAGTGCTTTACTTCCTTGGTTACTGAGCAGTTTGTTTGTTCAGTAAATATGCAGTGTAAAATATATTTACCTGTGTTGTGATAGTATATATAAAATATTTTAGAACATAGAACAGTACAGCACAGGAACAGGACCTTTGGCCCATGATGTTGTGCTGAGCATAACGCCAAATTCAACTGATCCCTTCTGCCTGCCCTTGGTCCATATCCCTGCATTCCTTGCATATTTGTGTGCTTATCTAAAAGTCCCTTGAACGCCCCTGTTGTATCTGCCTCCACCACCACTGCAGCAGCGCATTCCACACTCCTACTACTCTCTATACAAAAAAAAACTTGCCCCACACTTCTCCTTTGAACTTTGCCCCTCTCACCTTAAATGGATGTCCCCTAGTATTAGACGTTTCAACTCTTGGGAAAAACCCTATCTATGCATCTCATAATTTTATAGACTTCTATCAAGTCTCCCCTCTGCCTCCGCTGCTCCAGAGAAAACAATGAATTTTTCTAGCCTCTCCTTATAGCTCATAACCTCTAGTCCAGGCAGCATCCTAGTAAACCACCTCTGCACCCTCTCCAAAGCCTCTACAACCTTCCTGAAATGTGGCAACCAGAATAGAACGCAGTACTCGTAAGTGTGTTCTAAGTCATATAAAGCTGCATCATGATATCCTTTCTCTTGTGCTCAATTCCTGGTCCAATAAAGGCAAGCATACCATATGCCTTCTTTACCACCTGCGTGGCCACTTTCAGGTACCTATGGACATGAACCCCAAGATCCCTTTGTACATCAATGCTGTTCAAGGTCCTGCCATTAACTCTATATTTTTCCTTAACATTTGATCTCCCGAAGTGCAGTCCTCACACTTACCCGGATTAAACTGCATCTGCTATTTCTCCGCCCATATCTGCAGCTGATCTATATCCCGCTTTGACAACCTTCTACACTACTCCACCGATCTTTGTATCATCATTTTCTTCTAAGTTTCGTATATATTGCGAAGATGATGTCACCCTTGCCGCACTATGTGAAATCAGAAATTTCTTTCGGACAACACTGGTTTGACCCCCTGCCCGTTGTTAATATTGGCCTGCTGTGTAAATTTAATTCACATGTGGGAGGTGGGGCTTGGGGCGTGGTGTCACTGGCTGGCCAACATTACTTGCCCATTCTTAGTTGATGTTGAGAAAGTGGTGGTGAGCTGCCTTCTTGAATCGCTGCAGTCCATGAGCTGTAGGTAGACCAACAATGCCCTTAAGGCGGGAATTCCAGGATTTTGACCCAGCTACAGTAAAGGGACAGTGATGTATTTTCTAGTCAGGATGATGAGTGACTTGGAGGGGAATTGCAGGTGGTGGTGTTGCCACATATCTGCTGCTGTTGTCTTTCCAGATAGAGACGGTTGTGGGTTTGGAAGGTGCTGCTTGAGGATCTTTGAATTTCTGAAGTGTATCTTGATTGTACACACTGCTGCTATTGAGCATTGGTTGTGGAGGGAGTGGATGCTTGTGGATGTGCTGCTTTGTCCTAGTTGCTGTCAAGTTCTTGAATGTTGTTGGAGCTGCACCCATCCAGGCAACTGGGGAGTATTCCATCACACTCCTGACTTGTGCCTTCTAGATGGCAGACTCGCGTTGGGGGGAGGGGGATGGTCAGGAGGTGAGTTACTCGCTGCAGTATTCCTAGCACCTGACCTGCTCTTGTAGCCACTGTGTTTATATGATGAGTTCAGTTGAGTTTCTGGTCAATGGTAACACCCAGGATGTTGAAAGTTGGGGGTGGTAGGAAAGGGGTTCAGTGATAGCAACATCATTGAATGTCAAAGGTTATATTTTCTCTTCTTTGAGATGGTGGTATAGCCTTGCATTTGTGTGGCATGAACGTTATTTATCACTTGTCAGCTCAAAACTGGACTTAGTCCAGGTTTCATTGCATTTGAACATGGACTGCTTCATTATCTGAGAAATCGCAAATGGTGCTGAACATTGTGCAATCATTTGTGAACATCCTCACTTCTGACCTTACGATGGAGGGAAGCTCATTGATAAAGCAGCTGAAGATGGATGGTTGGGCTTAGGGCATTACACTGAGGAACACTTGCAGAAATGTCCAGGAGCTGAGGTGACTGACCTCCAACAAAAACAACCATCTTCCTGTGTGCCAGGTATGCCAACCTGTGGAGAGTTAATCCCTGATTCCCATTGATTCCAGTTTTGCCAGGACTCCTTGATGCCAAACTCAGTCAAATGCAGCCTTGATGTCAAGGGCTGTCACTCTCACCTCACCTCACCTCTGGAATTCAGCTCTTTTGTCCACGATTGAATCAATGCTGTAATGAGGTCAGGAGCTGAGTGGCTCTGGTCGAATCCAAACTGGGCATCAGCAAGCAGATTGTTGTGAAGCAGGTTCTCATGAGCTGAGCAAAAGTAGAACGATAAGGCGGTAATTGACTGAGTTGGATTTGCTCTGGCTTTTGTGTACTGGACATACCTGGGCAATTTTCCACATTGTCAGGTAGATGTCAGGAATTATGTCAGGGGCTCATAGCCTTTGCAATATTTCGTGTCTCCAACCATTTCTTGATACACATGGAGTGAATCGAATTGGCTGAAGACTTGTATCTGTAATGCTGGGGACCACTGGAGGAGGCTGAGATGGATCATCCGCTCGGCAATTCTGGATGAAGATTGCTGCGAATGCTTCAGCCTTATCTTTTGCACCGATGTGCTGGGTTCTTCTATCATTCAGACAATTGACAATGATTTCATGGTCATCAGTAGGTTCTTAATTACACATGCTTTTACCTCAGTAGGATTTGAGTCTGTGTGCCCAGTTTCTGGATTAATAGTTTAGCGATAATACCACTAGGCCATCTCTGCACCTTAAACTATTTGTGGTTAGTAATCGAGAAAAGAATCTTGCTAAAGCTTTATTATAATATCTCCCAAGACTTTGAAATGATCACATGAGAATTTTCAAATCTACCAGAATTATCAGAATTTTTGGTATTTTTACATGGATTTCTTCAAAATGGCTTTCTGTGCTGGGGAATATCAGTGATTGAGAACCTAAGCCAACGGGCTAAAAATTATGAGCTGTGACGATGACTAGAAGATGATTAATTCTCAACTTCTGATCCAACTCTGGAATTAGTCAATATGTGACTTATTCCAATTAGTGGCCTGGAAGGGACTGATGTGAAATTGCTGGCTGGTAGCAGAGGGTGTTAATTAGACTCTCTATAGTTTAGTGTTGAATTATAGATTTAATTGAAGCTGTTCATGTATCCCACACCCTTAGATGACTGCCCAAAATTCTGAATGAAGGGTGCAGAAATTCTAAAATAGGGCAATACATCATCCACTTTGCACATAGCGGGATACACAATCAGATGATCTGTTTTAGTACTATTAAGCAAGTTTTAAATATTGGCCAGAACCGTGGAAAATCCCTGCCTTTTTTTTTTTTGGTAAGAAAAACTGAATTACAGGCCAATATTTAACATTCACTAGAAAGAGAGCATCTTGAACTGTGCGGCATTGAATTATTGGCCTAACTCTTGATTGGGATTTGAATCCACAACCTTAGAATTCAGAAGTGAGGATGCTGTCACAGCCACTAGTGAAACCAATTATGTGCTCCCAGATGGTCAAATGTATGTTTTATAAGCTCCTGTCCATTATGTGGTACATTAACACCAATACTTCTGTCAGTTCTTTTATGCTAAAGAATTCAAAATTGATAGCTTGCAACAGAAATGTTTTTTATATATTTCCATCTGATTTTCTTTTGTATGGATAAGAACTTCTATGCTCAATTGGCTTTCTATGAATAGCATAATTGTTGTAAGGCTAGAAATATTTATCTGACTGCCATTGTCCCTTCCTCCATAGTTTAATCAATCATATATGGAGATTGTCTCTCATTAGTCATGGGAACTGCTTTCCTTAAATATGGACTCTCAAAATTTACATTTCGTGTTTTATTTTTCAATTCCATTAACTTTACAATCAAACAACCAAACAACTTTCATTTTCACCAACTATTTCTTAAGGATGCATTGGTTTAGGTTCAGTGACAGTTTATTTTATCTAGAGTGTATTGGCTGATTCCTAACATTAGTTTTTCTGTGACTGGAAAACTGCCAGTTTTTGACTTAGCCAATCTTTTGTTTATTAATCATAAATACATAAGTGCTTATTTTAGAGCTATTAGGTACAATAGTAATTCTTTTCAATATCATGATAAAAAGCCTTTTAAATAAATATGATTTTTAAAAATTATTTTGTGCTATGCTCGAGTTGCTGGCAAGATCAGCATTTGTTACCTGTCCCGAATTTGAGCTGCATGACTTGTTAGGGTCATTTCAGAGACTAGTCAAGAGTCAATTACGTTGCTAAAGGTATAACTGCCACAAAGAATTATTAAACTTCTGAAGTTTACAGTGTCACACTCTTTGTCACATGCCTCCTAATCAATTTCTTACTTTCAAATTGTTGACTTCAATTCCAGGCACGTCCAGTCTTGATAAAATGGAGGAAGTTTCAAAAGTTTTGCAAATGTATATGTTAATACCCTGCAGTTGATGGATGTTGTTGCAATGAATTCATTTGTTCCAAACAATAACACTTGCTCTATATCTAGGAATGAAGTTTAATTCTTTTCAGCTTTGATCTTTAAACTTTTTCTGGAATGTTTAATACAAAATGCATTTAAGATCTTTGCTGAAAATCTGAATTAATAATTTTTAAATAAGTTGAAAAACAAGCATATTAAATATGCAATCGCTTCCATGTATGTTATTGAAAACACTCATCAAACATTTACTCGTAAAACAATTGTGGCACCTGTTATAGCTGTAAGTGATAGTAGTTATTAGTGCTAAGGTTGTCTCACTTTATTTATCATAGATTCCCCAAAACTGATTTTCTAATGCAGTGGGTGTAATTAAATATTGACAGTTGGACTCATGAAATATGGAAATAAGGGAGAAAGGAGCTTTAGGCTAAGAGAGAGAAGGTAGATTAGGGTTAGTGATCAGGTATAGGGATATCCAAAAGGAAAGGTAGATAATGTGAATTTGACTCCAACAGGGTATTTTCCCTGATGTGGCAATACTTATGTTATCATGGTATTGAAGAATCCAACAAGCATTTATTACAGCTAACTATTATGTACAAACATCATATTCACAAGCACATAAATATGAGTTACCGTTAAACTTAGTTTACAATCAAGCAGCAAGCTTTCAATTGAATGTCAGGCTTTGAGTAAGAGTAAGATGGAGTATGAGGCCTTTATACTTTCAGAGGACATGCCATGATACAGTGATGACAATCATGAACACATCTCTTCAAGTATACTTACACACTGCCTGTGAGACATTACAAATTAGTAGTCAAAGTTGAGGAATGTAGGAATTGAAGGTGTAGCAGGGCTAGAGACTGAGTGAGATGAAAGAGGAGGAAGATGAATAATGATATGAAGCTGTGTGAGAGTTAGTGGCCTTTGGGGAGTAGGAATTTTGGGAAAGATGGCTCCATGGTTAGCACTGTTGCCTCACAGCACCAGGGATCCCGTTCGATTCCACCCTCAGGCGACTGTCTGTGTGGAGTTTGCACATTCTCCCCTGTCTGAGAAGGGTTTCCTCCGGGTTCTCCGGTTTCCTCCCACAGTCCAAAGATGTGCAGGTTAGGTGGATTGGCCATGCTAAATTGCCCGTAGTGTTCAGGGATGTGTAGATTAGGTGAGTTATAGGGATGATTCTGGGTGGGATGCTCTGAGGGTCGGTGTGGACTTGTTGGGCCGAAGGGCCTGTTTCCACACTGTAGGGATTCTATATAATCTATATAAAGAACGGTTGCCAGCTGCAGATGTCTTATAAATGGAAAACAAAAGACAAGACAGTTGATTGTTGGAAGTGCAGTTGTAATAACTTGGTGAGACAATTTCTTTCTCTGGGCTGGGCAGAGCGATCTCTACTCTGTCCCTTCCTCAATCACTGGTAAGCGATCACCCATTACTTCATGTATCCCTCACCAGATGTTATCCCTCTATCTCTTCTGATGCTCCAGTCATCACTGCAATGAGCTTTGGGACACCAAGAAGTTATTCAATTTGCTGCAAGATGGAATAAAAATTATTCTGCAGGGTTGAATATTCCACCTTGTGTATGTTTTTCTCCATTCAGAACAAATGGGGATTTAATTGCTGTGGGAAGTGATTAACGAAAACTGGCTGTAACAAATAAATTTGTTGTGTGCTATCTTTTCTCTGAATGTGGATGAATGCCACCAATGTACTTTCTTCAATGTGTGGTCAAGCAACTACGAACACAATAAGTGGTGTTGAATTGGTTTGCCTTGTTCACTTGGCTTGCTTGTTCTGTGGGTCACTGTTTGGATGGGGAAAGCCCCAGGAATATGACCCATTAATAATATTAATCCTAGCTGCCTTACACAGTTTAAATAGAGAACTAGAGATTATGCCTTTGTTAATCTGTCATTAACAGTGTCATGACAAACCTTATCCTTGACTGCCAATGCCATTAAGTAAGATAAATAACCTCAGCAATACCTCCAGCACATCCACTGGATTCAGTGGGAAGATGGTTGAATAAACGCCATGTAGCCAGGTCCGCACAATTACAGGCAAAACTCCAGAAAAATCAACTTCGGTAGCCTGGCCAACGCATCTGGCTCTCTGACAATGTTTTTTTTTAAGCCAGACAATAAGAATACTTCAAGTATCCTCTGAAATTCTGCTTGAAGTATGGTGGTATTGAGTTTAATGAAGAGAAAGAGGTAGCTACCAATCTTTGAGAAAGGAGACAACCTGTTCATTAAACTGCATCTTGCTTTGAGTTCCAACACTTTAATGAGTGGCACAGCAGCAGCAGAAAAGGAAAAAATGAAAGCAAATCCTACACTCCACATCCTTCGGGGGATATCCTACCTTGTGCCAACGATCTGCATGTTGTGAAATGGCCTTTTTCATCACGTCAAGACTGGCAGAACCTCACAATCCTGAGTAGATGACATCCTCAATTTGATAAACAGTTGGCAATGTGAACACCTTGTTACTTAAATACGTGAAAGAAAGACATACTTTAAATAAAGCGAAATACAGCAGATGCTGGAAATCTGAAACTGAAACAAAAAATGTTACAGAACTTCAGCACATTTGGCAGTATCTGTGAAGAGATGCTTCCGTACCTGTTGACATTCTCCAGCATTTTCTGCTTAAATAAAGCAAATTTTCTGATGAAGGGTCTAGGCCCAAAACGTCAAACTTCCTGCTCCTATGATGCTGCTTGGTCTGCTGTGTTCATCCAGCTCTACACCATGTTATCTCAATATTGGTTGTGCTGGGTAACCCTAGTGTCACAAAGATATGAGCACTTTAAACATAGAATACAATAAAATGAAAATAAACTGCAAATTTAATTATTGTTTCAACAATCTATGCTTTGTGATACCCACTATTTACAGAAGTGTCATTGTTTCAAGTGTACAATGCAGCAGCATTCGAAATAAGGACTTGATTATAAAGATGTCAAGGTGTCTACCCCATACTAGGGGGTGACATGTTAACAGCAGACAGAATTTGTAAATTTTTGCACTTCAGTCCAAACATCCCCTCTTTAGACAAAAAAAGGCATGCATTAACGTGTATATTTGGAGTTGTGCAAGTTATCAAAAATATATACGTCTGTTCTTATGCAAGAGAAACTGTTATTCTGGCTAGACCTATATTTGCCCACTTATTTATGCACTTGGCACACACAATCTTTAAATTGTTTGCATCTTGTGATGGTAACACATGAGGGTTGTTGGCTTTCTGCTGGTTGGAATGATGTCCCCTCTGGTTCAGTTTCAAAATCAGCTCAGCTAACTTTTCTGATTTATACTGTTTCCTCATCTGCTTCTTTCCTTTAATTGCATTCATTGTGTCTGACAAGGTAATATTTTCATTCTGTGACTTCAGCATCAAAGTTCCCTTGTGTTTTTGCAGTCAGACACTCTCTGTCTCTTTGATGTGGCCTGCAAGTATTGTAACTTTATTCAGGAGCATTTAGGACTGTCTGTGAGGAGTTTGCACATTCTCCCCGTGTCTGCGTGGGTTTCCTCCGGGTGCTCCGGTTTCCTCCCACAGTCAAAAGATGTGCAGGTTAGATGGATTGGCCATGCTAAATTGCCCATAGTGTTCAGGGAGGTGTAGATTGGGTTGTAGGGGTGTGGGTCTGGGTGGGATGCTCCGAGGTTCGGTGTGGACTTGTTGGGCCGAAGGGCCTGTTTCCACACTGTAGGGATTCTGTGATTCTATGGATTCTGTGATTAATCTGAGCTCTGAAGTTGCTTCTGCTGAGATGAGTGACTTCAGCTTTCTGTCTAATATGTGGAATTCCAGATCTTTAGATCTGTTGCGACATTGTGCTCTCAAGCTAAGTTTTCATCTTGGTGTGAGCATCATTCTATCCCAGAGTATCAAATTTCCCTTCAAGCATTCGTTTTTGGATCCTAACCTGGTATAACTTTACAAAGGTTGATCAAGCTCACAATGTTGCAGGAAGCACTGACATTTATCTGATGCTCTTGTTCTACTGCCTTCGTCGAAACAGTTACAAACCTTTTTTTTTCTTTAGATGTGACTTTCCTCATCTGCTGTAAGGTGTATATTGATTCGTTGGAATCTTCATCTGCCATGCTTTATTCATCTGAAACCTTGTCTGACATCTTTGTAGCAATTATCTTTATAGACTTGTTTTCTGCTTCCTAGCTTCATGCAAAATGGTTTAGCTTCTTACATTTAAGGCAGTGATTTCCTCATGCTGGACGGTTTTCTTTCATTTTATCTGATGACGTCTGCAAATTTTGTAAGTTGTCCTTTAGCCTTGATCTTTCTGTTGGCAATTCTGCAGATACTGGTTGTTTTTCACCAAATTGTTTCAATTGTAAGGTTAGGCTGTTTCTCAACATAGTGAAAAGGTCTGAGTGGCTGAACAACATATTGGACAACCCCACATGTTCTCCCACATATGTGCTGTGCTATTGACTGATAAGTTCAGAGTTTCTGCAGATAATGATAGCTTCTTCAAGATTCAAAGTCACAGTCATGGAAGGATCTCTTATGCTTAATAAAAATTTGTCTAATTAGTCATTCTTTAATTGCACGCATTCACAAGTTTCTGAAAGTAGAATTAATGACATTATGTATTGACCAACAGACTTCTTTTCACTTTATTCCCTGTATTAAATATGTAATGTTCATATATAATGGTAAATTGAAGCTGAAAGCATGCCTTCGAAGTTTTTTAAAGTTTCTGCTGTTTATTTTTTCTGCTGATCAGAGGTAAGGTGACAGTTTTCTGTGGTCATCCCTGGGAAACTGGATCTACTGCCTTTGCTGGAAGGCCTGGAGTAGACCTGCAATGAAGCATTGTTAAACTATGTGGCCACTTGACTTCCCCGAGACATCCCAAATAGCAAGATAGCAAAGGAGCAGGTAATGGGGACAGGACCAGAAGGTTTGGCTACATTCTTAGACCCAGAGTGATGCTCCAGGCTCACGGAATGGATGCCTGTCTGGGTGCCCAGTCCTTTGACTCCATGATGAGGGGTTGGGGGAGGCATCTTTCACAAATTGCTGCACTCCTCATGTATACAGACCTGATTGTTTGGCACCTGCTTGATCTAACATGGCCGGTTCTCCCCTTCTGACTTCGTGGCCCACTGTTAAAAGCCAAAAACTGGAGGATTCTACCATATGTGCTCGACTCTTAAAGCCCTCTGACAAACTAGAGCTGGATGATAAATGGTACCTTGTCAATGATGCTCACATCCCAGTAACCAACATGAAAATAAACCACATACTCCCATCAATAATGCCTTCACTTTGGGCAATCCAGCAGGTGTTAAAAGTACAAAAATTGCTGCACAACTTCAGTGAGGCAATTGGTGAATTGAGATTTAAGAGCTACATGGGCTTCTTGCATTTGCTAACTTAAAGGTAGAAAAGCAAATTTGTTAAAGTAATGCATGAAAATATACCATATAATGAAAGTACCATTTGATTTATTCTACTAATTGAGATCCTGATAATGAATTTCCTAAAAGCACAATCATTCTGACATTAGAAATCTTATCCTGCAATGTAACGTTACCATCACCACAGGAAAGTAACTATTTATCATGGAGCTAATGGAAGATATTACAGTTTCAGTTTTGTGCCACTAGAGGGAACCTGATTGAAATAGTATTCTGTATCTTTGTGAGTTCCCCGAGAATCTCACAACTACATCTTTCTGACTACCTCTGAAAATGTTTACAGGTCTGACATTTGGTATCTGACAAATTAATTACTCCAAGCACAAAAAATAATTTGCTCCAGATTTCAAGAGTTACGTGATTAGATCTTTTACTTTAGATTTTGCTGATCAAGATTTTAGGTTTGTTCTTAAAATGCAGGTAAATCTTAATGTCAGTACCTTCTGGCATCAAACAACTGCCAAGGGTTGTCGAATTTTATCCTCCACTCTCGGTCCACTTTTATGCTAATATTTTTCCACTTGTTTTCTCGAGTCCTCCTCATAACCCCTATAGCTTTCAATGATCTCATTGTGTCTTAATATGTAGTCTTGTGAGATCACTACAACGGATTAGGATAAAGATTTGCATATTTAGAAAATGATGCTGAAATCTGAAATTGTGTGGTTTTATGCAATTAACTGCCAATTTATTTTCCAAATGTATTTAGTCTTTTGCTCCTGTAACCATAGCAAAGATGAGCCCCTGTGAAAGTATGAATCTAATGCAGATTTGTGGATCTCTTTGTAGAAGTCTGCCTTTGTGTAGTGTCTATGATGTGTAATAACAAAAAGACCAGAAGAACAAAAAAGCGAAGTACAGCACAGGAACAGGCCCTTCGGCCTCCAAGCCTGTGCTGATTATCGTGCCCTAACTAATCTAAAAAACAAACCTTATAGAATAGAAAATCTCTAGGACACTTTGACAAAGTCAATTCTGGATTACCTCAATTAAACATTATCTCTATAGAGTTAATGTCTAAACCCTGTTTCTTTCACCAGGTTTTTACACTAGTGACCCTCTATGGTCCAATTTTAATCAAAATGGGAGAATTATATTTTCATGGAAGGATGATTGTATAAACTGCCAAGAATAGAGATATGTTGCCATTCATTGTGAATGCCAGAATTGGCTAATATTGTGTCTGAGAAACACTTCACCTTTGGTTTAAAAAAAAAATTACTATGGAGTCAAATTGTGCCACATTGAGCTGGACCGTAGCTAGTCTTTGTGCCTTGATGTTCCAGAAATTCCCATTGCCCCTCACAATTTTTCTGATTGCCCTAAAGAGGAAGATGTCAAACAAATAACTCAATTGCCAAAATTAGAAAGAACATCTGATGTCTCACATCTGAGCAATATTTGACCACTTGGTGATGCAATATCCATTTAATAATCCATTTGCAATCTTGAGTGATTGACCATTGTCAATGGAGCTTCTACCAGTTGAAATCTTGGATTAGTTTATTTAAAATAGAGATAATAGGGATAATTCAGTACACCTCGTGCCCCTTACAAAATGATATTACAGTCAACTCTTGATGAGTGACTCTCAAGGGATCCACTTGTGCATTTGTGTTAAATGGAGCACTGAGAGTCCGAGCAGGGCCCCATGTAGCCTGATTTGCCTACAACTGTGTTCGGTGCCTAAAAAGGGAAATCTCAAAGGTGACTGATGGCCTGCTCAGAGCCCTGTGATTATGTTCTCTCCTGTAGCTTAACTCGACCTGATTGGTCAACAGTGTAAAGGCCCTATAGAGTCATACAGCACGGAAACAGACCCTTCATTTGGATTGTGAACCAAAAATGGAAAAAGTAAACTGCCTTAAAGCAAAGACCTTGGAAAAGTTTACTGCACTTTTAAAAACAAATTCCTGGAATTCAGTATAAGTTGTGTTTGCGCTACTGCTTTGTTCAAAGACTGGGGGACGACGCCATGTCACTAGCTTCTTGTTAAGTGCAGGAATCTGTTCAGCATTCTCTGTTAACCTCTGTCCATCAAGCAGGTAAATTGCAGACTTTAAGTAATCTGACTAAATCTTTCACTTTTGTGATGACCCTGTGAATAGTGTAGCTCAAATATCAACACAGTTTCCAAAGTAGATCATAACAGTCATACAAGAAGCTTAGACAAGTTCAGCTAATCTAGAGTTACTGGTTTGACCTTGTGGTTCATCACATACATCATTTTATTGGATTTGCTACTGTGCCGGCAGGAATAACTGGTGACGTCAATCCAATCAGATTTTTGTGTCATCTGAATTTCACTCACACTGATTTCACTGTACTTCTCAGGAAAAGATGTTGTTCAGAATTTAAATCACAACAAGAGAAATGATTGGAAAAAATGGGAACATTGCACTGTGGTGCCTTGAGATTACTCTCCATGTGAAATATGATGGAAACTTAAGTTGAGGCTATCAAAACCATACAATCAGTCAAAATTTGATTGAAGGGAAAAATATTGTTTGAAGGATCAGAAGACTCCTAACTCATTACAGATAATTCTTCAAATTGAAGAATACGTTCCCATTTTAGGGTGCCAATCAACATCTAAAATATATATCAGACTTTAACAAAGCTTTTGGTAAAGTTTTGGATTTTATTTTCAATATTTTTCTCAATTTAGCATTACCAACCACTGTCCTAGTTAATGTTCTTTAGAAACCTTCTTGATGTAAAAGTAGTTGGAAGTGAAATAAAAAGCAGTGAGTGCTGAAGAAACTCAATAGGTCTGGCAGCATCTGTGGAGAGAGGAACAGTTAGCATTGACCCCAGGTAGTTAACAACAAATACATGCCTCTCTATTCCATCTCTTTGTTTATACAAATTGCCCTCATTCAATCTTTTTTTAAAACTCATAAAGCAGTAGAATAAGCATTTGACTAGATGGTGACTGAGAATATAAACTTGCAAATAGAACTAGTAAGTTACAGGGGTCAAACATAACCATCCAAATTTTGAGAAGAATCTGAGGCACAGCAAGCACAAAGGAAAGATAAAACAGCCTGGGGATGGGAGGAATCGGTTGTTGAGTCTGATCATCTTCAGTGAAAAAAAAATCAGCATGTGATTTCCAGGAAGCATGTATGTGATGTGTTGGTGAGTATTTAACTCCTCTATTCCTCCAACCTCAAGTATTTGCTCAAGTTGGGAGATGAAAAGAAAAATAGTATTTATTATAACAGTAAATCAATTAATAAAATTACAAGGACAGAGCAGGCCCACAGCAATGAATTAGAAATATTAGTTTACAAAGAGGTGCAAATTAAGTTTTTGAGAATGAATAGAGGGTGTTTTTAGACCTGTCAGTCCCTGTGGGGTGTGTGTGTGTGTGTGAGCGGGAGAGAGAGAATCCACTTTCACCAGCTTGAGCTGAGAATTTCTAAGCTTGAGGGCCAGCTAGAATCACTGCAGTACATAAGGCAGAGTGAGTGTTTTCTGGATCGTTCATTACAGGAGGTGGCCACCCTTCAGGCAGTGAGGTCAGTATAGTTGATGACTATAGGTGTGAGGTTGGAGAAGCACAGCAGGTCAGACAGCATTCGACGAACAGCTAAGACAATGTTTTGGGCTGGGCTCAGGACTGGGGAGGGGGAGGGGAGCCCAGAAATAAATAGAGGGAGGGGGTTGGGACTGGGGGATGGGTAGGAGAGATGGTGATAGGTGGATGCAAGTAGGGGGTTATCATGATTGGTCCATGGGAGGGGTGGAGCAGATATTTGACAAGGAAGATGGACAGATTACGTCAGGTCAGGAAAGGGAGGTCTGGACATGGGATAAGGCTGGGGATGGAGGGATTTTAAAGCTGGTGAAGTCAACGTAAGGCCATTGGGCTGTAAGCTCTGAAGGCGAATTATCAGGTGTTGTTCCTCCAGTTTACGTTTGGCCTCACTCTGACAGTGGAGGAGGACTTGGATGGACATGTCGTCAGGGACAGGGAGAGGGAATTAAAATGGATGGCAACTGAAAGGTTGGGTTGGTTGTGTGCAGAGCACAGATGCTCCGTGAACTGGTCTCCAAATCTGTGTTTGGTCTCCCCAGTGCAGAGGAGACCATATCAGGAGTAACGGATGCAACAGATAAGATTGAATGAAGTGCAGGTGAATTTCTGCCAGATTTGGAAGGATTGTTTGGGGCCTTGGAGGGAGGTGAGGGGGAGGTGTAGGGGTATGTGTAGCACCTCCTGTGGTTTCTGGGAAAGGTACCGGGTGTGGTGGAGGGCTTGGTGGGGAGTGTAGAGCTGATGAGGGAGTCACGGAATGATTGGTCCCTGTGAAAAGCGGGCAGGGGTGGAGAGGGAAATATCTTTTTGGTGGTTGGGTCTGATTGTAGGTGGTGGAAATGACAGAGGATGATGCGTTGATGGGGTGGTACATGAGGACTAAGGAGACTCTATCCTTATTGTTGGTGGGGGCAAGAGTTTTAAGGGCAAAAGTGCTGGAAATGGAGGAGATGCGGTTGAGGGCATCCTTAATTACAGAGGAGGGGAATTTACGGTCCCTAAAGTAGGAGGATATCTGGGATGTCCTGGAGTAGAACGCCTCATCTGTCAACGCATGTCAACACCTTCTTTCCTTGCAGTCAGCCTTACCCCAGCTCGGTGCCTCCCTTTCTCAGTCCTGCAGAGGACCCCTACTGTTCTTAGTCCTCAGATGGATCCACATCCTCAACAAATGCTTTTTCTCCACCCTATTGGACATCAAAGACCATAAGCACACCAGATTCTCCCATACTCACCTCCAGACACAGACCTCCTCAACCATTCAGCGTCCTAACCTGATCTCCGACCTTCTCCGGGATCAGCCCGAGACCATTGACCATGCGGGTGCTTCAACCACACCTAATAACCATGTGATGGCCACTCCTGCCAACGTCAATGACCATGTAGCTACCAATATCAGCGGTAATCACGTTACTTCTGCTTCCACCAACGTGACCGCTCCAGCTCTACACTCAGCCCCAGCTCCAAGCCCAGCTGGGTATTCACCATCCCCCCCCCCCCGCAAGACCACCCCCTCACTGAGGGTGAACGGCCAGTCCTCAGCAAGGGCTCATCTTCCTTCCCCAATGCTCACACATCAACAAGTTCCACACGCCATCTCTTTATCCGCCATCTCTGCTTCCGCGCCTATTTTTTTGAACGGGAATCCAACCCACCCTCTAACGACCCCTTCTTCCACCTCCAGCAAACTCCATCTTCCTGGACATCCCATCCCAGCCTCCTACAGTCTCTCGACCTTTTCATCTCTAACTGCCGCCATGACATCAATTGCTTGGATCTCTCCACCCCTCTCACTTATTCCAACCTCTCTGCATTGGAACATACAGCCGTCCGCTCCACTCGCTCCACTCGCTCCAATCCTAACCTCACTATTAAACCCACCAACAAGGAGGGGGTGCAGTGGTAGTATGGCATACTGACCTCTACGTTGCTGAGACCAGACATCAACTGTCTGACATCTCTTCCCACCATCCCCTCGATCATAACCCACCACCCCCTCATCCTGATCAACAAGCCATCACCTCCCTGACCACCACAAACCTCATCACCTCTGGAGATCTCCCATCCACAGCCTCCAACCTGATAGTTCCCCAACCCTGCACCGCCCATTTCTATCTCCTATTCAAAATCCATAAACCCAACTGCCCGGTCGACCCATTGTCTCTGCTTGCTCCTGTCCCACCGAGCTCATCTGCTACCTCGACTCCATTCTATCCCCTTTGGTCCAGGAACTCCCTACCTACATGCATGACACAACCCACATCCTTCACTTTTTCCAACACTTTCAATTCCCTGGCCCCTAACAGCTCATCTTCACCATGGATGTACAATCCCTGTACACCTGTATCCCCAACACCGTGGGCTTAAAAGCTCTCCGCTTCTTCCTCTCCTGTAGGCCCAACCAGTCTGCCTCCCTGACACTCTCACTCGCTTGGCTGAACTGGCCCTCACACTCAACAATTTCTCCTTCGATTCCTTCCACTTCCTACAAACCAAAGGAAGCATGCGCATAGACCCAAACTATACCTACCTCTTTGTAGGATTTGTGAAACAGTCCCTCTTCCGCAACTACACCAGCACGATCCCTCACCTCTTCCTCTGCAAGGAGTTCAAGCAGTTCATCAACTTTGCCAACACTTTCCACCCCACCCTCAAATTCACCTGGACTATTTCTGACACCTCCCTCCCTTTTCTGAACCTCTCCGTCTCCATCTCTGGAAACAGAGTCATTACTGACATCCATTTCAAACCCACTGAATCCCACAGCTACTTCGACTACTGCTCCTCTCACGCACCCTCCTGTGAAAATACATTCCCATACTCTCAATTCCTCCGCCTCTGTTGCATCTGCTCCCAGGATGAGGCGTTCTACTCCAAGACATCTCAGATAAGCTCCTACTTTAGGGATTGTAATTTCCCCTCCTCTGTAATTAAGGATGCACTCAACCGCATCTACACCATTTCCCACATTTCTGCTCTTAAACCCCATCCCCCTCAAGTACCACCCCACCAACTTCCAGATCCAACGCATCTTGCTTACACATTTCCGCCACCTACTATCAGACGCCACCACCAAAAAGATATTTCCCTCCCCACCTCTGTACGCTTTCCATAGGGACCGTTCATTCTGTGACTCCCTCATCAGCTCTACACTCCCCACCAATTCCTTCATCATACCTTTCTCTGCAACTGCAAGAGAACGCTTCCCCTCTCAGCTCTGTCCAAGGCCAAAAACAATCCGTCCAGGTGCAGCAGAGATTCACCTGAAATTCTCCAATCTTATCTATTGCATCCATTACACCCGATATGATTTCCTCTATACTGGGAAGACCAAACGCATACTCGGGGACCGGTTTGCGGAGCATCTGCACTGCGATAGTGATAGTTATTGTATTTATTTACTCTCCCCTTTTCACCCCTTGCTTATTTAGTAATTTTCTTCAGATTTCAGTATCCATATTCAGTATTAGTCATTTCATACTTAGTTAATATTCTTCAGGTTTTTTTTTGACTAATCTTTGGTAGGAAAGTGCAGGCTAAATGACAACATAACATACGGTATATTGTCACTTGAAAGGACCAGGTTAATGTGCTAATCTATGTTTCTTTAATTCCTTCTCTCCTGAAAAATGTAAACACACATTTGCTCAGCAACTCCTAGGGTCATAGAGCCGAACAGTATGGGAACAGACCCTTCGGTCCAACTCTTCCATGCCAACCAGATATCCAACATTAATCTAGCCTCATTTACTAGCGTTTGGCCCACATCCCTCTAAACCCTTCCTACTCATGTACCGATCTAGATGCCTTTTAAATGTTGTAATCAGACCAGCTTCCACCACTTCCTCTGGAGGCTTATTCCATACATGCACCACCCTCTGCGTGGAAAAAGTTGCTCCTTGGGTCCCTTTTATATCTTTCCCTCTCACTTTAAATCTTTGCCCTCTAGTTTTGGACTCCCCCACCCTGGGGAAAAGACCTTGCCTATTTACCCTATCCATGCCCCTCATGATTTTATGAATCTCTAGGTCACCCCTCAGCCTCTGACACTCCAGGGAAAATAGCTCCAGCCTATTCCCTATAGCTCAAACCCTCCAACACTGGCAACATCCTTTTATGATTGTCATCTGACCATAGATGACATTTTCTATCACAGCAAATCATACAGCACCAGCAGCAAGTTTAAGACGCCCATTTTATTCATGACCATGATTTCTATAGATGTGTGGATATTATGGATCTTCCCTCACTCTTCATTTATATACAGTTAATTTCCCAGTAAGGACTTGATCTCTTCTGGGTCTTTTTGATAAATTTTAAATAAATGACTTGAGACATTAATAATTCCTGTGTGTTTTATTCAGGCGTTTAGATTTGAGGCACAAAGTGGAGATGAATGTTTAAAATCTGCTGTAAGATTTTTATAATTCTACATTCATTGGAAGTGAAATTGAACCTGGTGGGGTTGAAAAAGTATTGGAAAGTTGGTGACTATAAGTTGCTTGTCCATTATACCCCATATAATTTCTTCCCATTGATTTTTCTTATTCCCGCACTGAGATCTGTGTGTCACTGGTTAGGCCAGCATTTATTGCCCACGCCTAATTGCCCAAATGGCCATTAACAGCCGCATTGTGGATCTGGAGTTGTATATAAGCAGATTTCCTTCACCAAAGGACTTTAGTGAACTGGTTGGATTTTTGTAACAATGGTTATGATGTCCCATTGGGCTAGCTTTTTATTCCGGATTATTATTTAAATTTCCCCATTTGCAATGGTGGGAGTGAAACCCATGTCCCCAGAACCTTAGCCTGGGTTCTGAATTACCAATCCAGTGATATTACCACATTGCCATAAATAACCTCCCTCCCCTGTCCAATCTCTCCCCTGTAGCTTGATAGTTGACATGCTAATGGTGATTTTGTATTGCAACGAAGTGATCTATTACTCCAACCTAGTGTTCAGAATTATTTTGGCATTCTCTTGCTTTCCCAAAAATACATGATTAGGCTGATGAACATTCGTATAATATAATTGCACTTTAGTAACAATATTCACAATAAACAGATTTAACATAAAGAATGCTGCATTAGGAATTCAAGAATCTCAGAAACAGTTACAAGATAAGTCCAGAAATCTTTCAACAATTGTTAAAGCCTGTTACATCTTACAAGGAAAATTTCTCTCTCACTGCGCAGACAGAATTTAGAAAAGAATCTGAGCAGTCACTTTTTGAACCATTCCCTATTCATAGTGTAGTACATCCCAGTCCCCCACCCCACCCCACCCCCCTATTCTCCCACCTCTCATGTTCATTCTTGCCCAAGCTTTGACCCCACAGCTAGTGCAAGACACTTCCTGCAGGGAAAGAAACAACTAATCTGCCGGAAGCAGAGAATTGAAGGGGAACAAAGAAAAGTGCTTTGAAGAGGCAAATAAGATCAAATACACAGCAATTAGACAGTGATTAAAATGAAGCTAAAAATTGCTTTGGTGCTGAAGCATATGCCTTTTATCTGAGTCAGAAGAGTTAACACTAATTAGTACATCAGATGTAACTACCCTTGAGCTATTTGGCATCAGCACTGTAGATCTTTGTCAGCATTTGCTTAAAGCTTCCTTAGGTTAAGATACCTACAAACAGTGGTGGCAGGATTTGTTTTGGTGGGGGGGAGTGTAGAGATGTGCAGTGTTGGATATTTGTGTGCCAGATTATACTGGTGTTGTGGAATTGTGTAGAGTAATCATGAATTGGAAGGCCGGAAGCTAGAATTTGTTTGTTTAAAAAAAAGGGAGATGAGTGATTGTCTCCTTTAAGAGGTAAAGTGCTTTTCTAAGCTGAGAGATTTATGTAGAAAATGTGTCTAAGCAGCTGAAGGTGTACAGACAGTTTTGCAACGGACTCCGTTTAAACCAAGCACTTAGCAATTGAAAGCCAATTGAATGCAAATCTGATGGTTTTGACAACCTCTGACAAATGCTATTGTAAGAAAATTGAAATGTCATCCAAGGTATATAAGGGATAGTAGGAACTGCAGATGCTGGAGAATCTGAGATAACAAGGTGTAGAGCTGGATGAACACAGCAGGCCAAGCAGCATCAGAGAAGCAGGAAGGCTGACGTTTGGAGCCTAGACCCTTCTTCAGAAAATGGATTTCTGAAGAAGGGTCTAAGCTCGAAACGTCAGCCTTCCTGCTCCTC
>NC_063339.1:53944413-54048035 GCF_021869965.1 Rhincodon typus | reverse complement strand
GAGGAGCAGGAAGGCTGACGTTTCGAGCTTAGACCCTTCTTCAGAAATCCATTTTCTGAAGAAGGGTCTAGGCTCCAAACGTCAGCCTTCCTGCTTCTCTGATGCTGCTTGGCCTGCTGTGTTCATCCAGCTCTACACCTTGTTATCCAAGGTATATAAGGAGAGGGTTTTTGAAAATTAGTGTGAGTGAAATGCCATCTGAGAAATATGCACCAAGCTCTCACAAGAAATCA
Source organism: Rhincodon typus (assembly GCF_021869965.1). Classification (NCBI taxonomy): domain Eukaryota; kingdom Metazoa; phylum Chordata; class Chondrichthyes; order Orectolobiformes; family Rhincodontidae; genus Rhincodon; species Rhincodon typus. Next base: position 54,047,802 of record NC_063339.1, on the reverse strand, counting down.
CTAAGCTCTCTCAGAAAGCATCATCTTATCCATAAAACGTACCACATCACTTCTAGCTAAGAGTCATCACAGAAGACTTCACAGAGAAAACATCCTGACAGCCGGAGCAGCGGAAGAAAGGTGTTTATGACTTGAGAACAGCAGAAGAGAGGCACATAGACTTTGAGAGACGAAGTCAATTTATTTTCTTATTATTTGGGTTTACAGAAGTGGGATTTGTGTTTATATGAACAGCATACAGTAGAATTTAGTTCAGTTAGGAAATAGTTTGTAGTTAATGGGGAATTGTTCGGTTTGTTAGTAATTCAATTTGTTCACTGTTAGGATTAAATAAATAAATTGCTACTTGTTACTTATAAGGTGAATATCAGAGATTTTCTTTCATTTAACCTCCCCTTCGCAGTAACAGTTTAATCGATTAGGCGAGGTGAGGCGAGCTTCTTTGGGAGTTTTGGGTTTTATTATTAGAAGGAGACCTCTATTCCTACTGTAACAGACTGTGAGCTTGTGTTTTGATTTTAATTATCACAGGAGTTTGACCTCCCCTTCCTAACACTGGGAGGCAGCATATCACTAGCTTCACCTATCCCATTCTGTTCAGTAGTGTCATGTTCAAAAATCACCAGTGCAGCTGTCTTAAATGAGGCAATAAGTGGGTCTCATCCCCTCTATGACTGCACCCTGGTTATGTGCTGACTTCTATCACAAAAAATGTACAAGAGGTAACAACTTGTCATGAAGACATAGGTCTAGTGCTAATTAGCTAATAGTTGGCAATGATTATCTGCCTGTGAAAAATTCAGCTACACTACGTGAAAGAATTTGATTCAGGGAAATGCATTTTAGTATACGAATGAAGAAAACAGTGGGGGAAAGCTCCTACTGTGAAATGCTAGTTCATGGGCATTAATGGCAAGCATTCCAAATCCTGCACACCAGTGTGAGTTGGCAATTTGAAAGGGTACATTTCACAAGGGCCAAATACTGCTGGCTGGCTCTCTCATTCAGCCACCACACACTGGTAATTTGCACTGGTTATGCAAGTGGTCCTAAAATTATGATGTTACTATCTGAGCTGATGAGTGATTAAGTATTTGTGGCACTGTAGGTGGGTTCTCTGCATGATGGGCCATTCTGTTTGTTGGTAGTTACCTTCTCTCATGTACGATTTCTGGATACTGTGCACTGGCTTCAAAAATGTTTCCATTCTCCAAACTGAAATACTTATTGTTTACCGGGGAATGTTGCAGGCCTAGCTGCATTTGCACCCCCTATCTCTAGATAACTTGGAGTGGAGTTTGTCATGAATCCATAGCAGTCTTTTTAATGTCTGTGCTTCTGCGATGTATTAAATAGGAAGTTACAGAAGGTTGACCTAGGGATGATGGTGATGGTATATGTTCCAATCAGGATGTGTCACTGGAAAAGGAATTTGGAGTTGTGTGCTCCCATGGACTTGCTGCTCTTGTCTATCATGGCTGTGGTTAAATGGATGGCAGGGAGCATCAACCTGAGTTTAGCAAGTTTCAGAAAAAAAACATCCTTTAGATAATGCATTGTTGATGGAGGGGGTTGGATATTGATTTCAATGGCAGGGGCATTCAGTTTAGCCAGACTGCTCTTTCTTGAAGAGTGCTGAAGGCTTATTTTAGAAACAAGTGGAAAGATTAAATCACATTCTAGCTTTAAATCTTGTAGATAGTGGAAAGCTTTTTACAGAGAGACTGAATAATAATGATGCCGTCAAGGGTTGTGATTGGAGCCAAGACATTGGATCGGTACATTGATAGGAAAGGTTAAGAGAGAGATGGGCCAAACACAGGCAAATAGGACTAGTTTAGTTTGGGAAATTTGATCAACATGGATGAGTTGGACCATAGAGTCTCTTTCCACGCTGCATGACTCTATGACTCTAAGTACTTTCCCATCTCTTGTCTTCTGTAAATATAAGGTTATCTAAATCTTTGCTGCCCAATTCCAAACTTGCACCAGACTAGCCTGACCAACATAAATTTCTGGTTAAGTAACAGCTTAAATTGTTTTTTACAAATTTCATCATGGCCTGTATGCATCTCCATCTCCGTAACTGCTCTTTGTCCTGCAATGCTTCTATATATCTGTGATTCCCCAATTTCCCCAATCTTAAGTATTCCAGCATTGATGGGAATGCTTTCAGCTTGTAACATCTGGAATTCCTGCCCTGTACCCTCTGCTTCCCAATCTATCTTTCCTTTTTAAGGTATTCCTCAAAACATATCTCTTTATCCCAGATTATGGACACCTTTCCCAATATCCCCTTATATGCATTAGTATAAAATGCTGTTTGACAACATCACTGTGAAGTGCATTGGGATATTTTACTATGCAAACTTTTATTATTCCCGACTTACTTTGAAACTTTAATGTCTGATGTTCTGATTCTGATCATGTATATATATTCATTTCTTCCCCTCTGCCATCATTGGAAGGCTTTTCATCTCTGGATGCTGAATTCAATTCCCAAACATCTCAAATTCAAAATCCTCCTCAAAGAAACTGAATATATTGAAGACCATTATCATAGAACCACTTGCCTAATTTCAAACAAAAACTTTATATATCATGTATTTTCAGCTTCTTCTATAAACTCTTTTAAACAAAGGATGCTAGATTTCTGTTGATGTCTCATGTATGTATATCAGTAAAGTTGCTACCTGTTTAATAACTAACTTCTTTAAAAAAAGTGTGGATGTGATCATTTTGATTGCCTAAGGAAGCGTACATATCTTGTTCTTGCATTTTATTCATTGTCTTGTGGATAGTTCTAATTTGTGACTAAAATATACAATTACAGACCTAGGGTCACTGGACTCTGAGGTTTTAATTCTGTTTCTCTCTCCACAGATGCAGCCAGGCCTGCTGAGTTTCTCCAGGAATTTCTAATTTGTGAATGTTCAGTACATAACGGTTCATTCTTTCTATTTTCTTTTACTTGGAAAAGGAGTTGAGGATATTGGATTCAGGGAGAACTTGCCAATTGAATGCAAAACTGGCTTGACAGAAGGAGACAGAGGATGGTGATGGAGGAACTAAAAAGAAGAAATGCTGGAGATCACAGTGGGTCAGACAGCATCCAAGGATGTTTTGAGCCTAGATGACTCTTCATCAGAGCTGAAGTGAATTGTGGAGGGGACAGTATTTATACTATAGCAGGGGTGTGGAGTTGGAACACTAGGAGAGAGAAGATGTTGATAGTTGGATTGGAATGGGAGAATGGCAGAACAAGGAATGCCAGACTGGAAAGAACAGACAGTCCTACTGGGGTGGGGGGAGGGGAGAGAGGACATGGTGACAGAGAATGTGACAAGCAAAGCTAAAAGAAAGGAAAGGAATAGGTTCACAATTTGAAGGTGTTGAGCTCAACACTAAACCCAAAAGGCTGTAAAGTACCTTGTCTGAAGATGTTGCTCCTCCAGTTTGTGCTGTGATTCACTGGAGGCACTACAGCATGCTGAGGACAGATAAACGGGCATGCAAGCAGAACACTGTGTTAAAGTGATCGACTACAGGAAGGTTGAGGTCCTGCTTGTGCATGCACTGTAGGTATTCCGCGTTTGGTTTTTCCAGTGTAGAGTAGGCCACATTGGGTGCAGCGAATACGATACACCAGATTGGAGGAGGTACAGGTGAAATGCTGCTTCACCTGGAAAGACTGTTTAGGCCCTTGGATGATGAGCAGGGAGGGGCAGGTGTTGCACCTTTTGCGGGTATGTGGCAAGGTACCGTGGGAACAGGGAGGTGGTGTTGGTGTTCGAGGATTGGACTAGGATGTCCTAGAGGGAATGATCCCTGAGAAATGCAGTCTTGGGCAGTGACAGGAAGATGTTTCTGGTGGAGGCATTCTGCTGGAGTTGTCTGAAATGGCAGAGAATGATCCTTTGAATGCGGAAGCTGGTGAGATGAAAAGTGAGAACAAGAAGGACCCGATAAAGCTGTTGTGAGTGATGGGAAGGGGCAAGGGCAGAAGCATGGCTGATAGGTTGGATGTGGTTGAGGGCCCTGTCAACCACAGTGTGTGGGAAACCATTGTTATGGAAGAAGGAAGCCATGTCAGCAGCACTGTTTTGGAATGTGGCATCGTCCAAATAGATACGACGTAGGCGAAGGAATTGGGAGAATGGGATGGAATCCTTGCAGGACATGGCGTGGGAAGAACTGTAGTGAAAGTAGCTATGGGAGTCAGTGGCTTTGTAGTGGATGGCAGTGGACAGTTTATTCCCCGAATTGGAGATGGAGAGGTTATGGAAAGGAATGGAAGTGTTGGAAATGGACAAATTTTTCAAGGTCCAGGTGGGAGCATGAAGTGGCACCAAAACAGTCGCTGATGTACCAAAGAAAGAGTTATGGGAAGGGGCCAGTTTAGGGCCGGAACAAGGGTTTTTCCCCATACCCCATAAAGAGGGAGGTATCATTGGGACCCGTGCAGGTGCCCATAGCCAGTCCTTTGACTTGGCAAAAGTGAGATGAATTAAGGAAGAAGTTGTTCGATGAGAGAACAAGTTCAGCCAAGCGGAGGAGAGTAGTGGTGGATGGGGATTGTTCAGGTCTCTGGTTGAGGAAGAAGCCGATATAGCTTGAAGACCATCCTGATGTGGAATGGAGGTGTAGAGGGATTGGACATCCATGGTGAGCAGGAGGCAGTTAGGACCAGGGAACTAGAAATTGTCAAAATGGCGGAGACATCAGAGGAATTGTGGATATAGGGGGACAGGGTCTGGACAAGTGGAGAGAGGATGGAGTCAACTTACGAGAAAATGAGCTTGGTGGGGCAGGAAAATGGTGATACAATGGGACTACCGGGACAGTCTGGTTTGTGGATTTTGGAAAAGAGATAGAAGTGGGCTGTCCAAGGTCGTGAGGCTATTAGATTGGAGGCAGTGCGGGGAAGATCTCCGGAGGTAATGAGATTGGTGACAGTCCTGGAAACAATGTTTTGATGTTTGGATGTGGGGTCATGGTCCGGGGAGGTAGGAAGAAGTGTCCAAGAGCTGATAAAAGATAAAGACCAGTGCACCAGACTAGAATGACACCACCTCTGTCGGTGGGTTTGGTAACTAAGTTAGGGTTGGACCTGAGAGAGTGAAGTGCAGCATTTTCAGAAAGGGACAGGTTCGAGTGGGTGAGAGGAGCAGAGAAATTGAGACGCCGATGTCACGCCGGCAGTTCTCGATGAAGAGATCGAGGGCAGGTGGAAGGGGTCCAATTGGAGGGTGAACGCTGGAGGAGGGTGAAGGGATCAATGGAACGGCGGGGTTGAGGGGGTGGGGTGAAATCCTGCCTGAAGAAATGAATGTGGAGATGGATGCAGCAGAAAAACAGTTTAACATCATGATGAATCTAAAATTCATTAATGTGGGGCATACGGGTATAAAGCTGAGACCTTTGCTGAGGAGGGTTGTTTCTCAACAGGAGGCATGTGACCAGTGGTGTTCCACAGGGATCGGTACTGGGTTCACTCTCGTTTATCATTTACATAAATGATTTGGATGAGAATTTAGAAGGAATAGGCGGTAAGTTTGTGGATGACACCAAAATTGATGGTACAGTGGACAACAAAGATGATTATTTAAGATTACAAAGAGATCTTGATTAGATGGATCAATGGGCTGAGGAGTGGCTGATGGAACAAAAACAGAAGTTGCTGGAAAAGCTCAGCAGGTCTGACAGCATCTGTGAAGAAGAAATCAGAGTTAACGTTTTGGGTCCGGTGACCCTGCCTCTGAACTTTCATTTATAGCATCCGCAGTTCTTTCGGTTTTTATTGAGTGGCTGATGGAATTTATTTTAGATAATTGTAAGATTTTGCATTTTGGTAAAACAAACAGGATATATACAATTAATTGTAGGGCACTGAGTAGTGTTGTGGAACAGAGAGACCTTCACATGTGGACAGGATGGTTAAGAAGGCATTTAGCATGCTTGCCTTCATTGCTCAGAACTTTGGATATAAGAGTTGGGACGTCATGTTGAGGTTGTACAGGACATTTGTGAGGCCTCTTCTGAAGTACTGCGTACAGTTCTGGTCACCCTGCTACAGGAAGGATATTATTGAATTGGAGAGGATGCAGAAGAGATTTACCAGGACGTTGCCAGGAATGGAAGGTTTGAGTTATAAAGATAGGCTGGGACCTTTTTCACTGGAATGTAGGAGGTTGAGGGGTGACATTATAGAGGTTGTTAAAATCACGAGGGGCATAGAGAAGGTGAATATCAAGGGTCTTTCCCCTTGGATGGGGGTGGGGAGTTCAAAACGAGGAGGCATATTTTAAAAGTGAGAGGAGAAAGATTTAAAACAGACACTAGGGGCAACCTTTTTACATAGAGTGGTTCGTATATGGAATGAACTGCCAGAGGAAGTGGTGAATGCAGGTACAGTTACAACATTTAAAAGTCATTTGGATAAGTACTTGGATAGAAAAAATTTGGAGGGATATGGGCCAAATGCAGGCAAGTGGGACTAGCTGGTTTGGGAACATGGGTTGGCATGGACAAGTTGGACTGAAGGGTTTGTTTCCATGCTGTATGTTTCTATGACGCTACAACTAAGTAAAGCCAAATCCATTTCAATACATCGTTCTGTTTCAGTTTAAACAATTCACTATGAGAGATAGATAGATAAATGGGATCAGATTGTGATCTATTCCATTCCATTTTGCAGCAGGTGCTTTCCAAGAGGAATTTTTTTCTTTTTGATGTTATTATTGTCCTCAGGTGAACACTTTTCTCAAAGAAAATTAAATATCTTTTTACTGCAGTTGTCAAATCTAAGTTCTCAGTTATGTTTCCAGTTTGAATCTATCATTTTTTTCATGTTAACGTTTGCCTGAATAACTGAAAGTTAAACCTGTCATTAAATTCATTAATTTCTGAATATCATGTTTTCCCATAATATGATTATGATCACGCAACAATCTTTGAAAGCAGTAATATAAACCAGCTTATCAGACAACAACTGTCTAGCAGAGGAATGGCAACTGATGGACTCTCTTCAATTGTAATCTCTTTGATGTCTCACTTTGCTTGACCTTGCCTACACAGGACGAAGCGCATGTGGAACGGTAAGGTATCGCTATCACTTGCAAGATTGATATCATCACAATGTGGAGCCAAGGAAGGAGCTAATTTTATAATATTTGTTCAGAAAGTGAGAACTGTTTGTTTCAGATTGTGTCGTTGTGATGCATATAGACAGATTAGATAGGAAGAAACGGTTCCACTTGTAAAAGGATTGAGAACGAGAGGGCACAGACTTAAAGTAACTTGCAAAATAAGCTTTTTAACACAATGAGTAGCTAGATCTGAAATGCACTGCCTGCAAGTGTAGTGGAGGCAAGTTCAATTAAGGCATTAAAGAGGGCATCAGATGATTATTTAAATAGAGTATTAATTTATTTTATTAACTTAATAGAAACAATGAGCAGGGTTTGGGGGAAAGTACCCTTCTCCTGCCTAGGTCATAATACTCATTGGGAGGAGCCAGGGCAGACATGATGGGCCAAATGGCCTCCTTCTGCACTATAATAATTCTATGATTCAATCTGATGAAAGGAATAAAAATGTACAAAGCAATGATCAGAGATAGCAAGAACTGCAGATACTGGAGTCAGAGACAACACAGTTTGGGGCTGGAGGAACACAGCAGGCCAGGGGAGATTGTCAGACGGTTACAGTGAGAGAGAGATCCACTGAGGTCTTTCCAGAGGGAGGAGGATAATTTCTTCAAGGTGGGAATCCTTGGAAGAGTCTTCACAGTGGGGTTATAACTTACTCAGTCATAGTAAGAATTGCAGATGCTGGAGTCAGAGATAACACAGTGTGGAGCTGGAGGAAGACAGCAGGTCAGGCAGCATCAGAGGAGCAGGAAAGTTAACATTTTTCTGAAGAAGGGTCCTGACCTGATACGTCAACTTTCCTGCTCCTCTGATGCTGCCTGACTTGCTGTGTTCCTCCAGCTCCACATTATGTTGTCAAAGCAATGATCAATTTGTTTTAGAGACATGGTATGTTTTGGGTTTGCTGCAAGTATCTTCTTAGATTCAATAAAGTCAGTTCCTCTTCTTGGCAGGATCTAACTGTTTTGGGAAAGCTCTGGACAGACCTTCTGCTCTCTAGATAGCCTGGGAATTGCTGGGAGAGTTTAAACTTCCAATTGGCAATTATCCTGCATCCAGAATTCTCTGAGAAAGTCTCCAACTCTGAGCTGCAGTCAAACACTTATGACTAACTTAACTGGATAGTTACCTAGCAATGTTCAATGGATAAGCACAAGATTTAACTCCTGGGTAATAATGCAACTGACCCCTAGATCTTGACTGGACCTCTTGATAACACCCCCTCGATCTGTCACTACCCTCTCCCCAAAATGACAACCATCCAACCTGACCAGACTACCTCCACCACCTGACTGCATCTTATCTCCTGACCACCCAAACCCACAAATTACATTCCCACCAAATCTGAGCGCACCCCTTACCTGACTATTTCCCAATTATCTGATACCCAATTGTCTTAACTACTACCTTAACTAGAACAGACTATCCTGCCACCCTATTATTCCTATCCCCCCGGTACAACTACATCCCCACCCTCTGATTACAGGCGTGACACAATCCTGCTTAACCCCAGCACCTGGTGACCTCCTGACATCACCCACCCCCTCACTATCCTGCCATACAACTCCCTTTCTACTGGCCACCACTCTATTGCCCCTCACCTACACACCAATGCCCCTCCCCCTCACCTATCCATCAGCCTATCCCATCACCTACACCCAAACTGACCAGCCAGTACCAGGGACAGAAATCGTGGAGCTCTCTTTTGCTCCTGGTCCAAACACAACACAGCGGCCCTGATCTCCACCATGCATCTCTGCCCCATCCCAAACACTGCAGTCCCTCCCAGGACCCGGGAACTGTGGGGTCCCTAGATTGGGCCCTGATATACCTTCTTGTCCTGAATCCTGCAGCTAGCCACCCTATTTCCTCAGCTTCTGCGTGCCATCCTATCCGCTCAACATTCTCCCCGCAATCCCTCAATTACTTACTTTATCTCTGTATCTTCTCAAAGAGGCTTTTCAATATTTTCTTACTGGAATACAGTAGCTAATGCCATAAGAAGAGAGCATGGCTTCTACAAAGATTTTCTGAGCTCTTTTTGGAAAATTTCTTGAATTGGTGAATTCTGTAGGATTTGTCATTGGAAGATAGAACCAAAAAAGCTCACAGGTAAGTAACTATATAACTTTTTGTCTGACCTGGGTCAGAAATAGAGATCCCAATTTTAGCTGTATCTAAATGTCCAAGAGTGGGAATGAAGATTGTCACAACATGACATAGACTGAATCTCCATTTCCTAATCTGGGGATTCAATAAGTTTGTTCTTTAAATCCTGAGAAGTTGATTTTTTAAAAAGAAAATTAGTTATTTTTTGGTAATTTATATGGATAAATTTCTGTGGCAAAACCAATTGAGCTTTACAACATACCATCTTCACATTATCTATTCAAAGAGGAAACTTCTGTTTTGTGAGTTTGAATATCAGTTTACCTTGTGGAGTCTTCCCCATTCTTTGAATTCCCATTGTGCATGGGAAGTTAGATAGCCGAGATGCTGAGAAGCTGTTCTATGCTGATGGGTCTCCAATTAGGGGGCATAGTCTCAGGAATAGCCAAAGGCAGCCTGTAATTTTAATTCTCCGCTTTATATTCCCACGGATATCTTCTTCCTCAGCGTACTGCAATGTCCCAATGATGTGTAACAGAAACTGAAGGATCAGCTTCATCTTCCAACTTGGCACTTTACAGCCTTCTGGACTCAGTGTTGAGTTCAACAATTTTAGATCATAATCTATGCTTTCTTCCATTTTGTTTTCCTTTCTTTTCACATGTTAGTGTTAATCTTGATGTTTGCATTTTTGCTGTTAGATTGCAGCTGTCCATTATTCTGCCGCTTAACGCACCTCTGGACCCATCTCTCGTTTCGTTACTTGTCCCTTTACTAACCCCTTTAGCTCTACGTCACCAATGCTTTTGTCATTTAATGTCCCTGCCTTTCACCCTTAAATAGGCCTTCCCTTTTGCTCTTTTTCCAAGGCTCTGTCCTATTTCACCTACATAAACGCTATTTATTACTTACATTTCTAACTTTCCCAGGTTTTGATGAAAAGCTGTAACCTGAAATGTTAACCTTGTTTCTCTCTGCTGAGTATTTCCACCATTTCTGGTGCTTATCCCGTTACCACTGGTTGCTTGGGACTGATTTAAGGAAAAATGTCTTCACACAGGTTGTTGAAGACTTTGGAATTCTGTGCCTTCCAACTGTGTATTCTCAGGTTATAAGGGGATCGGGCAGGAGAGTGGAGTTGATATAAAAACCCAGCCATAATCTTATTGAATGATGAAGCAGGTTTGAAGGGCTGAACAGTCTATCCTGCACTTATATCTGGCATTCATAAGATGTTGGGAATACTGCGAGCTAGTGTATGTCTTCAGAAATGCTTGTGAAAAGTAGCAGCATGACATGGGAATTCATACAATCCTTAGGTCATGGAAACAGTCATTCAGCTCATCAAGTCCACACCAACTCTCTGAAGAGCATCCCACCTAGACGCTACGGGCAATTTAGCATGGGTAATACACCTCACCCGCACATCTTTGGACTGTGGGAGGAAACCAGAGTAGCCAGGGGAAACCCACGCAGAAAAAGTGCAAACTCCACACAGACAATCACCCAAGGGTGGAATCGAACCTAGATCCCTGGCACTGTGAGGTAGCAGGGCTAGCCACTGAGCCACCATGCCCCTCCATGTCATCCATGTGGTTTCATCTCTTCCTGACATCTATAAATATTTATACCCAGGAGAATGACTCACCCTTCCTAACTATGTTCAAGGAAAGAAGGGTAATTGAAGTTAATTCCGTCATAATTTTATATCTCAGCTGAGGACAAGTATCAATTTAACAGGCTTCACCATCCATGGCAAAGTATTATCTTCCTGGGGAAAATATTTTTTAAATGACAAGAAAGCATGTAAAAGCATCACGTATAAATTTCTTAAAATCTTCAAGATTCAGGAACTGGGACTAAACCTGAAACTAAAGCGCTGAAACTAAAATGGGCCACAAGGTGGCAGAAAGCCGTTCTCCTCTTGCTGTAAGATAACAATCTGTTCTCTCATGAACAAAGTTACAATTTAACCTGTCTTGATCTGGATCATTTTCAAAGGAGCTTGTGCTTCTGCTAAATAATTCTTTTACTTCTTACAGTACTTGTACTCCAAAAATCCTGATATCTTGCTGTTTGCTTTGACCATTGCCTCATCCTCAGCTTTCTTCTACCTTGATTTAAGATCATCCTGAGATTTACTGTCAAAATAACTGGATAATTATTTGAGCTTCTGTGACTTGACATTGCAACAACGTACAGATTGGGGGATACATGCCTATATTGTTTGCGGGTGACGCACTACAAATAAAGCCTTTCCTTAAACATATCGCAATTGATATTTTCATGTGATATACTTAGATATTCAAAAATATACCCAAGATATATTATGATTCTTTGTTAGATATTTTATAATCAGTCTGTTCACAGCTGTTATTTCACAACTCTGGAGCAGGTTGAACTTGAACCTGGGCTTCCTGGCCCAGATTTAGGTACGCTACTACTGTACCACAAGGGCCCCATGTCCCCTTGTTATTGACCCTTCAAGTAAGTGGAATGACTGCTTTCTATCAATTTTGTGCATGCCCATCAAGCTTGTACAATCTCAGGGAGGCGATGGCCTAGTGGTATTTTCCCTGGACTGTTAATCCAGAGGCCCACGTAATGTTCTGGGGACTTGGGTTCAAATCCTGCCACGGCAGATGGTGGAATTTGAATTCAATAAATATCTGGAATTAAGGGTTTAATGATGACTGTGGATCCATTACTGATTGTTGGGGGAAAACCTATCTGGTTCATTTATGTTCTTCAGGGAAGGAAACTGTTATCCTTACCTGGTCTAACCTATATATGACTCCAGACCCACAGCAATGTCTCATTACTGGGCAATTAGGGATGAGCAATAAATGCTAGCCCAGCCAGCGATGCCCTCATCCTGTGAATGAATAAAGGAAAAAGAAACTTCAGTCAGGTCCTTCTCAACCCTGTCTGCGCCAAAGAGAACAACCCAAGTTTACCCAGGCTCTTCTTAGCTAAAATGTTCCTTCCAAGGCAACATCCTGGTGAATCTCCTCTGCACCACTTCCAGTGCAGTCACATCCTTCCTATAGTATGGTGACCAGAGCTACACGCAGTTCTCCAACTGTGGCCTAACTACAAGTTTTGTACAGACCCATCACTGATAAAGGCATGTGTCCTGAACACCACCTTAACTGTCAGAGATGACCTTATAGAAGTTTATAAAATAATGGGGAGTATAGATAATGTGAATGGCAGGTGTCTTTTTTCCTAGGGGTGGGGATTTCAAGACTAGGGGGCATATTTTTAAGGTGAGAGGAGAAAAAAATTAAAAACATTAGTGGTGGATGCAGGTGCAGTTACAATGTTTAAGAGACATTTAGATAAGTACATGAATAAGAAATGTTTTGAGAAGCGAAGGCGGGTGGGGCTAGTTTAGTTTGGAATTACTGTCACCATGGACAGGTTGCACTGAAAGGTCTGTTTCCATGCTGTATGACTCTATGACTCTATATACACAGCTATAGGTAATGGTGGTAAAATCAAGCAGAGATTTTAAATGAACAATACAAAGGGCTGTAAAAGTACAGTTAGGTATTCAGAATAGCTCATTGAATGAGGTCTATGCATGCTGGAGTCAACCACTGATTCTTATTTTTAGGCATCTTTAGATCAGCCTGTTCAACCATGTTATGGCACACATCTGGAGCATGTGGGTCTTGAACCTGGGCCTTCTGGCACTACAACTGCCCCACAAGAGCCCCTCAATATTCTTTTTTAGATGTGTTCTAATCAACATGTTCAGAAATGTCATTCCACACTTCCAGAACAGGTGGGACTTGAGCCTGGGTGTCCTGGCTCAGAGCTAGAGACACAACACCACAAAAACTTCTCAATTCCTTTTTTATATTGGTTTCACGATCTACTTGGATAACAATGGTAGTGGATAAACCACTGGTGAGTCTTAATGAGAAGAGGTACTTGTTTTAACAAGATATAGTTTACTGATACTAGCAATAGGTACAAGTTACATTGAGTAGTTAGTCTTTGATATGATATCTATCAGGAGACGGTGATAACACATCTGTGTGCATCGGGAGTTCAAACTAATTCTCTGTTACACCACCTAAGACTATATAACAGCACCGCATTGCATAGAGCTTAATGCAGCATTTCCCCTTTCAAAAACTTCAGGGAAAGATCATATAGGGGTCTTAGTGATATGGGCTATGGCAGGATGTGTTCCAGAATCAGATGGGGAGTTACAGTGAGCCCATCTCAACATTAGAAGCAACTTGCTTCATTTTGTATGCTTTTCATGAGGACCGAGGTGAGTTTTTCCCTCGGTAATGGTGAGCTGCTTATTCAGGGGGATTGTTGCATGTTAAACAGCTTGTTGATAGCTGTCTATCTGACCAAACTTGACAACCAAGGTCAATGTCAAGAAAACTTGTCATAGAAACCAGAGTAGGTACCTGGCAGGTTCAGATCACTGCTTGCTCTGAATGATCTCCATGATGTTGATGCAACTCAGGGAATGAACCATACAGGCACCATCTGCACCGATCCCGCATCCTCAAACAGTGCATCTGTACCGATCCCTCATCCACAAACAGTGCCATCTGCACCGACCCCTCATGCACGAACAGTGCCATCTGCACCGACCCCTCATGCACGAACAGTGCCATCTGCACCGATCCCGCATCCTCAAACAGTGCATCTGCGCCGATCCCTCATCTGCCAACATTGCCATCTGCACCGACACCTCATCCACGAACAGTGCCATCTGCACTGACACCTCATCCACGAACAGTGCCATCTGCACCAATCCCTCATCCGCGAACAGTACCATCTGTACCGACCCCTCACCCACGAACAGTGCCATCTGCATCAAGCCCTCATCCACAAACAGTCCCATCTGCACCGATCCCTCATCCAATGACAGTACCATCTGCACCGACCCCTCACCCACAAACAGTACCATCTGCACCAACCCCTCAACCACGAACAGCGCCATCTGCATCGATCCCTTATCCACAAACAGTGCATTTCTATTGAATTTTCATCCACAAACGGTGCTATCTGCACCTGCCCCTCATCCATGAGCATTGCCAACCATATCAATCCCTCATCCTTGAACATTGCCATCTGAACCAACCCTTCATCCACGAACATTGCCATCTGCACGGACCTCTCACAATCATCAGAGCCTGGTCCCTCTCCGAAACACAGACAGGACATTCTGGAAGCACAGACTTGCTTTGCAGGGTGTGCCAGTAACAGGTATTGAATGGCTGCAATAAGGACACTTTCCATGCTTAGAAAAGGGCACCCATTCCTGGATTGGACCAGGCTGTCTCTCAGGGCTGCTCTTTTAGCATTCATTGACATAACACTTACCTGCGTGCCAGTTAGCGCAGTCACACAACTAGGGAGCTTGCCTTACTGCTCAACTGCCCACAGTTAACTGGGTACGGCATTGAAATGATTGAAACCCCGTTTTGTTGAAGAGCTGTCCAGATTCGGTAGTCACAGGAAAGCTTAGTTGTTGACAATGGTTGGGATTTAATGGATCCAGTTGGAGTGCAGAGGGCCACATAAGTATAATACATAAGGCCCAGATAATTATCTGCCATGTCAGGGGTAATTGTGTGGGTAAGGTGGCCAAATTTCGTAAGCAACAGGACGGGGTCGCACGGGTCTCCTGTGTCTTGCACAAACATTGTCAGGTTTGCCAGTGGCCTCATGTGGAGGTCCCTCTTTCAAAGGCACTAATGCTGAGATTTTACTACATGTGGGGTCAAGCATGTTAGATGATAACTAACACAATGTCCTCGTTACAAACTGATAAAGAGAGGAATTTCTCACCTTAATAGACATCTCGATTCTGGTAGACCAATCACCAGAAGCTTTTGACCAACCAGAAGCCACAACCTCTGGGTCTTGAGGACTGCTGGTTGAGGTCTGCTTCAGAGGGAACCCAATGGTGAGAAGGTAAGTATTGTTTTTATGATCTTGCTGCTGGATGGAGTGGAGGCAATTGCAGTCTCCCTCCCCAAAACTTAGCAAGCACGTCATCTTGATTTCCCAGTCAAGAGAGCGTTCCTGGACCCGAAACATTAACTCTGATTTCTCTCCACAGACGCTGCCGGACCTGCTGAATTTTTCCAGCAATCTCTGTTTCTGTTTCTGATTTCCGGCATCTACAGTTCTTTCAGTTCTTTGCCTTGCCCTCTGAGGTTGGGCAACACTTAACTGCTGGTGAGTTAAGAAAGACACACAAGGACCTTCTTGCCTAGCATTTAATTGCAGAGGTGCCAAGGAGGGGGTGAATTTCTCACCAGGGCCAATTCACACAATTATGTTGCCCTCTTGCTGCCTGCAGAGGGCAGAGAGTTCCACCCTCAGTGTTCAATCAATGGTTTTGACGTCAGGAATGGGGTCCTTTGCCTCCAACATACTGCTACTTCTTGCTGCAAACAGCTCTCCATGACCCCTCCGCTCGTCTCTAGGCATCTACTGATAACCCCTCGTGAAGGTCTTACTGAATTACCAGCAGCAGCCCTTAGTCCTATTGGAGGTCCAACACTTCCCACTTAAGTACCTGATTGCACTTAAAAAGTTTTGAGCCTCCTTTAGAGAAGTGACACAGATTTTCCTCTGGTGAGCTAAACCTATGCCACCTGAGCTAAATTCCACACAATAGCTCCGAAACCAAAACAAAATAAGCAAAGAACTGCAGATGCTGGAAATCAGAAACAAAAACACAAATTGCTAGAGAACCTCAATAGGTCTAGCAGCACAGAGAGAGAAAGTAGAGTGAACATTTCGGGTCCAGTTCTTCTTCAGAACAGATCCCAAACCTGGTTGGTTCTTGTTATTCAGTCACAGTGATAATGTCAATGGGCTATGAGTAATCTCATTTGCGTTGCTGTATAGATCCTGTAGTAGAGCTGCTTTAGTTATGTTTCAATTGTTTAGTTCACTCCTCTGCTTGCAGGTCTTTGTTCCACTGTAAGAACCATTTGATACTCATCACCCCACTTCTTGAACTATTCAGGTCTCTTGCTCTTTGACTTGTCCATCTGTTGTTTGACAACGACACAGTCATGTCATCTGTCAGCTAGTCAATTTTGTAGTTGATTCTATCTCTGGTTAAATTATATATCTTGCAACAGCAATAATCCTAGCATTACAGTTGCTCTTTAACATGAGCCTAGTATGTGCATTTTCTTGACTCTGAATTTACTTCCAAAGTTTATTGATCTTTCTCAGTTGGCTTCATAATCAAAATGTGGATTTCTGTACTATGCAAATTGTGTAGGAATACTACATAAATGATAGCCAGTGATTTGCACATGAAGGCATTTCATACATTATTACTCAGTAGTGATGAATACCATGCAACTCATTCAGGTTAGTTTTGTACAAGGCAAACATGTACTTCGTGAATATAAACCTCAGATGGTGCATTTATGTCATATGTTTGAGCTGCAACATGTATGTTCTGAGTGGAATTTTGATTCACTTTGGTGTTTTGTTGTTTGCATGACAAGAGATGGGCAAAGGGTAAATCTCAATTTAAAGGGCCAGGATGTTTGTGTTGGAAGCAGATTACCGAGATATTATGGAGCTCATCTGATTTTAATTCTTTTGAAATGTAAAGTAATGATTAGGTGAATCACTCTGCCTCATCACTGCCCAGATACAGAAACTGAAATTGATCCCCAGGTATTATGTATCATCCCATTACAGGTTGGTAGCACCACAATACATCAACAAAAGTTTCTGGAAAAGCTCATTAGGTTTGGCAGCATCTGTGAAGAAAAATCAGAGTTAACTTTTCAGGTCATATAAAGTCTATGCTTCATTTTTCCCAGTGTAAATCTAGACTACTGCATTTGCTGCTCACAATATGGTCTCCTCTACATTAGGGAAAACGAAGCGTAGACTGAGTGACCACTTCGCAGAACATCTATGTTCTGTCTGCAAAAAACACCCTGAGCTTCCAGTTGCCTGCAACTTTAACACACCACCTTGTTTCCTGGACAACATCTCTGTCATCAGGCTTGCTGCAGTGTTCCATTGAAGCTCAGTACAAGCTGGAAGAACAGCATCTCATTTTCCACTTGGGGACCCTGCAGTGCTCCGGACTCAATATGAGTTCAATAATTTTAGGGCCTGAACTCTCGCATGTCCTTGCCTTCTACCCCGCACACCAGGACTTATTATCACACAGTCTGCCACTACACGTTACCTATTGTTAGTTACTAACAGTCCCCATTAACATCCATTCACTCTCCTAGCCAGATTGTTATCAACTCCTTTGTCTATCCAACCGTTCTTCTCTCTCTTTGGGCTCTATCCTCACCTATCGTTTACTCCCTACCCCCTCCCCCCACCCTATCTTTTGCAAATAAACCAACATTTTCCTAGCTACCATCAGTTCTGAGGAAGGGTGACTGGACCCGAATGTTAACTCTGAGTTTTCTTCACAGATGCTGCCAGACCTGATGAGCTTTTCCAGCAACTTCTATTTTTGTTCCTGATGTACAGCATCTGCAGTTCTTTTGGTTTTTACCACAATACATCAGTTTTGTTGCTGTTTTTTTTCAAAACAAAAATGAAGGAGCAAAGGAACATCTGCCCATCTGAGAGTGATTCTTAGAATGTAACTCAGTAAGAAAATATTATTCCCATACATTTGATATGAATATTGTTAATTTTAACTGTAGCATTAGTGACTTTGTTTTCCTGACTGCTCATGTTCCAGAATACCACGAGTCAGTAAGTGTTATGGAGTTACCATGGTTGCAGTTAGCACTCACTGGTGGTGAGAATGAATGCAAATATGTTGGATTTATTTTTAAACTGCAATTGTCTAACTAGGACATTGGTTTGAACTACATTGCACACCTCCACTATGCTTGTGGCTGTTGAAGGAATAATTTTGAGTTCCCTATTTCAAATGATTAAATATTATTTCAAAATAAATCTCCCTGTTGGGGTAAAGGGCTATAAATGGAATAAATGCCTCTAATATTAATAGCTTGAGTACAGGTTTAAGTTCTTTCGAAGTGAAACAATGGCAGGCATGGTATACAGGTTTGACTGGTTTATAGATGTTGACTTGACAAATTGTCAGGGTTTTAATTGGCTGGTATTATTTGGTTGGAAAACCACTGACACATATTAGCAACCACTTAAAGCTCTGACAACATACATTTATTTTATATTGGCCATCTAACCGCTTTGAAAAAATCCTTTGAAAAAATCCTGATTGATTGATCTTAACTTACATCCCAATAATACTCTATGTTTACAGAATAAAGTCAAATTATGTCATGAAGAATAATGCAATATTGTACTGTATGAGGTAAATAAATGATCAGCAAATTTATCACTTAAATGATGCAATTCATGATGGGCAAAAATTCTAGCCCAGCCAGCAATGCCTACATCCCATGAATGAATTTTTAAAAACTTACGTACAAGAAATGTATAATTTCATTTCACCCTTTCGTAGAATATTGCTGTGAAATCATAGAAATCAAACAAATTTACAACATGGAGGAAACTATTCAGCTCATCATATCTACACCTAAGAATAGAGAGACATCCAGTCTAGTCCCACTTACAGCTGTCAGCCCAAATATAAATATCCAAGTATGTTTTTAAAAGAGTTTCCGCCCTTACCACTCTTTCAGGGAGTCAGTTCCAGATTTCCATCATTTTTTAAGTGGAAACAATTCCCTTTAAAATCCCTCTAAATCTCCCATCACATATTCCATAATAATACCTCCTAATTTTGGTTTACTCCACTCCAGTGTTTTATTCACTTTCGCTGGACCACATAACCCTTCAACCCATAATTAAAATATGTGTATCTCCTTCTTAAATTTACTCAATATCCCAACAGCCACCATATTCTGGGGCAGTGAATTCCATGGATTCACAACAATTGTAAAGAAGTAATTTCTCCTCATGTTTGTTTTGAATTTGCTGCTCCTTATCCTGAAACTATGACCTCTTGTTCCAGGTTATCAAGTGAAATGAAGAGGTCATCAACAAGATCCTTGTTCTGGTAGTGTTTATTTTAACAGAATCACTGTAAATTAAACATAAATTAACAGGATAAACAAGCAATAAATTACACATGGAATAGCAGATATAACAAAGACTGTCTCATGAAATTACAAGCATTTGTATCACTTCTCAGCAAATGTTGTATCTCACTGTCTAACCTCACTGTCTTTCTGATTCAGTCTCTGGAATACAGAATCCCTCCCATTCTAATTCAAAAGATTTGGTCTTTAGGTCACCTGCAATGTTAGCTTCATGGTATCCAAATCACCCAGACAGTGCCGTCAACCAAATAGCACACTCTTGTAGAAACTCCTTTGCTAGTTTTACCACGGGCTTGATGGCATTACCATTTGGGCTCTCTTATCTGACTCCTTCAATTAACCTTGTTTACTGATTCTGGTTGGATCTGGCAAAATTAAAGGATAGTTATAAAATTATCCACTCACAATCCCTACTTAATCTTATCTTCAGTGTTCTGCCCTTTATAACTGAATCTCACAAGCTTTTTGTAAATGTGCCTTCTCTATTCATTGCTGCAGCTCTATTTTGTGCCTGCCTAGTTAACCTCTGCATCTTAACTTCCTCATGCCTGCATTAGCTTGAACATCTCATGCATACTCCGTAGGCACCAACCACACACATGCCAGATCCAAAGACAATAACATCCAATATGTGGCAACCTTTAAGAGCCCCTAATGAAATCTCTGATCCACTAACAGTACATTTTTGCACTTCAATGCTGCACCATGGGGCATAACAGCAACTATCATTTAATACTGCAACGAGGACACTAGCTGCATAGTGACATATGCCCAGCTCATGCACCTGGTGCTTTACTTAGTCTTATGGTGCTCATTCATTCTGAGCCTTATCTGAATGGTCAGAGCATCCCTAGACTGCATTGTCTTGCATTTTTATACCTTGCTGCTCAGCCAGAAATATAGGGCTTACTGTATTGCCATGATGTTTACTGCATACACAACATCAGGAAACCTGCTATGGTTGGCAGCTTTCCTTAATCAAGGAGGTGGCCTTTGGTTAAGGGATCCTGACACAGCAAGTTAAAGGAAACCTACAAAACCAGGCCAGGGCCTTGGACACAATCAGTCAGGCAGTCATGGTGGTCAGAGTCAGGATCCTCTCATAAGACATGAGGAGTGAATGTTGGCCTGCCCATCACCCATCCTGCCCCTTTCTGTCCTATTGTGGACTATGTTTCCTCCTGGAGTGAGGAGGGGGAGGTGTAAAGGAAGATAAAAGTGGGTGACACAACCTTTGTGCTGCTGCAGCTGGATAGATGTCCCTAGTGAAGTTTGTAGGAAGTACTGAGGGAATGCAGGGTCAGTGCTGACAGAGGTTGGGATATGTGGCAGCGAATGAGGGAAGATATTACAGCAATGGTGAGAGTGGTAGAGCATGAGCCTTGTCGGGAGATACGTGTAGACAGAGGGATAGAGTGATGCTGATGCAGAGAAAAGACTTATGCTGGTGAAGTGAAGAAGGACATTAACCTTCTTTCTACAGTGCTGTGCATTCCTCCAGACAACAGAGTCTGCACTGACCCAGAAGGCAATCTCGGACAAGGCTGACACGGTTTGGTGTAATGACCTACTCTGCTGGACCTGAGAGAAGAGCATGGCCAGCATTTCCTCCACCTATCTATCAGGACTTCCAGCTGCCTGCCCAAAGAGGTGCCAGTTTCCCCTTGATTGCCATCTGGGGCAAATTGTCTTGCAAATGTCTGTGCAGGACAGTTCCAGTCTGACAGTGCTTGTTCAGGTGCACAGCAGCCTTTTAAAGATAGCGCCAGTATGAGAGATGTCAGTCAGTACCAGGATATCCTCGCAGTGATGAGTTGGGGAGTTCTGTGCACAGTAAGTGGTAGAATGGGGCTCAAATCAGGTGAGCGAGGAGTATAGGAGTAGGGTAGATAGTTAATGAGATCAAGTTGATAAGATGTGGAGAGAGATCTTGCTAGGTCTCACGGATATAAACTCTCCATGAAGCTCAACAAAACTGCTTAATGACAAAAACATAAGATTCAACTCATTGTTTCAACTGGCAACACCCACAACTCTTTGTGTAAATCGTTGCACCATCCAACTCCACCAAAATAGCCTTTGGTTCTTAGTAAAATATCTACCTTGTTTTGCAATCTTTATGCTGATTTTTCAAATCTTGTATGGACTGTGTACAGCCTGGATTGGTATTTGTAGTGGGACCAAAGGCTTTTCAATTTGTTTTGGTATGGTTAACTTTGTCAGAAACAACATTGCTGAAATGCAATCTGGCAAACCAACTGGTTTCTGCAAATTGGAATCCAGGGTTAAATCTCCTGTCATATTATTTCTTACTGTCTGGATTTAACAACATTCACTGTTCTTGCTTAATGCTGGACATTATATTGTCATCAGACTTTTCACTTTAAACTAATGTTTTCAGTTTTAAACTCCCGTTTTATGTTAGCTGCTTTAAGAACTTTGTTTTGATTCTGTTGATTTTTGACACTCCTTATTTAATTTCCCGAATTTCCTTGAAGTTTCACTTTTTGTCCTCTCACGTATTTGAGTTTTGTCCAATTAACACGAGCAGTTGCCACTTCATTTTGAATTTTGAATTTATGTTCTGGAACATACCTTCTTCCTTGCAGCTACGTGGTGTCAGCACTGGTCTCAGTGTTCCACTTTTCTTTAAAGAATGTTTTCCCTCTGTTGCTGTCTGCTTTGCCACATCTTGCAGCTATTGTTTCTACATTTTCAATTACATTGTCTCATAGCAGCATTAACTTTTCCACTTCCGCTAAATGGTCCAAAGTAATTTTAAAGTAAGCAGCCTCAACGTCTGATGTGTGAGCACATGTTTAGTTCAAACATTAATTTTCATAGTAAGTTTACAGACAGTCATGGATTCTTCAAAACTGCTTGGCTATCTCAGCTTCGGTTCCAACAGCTTCAGTCAGATTTCCTGGAAGCTGTGGAGACAGAGGTACCCAACCTACAACCAAATTGTTTCCTGACCAAGAAATCAATATTTCAACATCTAAAGTAGAATGACATCCACAGGAACAAGTCAGTTACTAAGCCACATTTCAAATAGTGTTGAAAAAAAAGAACAGGTAAATAATATCAATCAAAACTCTGAATCAATGCTTTTTACTCAGCATCTCCTTTGCAGACAACTTTGTCACCCACCAACAAGAACACCTATCAAACATTTTGCAGGAGCACAGCTCATTATTGTTTCAGCCAATTCACATTCATGGAAATTTTCTTAAATGACAGGAAGTACATATCCACTCCATCCTCAATAAATTTCAGGACCAAGTAAAAGTTGTTCACCAAATCAAAATGAACAGGAGTCGTCTCTAAGTCATCAATCACCTCTTCTTGTCAACACAAATGTGCACAACTGGAATTCATGCTCCATTTCAAGTCTTTTCATCTGTCCCTTGTTTTCACTCTCTCTTTCCTCCCTTTCCCAGTCTTTCCTTATCGCTCTCCTTTCTCACTAATTTCTTCATTTCTATGTCAATCTTTCTTAGTTGTGTTTATTTTTCAATTCTAGCCGGTTGTATTAATCACCAATAGCACTGATCCTTTCATTCTTCAGCTGCTAGATCAGATCCCAGAGTCAAGCCCCTGATTTTGTTACGATGGTAACGAGTGATGCCAACAGTGTGGGTTTAATTTTTGCACTGGCTGAGGTTACTATGAAGAACTCTCCATCTCAAACTCTCCCCTTGTCTCAGGCCTGGCGACTTCAGTTTATACCACTACCAGTCATCTCTCTCTTCAATGGCACAGCAGCCCTATGGTCCTCTGTGAATATGGCAACTTCATGTTTACTTTGTGACAATCTCCTTTGGGAAACCATAAACTAAAGTAACCAAATTTACCATGAAGTGAAGAAATTACTGACAAGATTCCACTTTGTAGTTTTTATTTCAATACAAGTTAGAATCCAGCTAAATTAAACATGAATGAACAGGCAAATTGTGGTAAGTACAAACTATGTTATACATGGAATAGTAGTTACAACAAAGACACTAAAACAAGATTACAAGCATTCATATCACTACTCACACAATGTGGTATTACATACAAACTCGCAATCTTTCCAACTCAACCTCTGGAACTCACTTGATGAAGTCAGTTCTCCAGTGCCCCAGAAACGGGGTCTTCCAGTCACAATTTCCTGTGGATCTTCTTTAGCTAGGTTCATGACAGTCTTGATGACACAGATTCTCCTGAGCTTCCTTTATCTGAACTCCTTTAATAAACTTTTTCAATTGTTCGGATCATCTTTTTGCAAAACCGAAGCATAGCTGTAGAAATGTCAAGTTCACAATCTCTGCACACACAACCACATGGCCAACCTTTGTATCATCTGCAAATTTCTTAATCATAAGCCACACCTTCATCTCCATTATTTGATACATAGCAAAAAAAGCAAGGGTTCTGCTCCTATGATGCTGCTTGGCCTGCTGTGTTCATCCAGCTCTGCACCTTGTTGTCTCGGACATAATACTGAGTCCTGCAGCACCCCACTGGAACAGACTTCCGGCCATAAAAACACCCATTAACCTTTACACTTTACTTCATGTCTTGCCATTTTGTCTTGGATTTCAAGGGCTTTTACTTTTGTGACCTTTCTGTCATGTCAGCTGTTATCAAAAGCTTTGCTAAACTGCATAAGGACCACATCAAAAACACTATCTTATTAACCCTCCTTTTAGCTCTTCATTTATGTTAGTTCAAAGTGACCTTGCCTTAAAAATCCTGACACTTAATTTTTCCAATAATTTTCCCACCATTGAGATTAGGCTTCTTGGCTTGTACTTACTCAATCTATACCTTTGTTATAAAGTGAAAAGATGGGTAAACATACCTTGACTAACATTGACCAGTTTGCAGTAACTCTTTTTAACTCAGGCGTGTTACGCGATGAGATGGACAAAGGGAATAAATGTCGGGGAAGGTCGAGCACAACTTTATTGAGCATCTTATTAAGAACAAACAAATTTTTGACTCTGCTATTTTACTTTAATTAAACTCCATCAAACTCTATCAATCTTTTCACAGGATTCCTCAGTAACTAGTCTCAAATCTGTTCTAGTTATCTACTTATAGCGAATGCCTCTAAAGATTCTATCCACTCATCCCTACCACTGTATTTGAACTGTTTGTCTGAATGGACTGGTAATACCCATTCAATAAGGCTGGGACAGGCTGTTCCATGGTCTTTGAGGGGGTGGCTGATGTTTCAGAATCTGCTGTCATCAATTTGGGCTTTCCATCTCTTCCAGGGTTGGTTCTGGTTTCGGGTTGTCTCACCGAGGTGGTCTGTCTGGGTCTGGTCAGGGTATAAACCTGAAACATCAACTTTCCTGCTCCTCTGATGCTGCCTGGCCTGTTGTGTTGCTCCAGCTTCACACTGTATTGAGTCTGACTCCAGCATTTGCAGTTCTTACTATCTCCTGACTGCATGAATACTCTGTTCCAGTTCTGCAGTTTGTAAATTGGCCAAATTTAAACTTGGCTTCCACATTTTCAGATTTTATCCAAGCTCATGAAAAAAAAGTCAATATTTCGGTAACAATACTAGGGATCGTGGGTCAGCTGACCACATCTTCCTCCATTTATAAGCAATCGTACAAGATTAGCTGTCCATCAGTCTATTGACATTGTGTGTTTTATCAGAGGGATTGGAGAATGATAATCAGTGCGTCAGTTATTTCTTCTCTTACTTCTGTTAATAGGTTTCGTGTATGCTTCATCTAGGATTGGGATATATCCATGATAAAAATGCTAAACCCATTAATACTTCCTCTGTCACTCAGTAAATGAATGCAATATTTTGTTCTTTTTTCTGAATGTCTGTATTATCCTCTCTTTTGAAAAAATGGTGCAAAATATACATTAAGAACCATACTTCTGTCTCTGCACATGGGTTACCTTATGGTCCCCAATAGGTCCTACTCTTTCTTTACTAAGCCTCTTGTTTACTCTCGGCAATATTTATTAATTCTGTCTCTTTGCTTTCCCACTTTCCATTCTAATTATCCCTCATTTACTTTATATACACCTCTAGGTTTTGAGGAGTATTGAGCCCTTGTATTTGTCAGAAACTTTCTTTTTTAAATCTTTGTCCTGTCCTTTGAGCACCTTGACATCTAGGAGACTTTGAATTTGTTAATCTCATCCTCTTTTTGTAAAGGGATTATACTTGCTCCAAACCATCATTATCTCTGTTAATATCTCCCACAGATCTGTCACTGGTTTATCATCATAGTATTTCCAGACGGCTTTAGCTAAATCATATCTAGGCTTAGTAAAATTAGTTCTAACGCAACTGAATACTTTTATCTTTTACAAGATTGTCATGTTTGCAACTGCTCTTTAACATAAACTAAAATGAAATGGATCCTATGACTTGTTCTGAAGTTTGCTTGACAATAGGCCTGACATTGTTCAATATTAACAACAAGGTATTTACCCTCTCAACTGATTCTCTCCTTGTTTTCTACTCTACGTGCTCTTTATCTTAAAAAAAACTCCGTTCTATCAAGCTTGCTGTCTTATCCCAATTTCAACCTTCACATGTACATTTGTTATTGCACTGACAATATTGACAACAATCGGATTCGAGCTATCAAGGTAAATGGAGTTGCTACCACAGAATTTTTAGTCTTTCTCGTTTGGAATGCTCAATGCTTTGTAGTCTGATATGCTCAGCTCCAGTTGACAGCAATTTTTACTGAAAGGTAAGAAATGCTGTGGTTTGTTTTGAGCAAGTTGAACCATTTACAATATATAAAGTTACAGAAGAAAAGCATATGCTGATTTAGAAGGAAATTTCTTAATGATGTGCTATAGTATAGTCCAGTACTTTGTAATGCACCAACTGTATAATGCTGCAAAGTTTATTTCTGATGCAATAATATTACAATTAGGCCATATCTCAAGATTTTAAAGATACAAAAAATAACAAATAACAGTAACAAATGAATAACAAAATTTTCATGTACAGTATTGCCTTTGTCTTGTGTATGATAGTAGCTGGTGTTCTAAATTGTTGTGATGTTAAAATGCAGCTACAGTTTCTTTTCTGTACTTTAAGGCCTCTGCTGAGTTACTCAGAATGCTATGAATATTTGTGATTTGAGGACAATTGGAAACTAATTGCTGAGAAATTTCTGTAGATTAGTGGATGCTTTTGTGTTCTAGCTTCTGCCGTTGTAAACCACAAAACATTTCAGAAGCCCTTCTTTTCTTGGAGATGTGTCACATTGTGTTCAAGAGTCTGCTAATTTTATTTCTGATGTCCTACTGTGCTGCTTGCTGATAGTTTTGTAAGAACAGTGGGGTTATGCCAAATAGTCTTATCAAGTATTTATGTTGCAGATTTAAGGCAGAGATGAAGAGAAATTTCTTCTCTTAGAAGGTACTGAATCTGTGGCATTCTTTACTACAGAGGGCTGTCAAGGTTGGGTTGTGTAATATATTCAAGGCTGAGATAGACAGGTTTTTGATCAGTAACGAAATCAAGAGTTACAGGGAAAAGGTAAGAATGTGGAGTTGAAGATTATCAGTTCATCCGTGATTTCATTGAATGGCAATACAAGATTGCTAAATTACCAGTCCATACCGCTGCAGTTTGTCTTATTGCCATCAGAATTGCTGATGGATGGAAACTAAAGATTCACCTTCCAATCTTACCAAAGAAGTTCATTACAGTCCATGAGACTGTAAAAATGTTTGTAAGAAGATCCAATCTTCCCAGTGACTGTAATAGACCTAACTGTGCGTGATGGTTAACATACTTGGGCCAAGGGCAACAGGTATGGGTGTGGGATCTCAATAGGAAAAGGTATGGTGGGTGAAGCGGGTGCAGGCCAGCAGCAAGAGCATATTATTCACACAGCAGGAGGTGTTGTATGAAGGAGGAGAGGTCCTATCTCATTGCGGATCAGTTATCCGAGCAATAATTGATTTGGGAAATTTCTATTGAGGAATATCATAAAATAAATAACTCACAAAGCTCACCCTGTTAAGAACAGAATGAAGGCCAACAGTCTTTAAGCCAAAGACCAACCAATCTTACTAGTTGAAAGAGAACACATTCTGGCAAAGTAATGAAACCACTAGATTGCTTAGGTTTATGAAGCCAGGGGAGATCAGGTAGTGATAAATATAATTGCATACATTAATCTTTAAGTATTATTAATGCAAGTAACACTTGGTGTGGGGTGTTGTATGAAATGTTAGGCTCTGAAGGGGTTAATATTGAAGAATGCATTAAGAGTCACCCAATATGATAATATCACATACTCAGATGGAAGAACAGCTCTGGATCTTGAAGGATATGTGCCCTCTCTCTATTGTCCCTCATAGTCTTGGTAATAATGTGTATCATACCAATGTGACTTGCACCTTTGAAAGATAAGAGCCTCCTTTCGTTAGACTGCCAAGTGGTTTTCCTCTTCCATACTTGACCAGTCAGCCCCTTTTAGATCCCAGTTGGACTGTGATGAGCCATTCATCATACAACACTCATGTGATCAGCTTGTTTGCATCCTGCTGCATACTCAATTACCTGAGTGACGCTCACCACTCACTTTTTCAAATCTTATCAGGTTGTTAAATTTTTATGAGATTGGGCTCATAGCCTCTTGGCCAATTCTGTACTGCTAACATTTGACGTCACCTCCATCCATTGTTCTTCAACCTCATTTTGATATTGTATTTATTTTATTTTTAATGTTTTTTACCTCTCAGTGACCATCTTGATTAATGCCTCAGGAGCAGCCTGAAAAAAACTGTGGGGCTGCCCAAGGATGCCTGTCCATGCCAATGTTAGCCCTCTTTGAGTCCTGTGTGCTATCTTCTCAGTGAAAGCCTAGTCATTGGCTTCTGGTAATCTATTCAATAAGCCTTTAGTTTCTGTGTCATATCTCTAACCTACCTCTAGCATCAGGTTCCTGACCCTGGATTAAAAATCCAGCTCTAGGTTTAGCACTAGGGTCTGACCCCACAGGGTAAGAGGGAGAGCTGGATTTCTCAGTAGTGGGATTAATTGTCAGGGATGCAGTGTTTTAAGAGGGGTGCTGAGCTATAAGATAACAGGCAGTGCCCTGGGGACTAGGAGCAGTGCAGATAATTCTCAAAGTTTTGGGGAAACCTAAGAATCTGAGATCGCTGATTGAATGCTTTGGGAGGGAGACCGAACGTGTGCTTGATAACATCAGAAGCAGTTTAACTTATTAAAACAATGTTTTTGCATCTAGCACACCACAAAGATTTTTCCAAAAAAGTTCCTCTGATTCTCTCCTAGTCATGTGTCGTCCAATATTGGAAATGGAGGAAGATATTAAAAGATGAAGGTTTAGAAAATGTTCTGGTGGCACAAAATAACTTTTTAAAAAAAATGATACAGTCTTAATTTTATCTGCAACTCTTTACTGCCAAGATTTAAGGTACCTGCTTTAGCAAAAGCCATTTTAGCTGTGCAGCTATTGATTGGAGTGGCTAAAACGTGAAGCATTTTGTAGCTATAGTAATAATTACATTGGGAAAGAAAATGTATTTTCCGGTGTTTGACAAATAGACTTTATTAGAGTTTACAGGGCAGGGTTTTTTTTATTATTAGGCAAATAGGCAGGTGCAGTTGGATCGGGAGAAAGTTCTATAAATACTCTAATTTAAGCCTGGAATAAATAGAGTAAATATTGAATAATGGTGTTATGTATACTGGTGTTTGCATCAAGGACAATCGTCTAGTCCATGATCTCAAAGGACAAATTAGCTTGCAATGTACATAATGCCTATAATGAGAACAGAAGAGTTTTATTCTAAATGTGTTTGTTTTTTGCCAAATCAATAAATTGAAGTGCAATTACGTGTCTAAGCAAGGTTTCTGTCAAAGTTACAGTGGCAGGAAAGACTCAGAGGAAATTCGCAGTCTCTGTTCTTATTTGTATTTCAGAAGTATTCTGAATGACCTTTCTAATTTCACCACACAATTTGCAATTACGTCTTTTCACTAGCCGTAAACTTAGGGCGTTCTCATGGGATATGGTACATGATGTAGAAAAGAGCTGCAACATTGGAACACAATAACGAATCTGAAGATTAAATCTAGATTTACAGGAAATCAGACCCTAGAGCTTTGAAACACGCTTGCAATTCTGTACTTCTAGAGTTTTTTTGATTTTTGTCAGTTTTTTTTGTGGTAAGATTTATCCCTAAATTTTGAGTTGGTCTTAGGTCCACCTGTATTAGTTAAAGAGTAATCAATTAAATTCACAGATCCTGCGCATTCTGCTAGTTTGATTGACAAACATAACTGATTTGGTGGGACATCTAATTGGTTCTTTTTTAAATCATCTAATGCTGGGTCATTAGGAAACTTAAACTGCAGCTTTGTCTCTGGGGAGTCTGATTGTGCTTTTCTTCCCCGGCTGGTTCAATCTAACTTGGGTTTTGTACACCTTTAGCATTATTAATTGCACTTGTAATATACTGCAGATGCTGGAAAGCTGAACTAAAAGCAGAAAATACTGGAAACACTCAGCAGATCAGGCTGCATCTGGGGAATGAGAAAAGCAGAGTAATATTTCTGTTTGATGCTGCCTGATTCTGCACATTTCTAGGATTTTCTACTTTTCTTTGAAGTTCCTGGTTAATTAGTAACATTGGGTACATTAGACTGTAAAAGCCTGTGTTAGTGAATTGACTATCTGTGTGCTGGCTCCTAGGCACAGCAACCTGATTCTGCAGATCATTTTGTGGTTTGATTATATCATCAAGCCCAGTCAGATGTTCACTGGTGAATGAAACTTAATTTCAACACCAAACATTATTTCTACCTGTCGATTTATACACAGGTTATAGTAAACTTTACTTAAATTCTTTATTTAACCAGTAAGAAACTGTTTAAACACCCAAGTAGCCTATGAGGACAAAAAAAACCTGATAAGACCTATGATTTGTTGGTTGTTTATTTTATGAAAGGAAAGCAATTAAATAAAATGTTACAAAATGTTTAACTGCCATGTTATCGTTTCTGCGAGGTGTCACAATGCTACCTCAGATAGTAATGAGTCATTTTTCCTTTTGTTCCTTGTGTTAGAAGATCTTGTCATTGTTTGAATCATATTTGTATTCAACTTCTTCTCCCAAGAGGCGGTTATTCATGCATGAGCCTATTTAACCAAGGTCAGCAGGTTGTTAACTGTTAATAAATCACAATTGACCTCCAATTTCTTTTTAGCCTGATGACTGCACACATTTTCATTCTAATTCTGTGTTACTGGATAATGAGTTGGAACCTGGTAAAAATTGTTTGTGTTGGTAGCTCCAGAAGATATTGCAGCTGACATCATCAGTTGTACTGAAGCTCTGGCTGAAGTAAGTAACTCAGACTGTGTCCAGTATCTGGAGCTTTTCTTTGAATGTTGGATTAACTGATAAAGAGCATATATTTTGACCAGTCTTGGTTTCTGAAAGTGTTTAATTTCTCTGTCAGGTTTTTTTTAAAATCACCATTTAGCATAATGTTAAGTCCTCATTTAGAATGAAATATAGACACCCATAAGAACAATGTAAAAATTTTAAAAACTTAGGCTTTGTTAGACCTTTTTAGAAAGGAAACACTAAGACATTATACCCTATAAACCGAAACACATTACATTGCTAAATTTATACATTGCTAAATGGCATTGCTTTTGGAATAAAATAGATTGAAGAATACAACTTTCTTATACAGAATGGCCCCTTTCTTCTTCAATAGATTCTATGATCTCATCTCCTGTTCCATTTACAGTGGCTGCTCCTTCAGCCAACATGCTACAATTCACTGGAACTCCCTCACTCAATGCCTCCAGCTGTAGAGTTGCTGCAGAAGCCCTGAAGCTGTTATGATCATTAACGTTTTTTTAAAACAACTGTCATCACTGCTCTTGCCCCTCACTGCTACCAGTCACATCAGAACTCTTGCATGTCATTGGGGAAGGGGGTCAGGCCTCAAGTATTGGAAAAGCCATGGGGTGGGGCTGCAAGTCACACAGCTTCGGTATAGGGCATGCTGTGAGTTACATGAGAAACACCATTAAAATGAATCTGGTTTCACTTTATGAGATTACAGGATCCATTAACTATATGATGTTAAAGAAAAAAATGTAATTAGGGAAATGTTAAATAAGGACTTGCTATAATTTGTTTGGTGGAAACTTCTGAATGCAGCTGCAGCAGTGATGTCTGCCATTTGGCCCGTCATGCCCCTGCCGGCTCTCCGCAAGAACAACTCAGAGCATTCCCGTGTCTTTTCTCCACAACCTTGCAACTTGTTACCATTTGGATAATTAATCAAATCCGTTTTGAATGTTGTGCTTTAATTCACCTCCACCACTCACTCAGGCAATTCCAGATTCTAATGACTTGGAGTATAAAGCAGTTTTTAAAAGACATTCATATTTGGCTCTTTTACCATTAACCTTAATTTGGTGTTCTTCACTCTCCATCTTGCCAACAAATGGAACAGTTTTTCATCGACTACTCCGCCCGGACACCTCGTGAGTTGAACTCGTCTATTAAATCTCCTCTTGACCTTTTCTTCTTCAATGAGACATACCATGTAACTGAAGTCCCTCATCCATGGAATAATTTTCAGAAATCTTTTCTGCACCCTTCACACTCTCCTTAAATTTTGTGCCCAGAATGAGAAATAATCACACAACTGAGGCACTACAAGTGTTTTCTGTAGGTTTGCCATTACAGCTTTGTTTTTATACTCAGCACATCTATTTTTAAAACCTAGAAACTCATAGAGTCGTATGTGCCTTCTAAAATGATTTTTCAATCTGGAATAAACAATCTGTGTGCTGGAATTAGATGCTGTACTACACAATTCCAAGAAATGTGGCCTATTTCGAGCATTCTTACAGCCTGCAACTTGCTTTTATTGTGTGTGTGAATAAGATAGAAGTTGTTTTCTAAAAGGTAATGAAATAATGTAGACCATCCAACTGTGATGATTTTAATATTATAAATGAAAAAGGTTACTCTTGTCAGTGCTGACAGAAAGTGTTACAGACTGAGTTCCAAGACATATTATGCATAGTCTTCTTTAGAATATTGCCTGATGTTAATAATATCATCCTGGTATTCTATACCAAGGAACACATTCAGTCACAAATGGGCAGCTCTCTCACATCTGCAAAGAGCCTGTTTTGACCATCAGCATCAAGAAGAGAGATGTCTCGGTCCAGGGTGTTGCCAGAAAATTACCTGTGAGCTTTTAAACTTTGAGAAGTTTGAGGTTTTGATAGCTTCACATTTCAAGGCTCCACTATCACCAGTAATCTGTCACCTGATGCTGAAATCAACACACACATCACAATAGCTGCAACTTTTATGTGCAAGCTTAATAAGAGCATGTGGGATTCAGCAACTTGAA
This sequence comes from Rhincodon typus, assembly GCF_021869965.1. Classification (NCBI taxonomy): domain Eukaryota; kingdom Metazoa; phylum Chordata; class Chondrichthyes; order Orectolobiformes; family Rhincodontidae; genus Rhincodon; species Rhincodon typus. Next base: position 54,015,043 of record NC_063339.1, on the reverse strand, counting down.
TGAAAATGCCAAACTGCGAATCTACCAAGCCTTCATCCTCAAGGCACTTCTCAATAATGGTGACACACAGAAAAGATCATTTAGGCAGGAGGAAATCATAGAATCCCCACAGTGTGGAAGCAGGCCATTCAGCCCATCAAGTCCACACTGACCATCCAAAGAGTAGTCCACCCAGACTCAACCCCCTACCCTATCCCAGTAAAGATGTGGAGGTGCTGGTGTTGGACTGGGGTGGACAAAGTCAGAAGTCACATGACACCAGGTTATAGTCCAACATGTTTATTTGAAATCATAAGCTTTCGGAGCACTGCACCTGATGAAGGACAGCGCTCCGAAACCTGTTGGACTATAATCTGGTGTTACATGACTTCTGACTCTATCCCAGTAACCCTGCATTTCCCATGGCTAGTCCACCCAACCTGCACATCTTTGGACTATGCGAGGAAACTGAAGCAGATGCAGGAAGAATGTGCAAACTCCACACAGACAGTCATCCAAGGCTGGATCAAACCCAGGTCCCTGGTGCTGTGAGGCAGCAGTGCTAACCACTGAGCCACCGTGCTGCCCATTCAGAAAGACAGAGCAATTTCCAAAATTGCTGTCTTTGATGTCTCCTCAGTATCTCTAATGACATGGCCACCACGTCAGATGTTCTGGTGCATGCTAATTCTATCAGCATACGTCACTGATAAGGTCTGCACTGGTTTTACCAGGCCCGCCAGATGAATGAAGACTTTCTGTACAGTGAACTGATCACTAGGCTGTGTGTCCATATCTCTGCTCCATGATCACCAGGGTAATATGAAAATGGTTGACATTGACATTAGCAACTGGGAGACAGTTGCCAATGGCCATGAGCTCAGGAGGCTGACTGGTTGGAGGGGCATTGGCAGAGTATTGGGTAAAAATAAGCTGAGCTGATTCAGAAGAGAGCCCAGGGAAAACAAAGACCAATGCATCCTGTATCTTCTCAATCCGTTCTCTTTCTTTGCAGCAAATGTTGAAGAAACTGCTATCTCAAAGAAACCTCAAAAGCAAAGTGTACCCCCCACAGCACAAACTATCATCTCATGAGACACGAGAGTGGCAACAACAATGATAACAGGATATAATAGAGGCAGTTCTCCAGTCCTCTCACACTACCTAGATATTTAATGTGATCAATAACCCCACACTGATACATATGTGTATAGCATACTCTGAAAGTCATGAAAGGAATCAGTCCAAAATTACTCCTACTAGAGGTTGCTTCTTCCTGTTCCATTGAGCCATAATATCCAGTATATGTGGAAGGTCTTATCTCTCTGTTTTCTAAGAATTTTGAACTATATTCCAGGAACAAAGTTCACTTCCTTCTCCCAATCTTGCCAGAATGGATCTTCCAGTGGTTCTAAATCTTTGTGGGTTCTTTCTCTTTATTCAGAGGAGCAACTTACCCCAGAATATCCCTCTGGTAGCTAGAAAATAATAGTTTTTTTCTCCTCTGCTCATTACAGATGCCTTTGCTCTCTCTGTCTCTCTCTCTCTCTCTTTCTCTGTCCCTTGGTGTCACTACCCATCACTTTTTCTATCCCTTGCTCGCCCTCTTCCTTATGGTGTCATTCTCCATCTGTCAGAGTCTCTCTGTCTGTTTCTCTGTCTCTCTGTTGGTCTCCCTCTCTGTATGTCTCTTTCTTGTTTTTTTTGTTTCAGGTATGTTATTCGCTGATTGAGAAAATTAAAGCTCTAATACATAAATTGGCTAGCTGGCAGTAAACAGAGAGTAGACATTAATGGGCCATTGTCTGGTTGGCAGCATGTGACCCTGCAAGTGTCTCTGCTGGGGCTTCAACCTTTTACAATTTACATCATTGATGTTGTTGTGGGAAACAAAAGATGGTAACTAAATTTGTAGATGACGCCAAGATAGATCAGAAAGTATGCTGCGTAAAGGACATAAAGAGGTTGCAGATAGGTATATTCTGGCAGATGGTGTACAATATGGGAATATGTGAAGTTGTTTACTTTTGCAGGATGAATGAAAAAGCAGGGTATGAATAAACTGGAGAATGAAAGCAGAATTCCAAGGTGCAAAGAGATTTAGTGTTCGTTCTGGCATAAATGGCTCAGTGGTTAGCATTGCTGCCTCACAGCTCCAGGGACCTGGGTTTGATTGTAGCCTCGGGAGAATGTCTATGTAGCGTTTGCATGTTTTACCCGTATCTGCGTGGTTTGCGCCAGGTGCTTGGGTTTCCTCTCACAGTCCAAAGATATGCAGATTAGGTGGATTGGCCATGCTAAATTGTGCCCAGGGAGGTGCAGGCTGGGTGGATTAGTCATGGGAAATGCAGGGTTACAGGAATGGGGTAGATACATGGGTCTGGATGGGAAGCTCTTCAGAGAGTCGGTGTGGGATTGATGGGCCAAATGGCCTGCTTCCACGCTGTAACGATTCTATGAAGTGACAGAATGTTCATCTGCAGATACGTAGGTATTCAAGATGGATAATGACAAGGGGAACTGAACATAAAATTGATGATGTTATGCTTTAATTATAAAGGATATCAGAGAGACCACATCTCAAATTCTGTGTGGAATTTTGATCTCTTCATTTAAGAGAGAATTCAAAACTCAAGCAGATCAGTAATGATCTCTTTGAATAATGGAGCAGACTTAGGGGGCCAAATGATTTACTTCTGCTTTTTCATTTGTTTGTAAGGTCATGGTTCTACAGAGGTTAACGTTCATGTTAGAAAAACAGAAATTGCTGGAGAAATTCAGCAGGTCTGGCAGCAGGGTAAATGTTTCAAGTTCCATGACCCTTCCTCAGAACCCTATGAGCAATGATGTTATTATTCTGTTTTGAGGCAGAAGCTATTATGATCTGCACTTTCACTATTCTTTCTCTTTATACTTGCCTCTAAACTCGTATTTAAAAATGTATTCCAAAATGAACCATCTTGTTAAACCTTGCATTTGTAACAACAGCCAGCCTTCCTAATACCTCATCTTTATCATTTCTAAGCCATCAATTTTCTCAACTATTTCCTCTTCCGCTGTGCCTGTGACAACATCTTCAAAAACAATTTGGTGTATTTGTTTAGACCTTTAAAACTGCCCTCTGCCGCTTGTGTTGATCCACTTTTAGGCCCCTAATCAGCTCCATTCCTTCTCTTGCCACACTTCTATTTATATGCCTTCATCTGTTTAGTATTAGCTGTCAGTCCCTTCCCATATTCTCTTTCTTAGAGAATCACAGAATTGCCACAGTGCAAAATGAGGCCATTCAGCCCCACTGTGTCTACACAGTCTCTCCAATTGAGGAATTCAGCTTGAGCCAACCCCTCATTACTTCCCCGTTACTTTGTACATTCCTTCTTTTCAAATAACAGTCTAATTGGTTTTTGATTGCCTCAATTGAACCTACTTCTGCCATTCTGTCAGGCAGTACAGGTACTTTAATTACTCAGTGTGGAAAAAGGTTTTTCCTCATTTCAGTTTGCTTCTTTTGCTAATTCAGATATGTTCCCTCTCACACTTGGTCTGTTAATGAGTGAGAACAGTTTCTCCCTTTCGACTCCATTCATATTCTTCATGATTTTAATAGTTCCATCAAAACAGTTCCATCTTCTCAAGTGCAGGCATGCTGGGCTGAATGGTCTCCTTCCGTGCTGTAACATTGATTCTCCTCCCTATCTTCAGTACTGAAGTCCATCAGGTCTGTAACCATTTGTGTGAATCCTTCCTGCACTCTCTCCAATGATTTTCCATCTTTCTTAAATTGCAGCAGTCAGTATTGGATGGAATTCAGGCCTCTCTTATTTTCTTCTTCACTTCTTTAAGTTTTCAGTATGTAGCTTCACTTCACAGCTTAACATCCGTTATGAGCACCCTAATTCTACTTCATCCTATTCCCTATCTATTCACCATCCAGGATCTCTGGCTTTGGTTGTCCTGCCTATAACTGTACCTAAACCATCTCCTCTTTAAAGGCAGCACTATTGTACCCAAATCATCTCCTCTTTAAAAAATGATAGTGCTGCCTTTAAAGTTTTGCCTGCCTATCATTTGTTTCAATGAACACATTTCTTCCTACCCCATTCAGATTGGCCCTGCCCCAATAAAATATTTTTATTCAAAGATTGCTATGCAGTTTGACATCGGTCTTCAGGAAATCTAAGTATGGCACATCAACTGGTTTCCCTTTATCTATTCATGTTGGTAGAGAAATGGAAAAGCGTCATATTTTTTGAATGGTGAGAGACTGGGACATTTTAGCATTCAGGGTGACTAGATGCCCTTTTAGATTGTTCATAGGCAGCTAGATGCAGATACAGCGAGAATTTAAAGAGGCAAATACTGTTAGCATTTGTATTAACATTGGTAAAAGAGCATAGAAACATCTCAGTACAAGACATCGGTAAGAGTACACCGAGAGTACAGTTTTATATCACATACAAAGTGTCTAAGAAGGAAGTGCAACAAAGTTTCACTGGAATACTGCCTGGATGAGGGGACGATGGTTTACGATGGGAATGACTCGTACTACTGGAGATTAAAAGGGAAAAATATAGTATTTAGTTGAAATTATAAAATTCTTAAGTGGTTTTTTTAGAGTGATGCTACAAGAATGCTTCCCCTTTACAGTGCAATCTAGAGTACAGGGTACCCCTAAACCCTTCCCCCACCCCCCAAACCCACTGTCCAAAATATGTTCTGTTATTCATTCGTGGGTACTTTGGGAATTAAGGAATATGAGGATAGTGAGGGAGAAGCTTAATCAAGGTCTGGTTGTTAAGTGTGGACTTGAAGGATTGAACAGCCAGTGGCGGACTTCAGCTCTTACTTCTTATGTCCTTATGTTACAGTCTTTTAAATATTGGTTTATCCTAAACAGTGAATATTTGAAATTGTTGATGTTAAGTGCTTCTAGAACTTCCAAACTTCAACAGAAAATGAACACATTTTATTTTTTCTCAATTTTGTACCTTCCAAAATGCATATGTAAATATAATAGTGTTTTGAAAACTGTGACAAATCTGTTTAAACCAGTGGTACTGTGAAAATAAACTGTTCAACTTCTGCAACAAAGCTAAAATGTTGAAGATGCTGGAAATACTCAGCAGTTCTGACAGCATCTGTGGAAAGAGAAACAGGGTAAATGTTTCAGGTCAAGGACATTTTGTCAGAGCTAACGGATGGTAAATTACTCTTTGAATAATGAGAAGTAATTTGTGAGGAGTATTACTGTCAAATTTAAGAATAATTTCAATTTCAAAGTTCAGACTTAACAGATTTTAGAACAAATTGACTTGTACCAATCATCTGGGTGCCCTCGATACTGGAACAGTTGTTTAATGAATACTCTAGTCTTAAGCCTACACAGTGTGCTTTAGTTGCATTTGTCTATGCTAACTATGGTTACTGGTTTTGTGCAATTTATCGGACGATGTCTTGATTGATTATGATGAGTGTTCCCAGATAATGAGAAGTTTCAAATTGATTATTTGACTACAGGCAGATATATCATTGACATTTTACTTTAGCCTAGAGGGCAATGGATTTCAATCATTCAAAAAGGACAAATAGTCTTCAGTATCCCAAGCAGGTTTTTGAATTGTCTTTAATGTATAGGAACATTGTGATGTATTAAAATGGCACAACATCCATTATTCTTGTTATCTGGTACCTAATATATATTACAGTAGAAGCTATGAATTATTTCTTGTGCAAACTCCCATTGTGAAAGTGCAGCAATTGAAATTGTGGTGACTGACAGGACAAAAAAAAAACACTTACTAGAATGATTTAGGAATCAATGCAACTCAGGACTAACTCATTCATTTGGACATGTAAAGGATCCCTCAGGCCCTTGTTTTATTTACACAATTTCTGTAGCAATAATCACTTTGTCTTACTGAGAGAATGGGATTGTATGTGTGAGGGAATGGCAGCCATGCTGGCTATGTGCCGTGAGCAGCAAGGCTTTGTGGGTGTTGTGCCATGACATTGCTAGTCAGCGGCAATGCTGGATTGCCAACGATTGCCCAGGTGCACAGTGACGTGTCAAAGGTGGCACAGGTGTACAGGATGCCAGTCTTTCGGTGGATATCCACTGAGTGGTGAGCTGTAAATGTGTGTGTGGTAAGATAAGACTTTATTTGGACAAGAGGGATGCCATGGGGTGGGATAGGTAATTGATGAGACATATTTGGTAATATACTGCAAGAAATATCACTTGGACTCACAGTGAAAGCCCTTCAAAAAACTCAACACAATTTATGCTTAGCCAAAAGAAAACCAAAAGATTCGACCTTGTGTGTTCAGGGACCACCAAGGAAGGGGAGGACAGCATCTTGTTGTGGAAGAGGAGGACCATTCCTACTCATGGGTCACATGGGAATCCAAAGAATTTGGAGACCCTTAACCTTTTTGGGTCTGTAATGGCCTACCTCCTGTCTGCTCCTAGCCTTCCTGGTCTGTGTGCAACTTTTGTGGTCCAATGTTGAAATTGTATTGAGATTCCAACAGGATCATAGGATCTCAACCTTTAACATATTCCTAGATCCTATGCTTGCTTATGACAACCCCCAAAACTCACGAGGTTTAAGGAGCATGGAGAGAGAGGAGCATAACAAGGTAAAATTGATTCGTAAATCTTTTGATTCAAAGCCCAAGCTACAAGAATTACTTTCTTAAGATTCCTTATGCCAGTTTTCAACTCTACGTATTTGTTGTGAAACTACAATTGTTTGAGTACTTCCGAGGTATGGCTTTATCCCATTAATTTGCCAGTTTATGAAAGAAAAACCTGTTTGCAGTCACTTATGAGATGTGGGCAATGGTAAAAACTGGAAATACACTGGAAGGGAAGGAAAATGCAAATTGATAGTAGTTATGATAAAGTTGTTAATAAAGTATTGAGAAAAATGTTTAAATATATTTAAAATTCCTTGCAAAACTCCATTGTAGTACTTTTGATGTAATGATTGGTGTAGTAAACAGTTTTATAAATGATGAAATATTTGATCCTAATTTATTCTTCTTACATTATTTCTGTAAGACTTAGAACCATCTTACTTTATTAGGGAACATGCACTAGCACTGTTCCCAGCTGGAAATTATGTTCAAATGTGCGGAAATGGAAATGGATATTTTGTCAAATTAAATATTCACCCTGAGCCTTTTTGAATTGATTTAACAATATAGAATGGTGCATAACTTCTGATGACAATTGAAAAGTTGAGTGCTACAAACTTCTAAGGATTTTTTTTTAAAAAACCTATTGCTCAAAATTAAGCTCCTGCTTCCTAACTAGCTACCACTTCCTGTTGCTTTTGGGAAGGAGTTTGAATGAGGTCAATTCTTATGAAAGCTTGGAGTCCAAATCTGTCAGACTCTCACAGCAGAGGACTGGAGAGATGCCATTTGCTGTGGCTTCTACCTGCATGGCTCTTCAACAGAAGTTAAATTAGGTTTTAGGGGCTGCAGTGTCTGTATTTAGTTGTTTGATATAGCCAGGAAAGTAATGACTGACTTCAAATAATTTTGTTTCTGTCACATCAATTCTCTGTATTCTACATGGTCACTAGATACATTTGATTTGATGATTCCATTTCATTTGATCTAATCCTACCAAAACATTATGTTCCCTTTTATAGTATCTGTTTGTTTGAATACCAAGGTGCCTTAATCCCCATCATCCTTCCAGGCAGCTTCTTTATCACCTTATTATCATCCACAAAAAAGTGAAACTTGCATTGCATTTTCAGAAGTATTTGACATTATTAGCCAAACATATTGTTAATTTATTCTTCCAACACCTAAAGTGTTCCAGTAATACTAGTTGACATCACTTATTGCAAGATACCAGCAGACATTGTGTGATTGACAGAAAATCTATTTTGTTTATGAGCTATTGATTCCTAGTAGGAAATTTGAATAAAGGTGTAAGTTAGTGAAAGTAAATCATTGTAATTATGGGAATCCTGCAAAAAAAAACAAAAGTAAAATTAACGTTATCCGGCAGGTACCGGGATATAAGGCAGTGTTGGTAAATCAAAAATCTGGTTGACTCATTGCAGTTTGTGATGACAGGAATCATTTGAAATATTATTTGCTGTCTACTACAGCTTGCAGAGGCTTACTGCCTCCTTGGCTTTGGTTGTTAATACAGTAAACACTCAGGGAATAAAATACTTCAACTTCCAGCCAGCCAGCCACTATCACCTCAGACTGACAACACTGGTATTTTCTATATAGTAGCAGTAAAGCCTTGGTTACGGAGAATACCAGAGTCTCCAGTTGATGGAACTATCTGGTTGCTGGGGTGGTGGATAACTTGAACTTTATAACTTTCTATATTGATATTAAAAAGCAATAACTATTCATGCATGTTTTGAATGAGAAGAGAACTATTTCAGTATAGTGGACCATTCTCAATTGAAATAGCTGAGTGAAGTTGACTCACAAAACAACCAGAACTAATGATAGTCAGTATCATTCCAACCAGCCAAGCTAATGTTTGATGCTGCAGAATAAGTAAAAATGAGGGTTGAATGCAGCATTAGTCCAGCATTTGTTCATAGGCTCCATTTCATGACCAGGTATTTCAATGTCTTTACCTCCTTTTCTACCAGGCTGGCACATTATCTTTTCCCTCTTGCCTACTTTCCAAAAGCTGTCAATGTGATTCAATCATTTGCTGCCATGAAATTATACTATAATCAGTTTACTTCTAGAGTATTGGTTGATTTTGATCTATTTGTATGAGTGAAACCAAGCTCCAGTTGAATAAAAGTAAATTAAATCTTGCTTTGTTTTGCACCTATTGTTTCACTTCCTTGTATTCTTGGGACACAGTAACCAGCTGTGATTTTCAGTCTAAAGCAGGAAACAAATTTCTTGTTTAATTCAAGTAAGTTTACTCTGTTCATTTACTGTTATAGTCAACACTATGAATAAGTACACACAATGGTCATAAACAACAATCTATTTTAGTCAAACTACAGCTTGGAATTGTCTGCAATTCATAGATGAAACAATCATTGGTCAGGAATGATTGTTTGGCTTTGCTGTAACCTTATCAGGCAGCATTGATTCAACACAACAACAAAAACCTAATGAGAAAGCTGATCAATTTTAGAATCATTTAAAATATTGAAGCCCTTCACAATCACTGAATTTCTCTTAATGCAATGGTTGGGAAAGCTCTGGAAAATAAATTTGACCTTGTGACAATGCTGGTGACATATGGCGCTGGAGTTCAGAAGATGGCAGTATTTCAGCATTAGCAGGGGCACCAATTTTCCACTGTCTCCCCAGGCCAAAAGTCAGGCCAGACTGAGAGGCGGCAGTTTGCAAGTGGCAGGTTACTTTGTTAACACCACTAAAAGTTTCACAATTAATTAGAGTTTTGGATAAATTTGAGGATTCCACCCATCAGCTCTACATGATCTCAGCTACAGATTGCTGTGTGAGAAGGTTTCCATTCACAGTATCATAATATAATCAGGTGAAAGGAGGCAGTTCACACCTATGTTAATGAACAATGATAGCATTTATTAATTATAAATTAATGGTAAGAGAAGACTTCTGTTGAAGCCTGCACACTTGGGACCTATCCCATGTGGCTTGATGTGGTCATGACACAGCTCCTTGCACACATGCCCGGTGGAAATATTTGTACCACACTACTCCATGCGATGCATACTGTGGATAGGTTAAAATGCTGGCTAGAAAAGAAAGAAGCACGTTCATTTCCTATGAAGAACTTCACAGCTCTGTTAGTGCATCTACAATTGCTCATTGTACAGAGCTTCCAGCACTGGCAGATGCTTTACCTGCAGAATAAGTAAGATTCAAAGCCATACAAGCATACCTGTTAAATACAAAAATGGTGATGATGAATAACATACAAAGTGACCTCTCTCCCATTGTAGCGAAATGTAGCCTGCACCCGTCCTGTTATTCTGATTTGAATGTCTCCTTCTTCACCCTGAAGTTGAATGGAAGGTCGTTAGAGCTATTCTGGTTCCATGGCATTGAGTCAGAGATCCCTGAATCCAACTTCAAATGAGCTTTCTTGTCCATAGGTATTATATCTGCACACCAGAATTCATCTCGGTTCTACATAATGGTGTAAGTGATGGCCTAGTGGTATTATCGCTAGACTATTAGTCCAGAAACTCAGCTAATGTTCTGAGGACCCAAGTTCGAATCCTGCCACGGCATATGGTGGAATTTGTATTCAATGAAAAAAAATCTGGAATTAAGAATCTAGTGATCACCATTAAATTATTGCCAATTGTTGGAAAAACCTTCAGGGAAGAAGGACGCCATCTTCACCTGGTCTGGCCTACCTGTGACTCCAGACCCACAGCAATGTGGTTGACTTTCAGCTGCCCTCTGAAATGGCTGAGAAAGCCACTCAGTTGTATCATTCGCTACATAGTCTCAATGAAATGAAACCAGATGGATCAACTGGCATTGACCTAGGCACTGGAAAAGACAATGGGAGGGACAGCCCTGCCGACCCTGCAAAGTCCTCCTCACTAACGTCTGTAGGCTAGTGCCAAAATTGAGAGAGCTGTCTCACAGATTAGTCAAGCAACAGCCTGAGAGTCATACTCACAGAATCATACCTTACAGACAATGCCCCAGACACCCCCATCACCATTCCTGGATATGTTCGGTCCCACCGGCAGAACCAACCCAGCAGAGGTGGGAACACAGTGGGATACAGTTTGGAGGGTGTTGCTCTGGGAGTCCTCAGCATTGACTCCGGACCCCATGAAGTCTCTCGGCTTAAGGTTAAACATGGGCAAGGAAACGTCCTGCTGATTACCACATACTGTCCTCCCTCAGCTGATGAATCAGTACTCCTCCATGTTGAACAACACTTGGAAGCACTGAGGATGGCAAGGGCACAAAATGTACTCTGGGGATTTCAATGTCCACCACCCAGAGTGGCTCAGCAGCAGTACTACTAATCGAGTTGCTCGGCTTCTAAAGGACATAGCTGTTAGACTGGATCTGCGGCAGGTGGTGAGGGAACCGACAAAAGGGAAAAACATACTTGACCTCATCCTTACTAATCTGCCAGCTGCAGTTGCATCTGTCCATTACAGTATCAGTAAGAGTGACTATCGCACAGTCCTTGTGGAGACGAAGTCCTGCCTTCACATTGAGAGTAACCGCCATCATGTTGTGTGACACTATCACCGTGCTAAATGCAACAGACTTTGCACAGATCTAACAACTCAAGACTGGGCATCCATGAGGTGCTGTGGGCCATCGACAGCAGCAGAATTGTACTCCAGCACAATCTGTAACCTCATAGCCTGGAATATCCCCGACTCAACCATTACCATCGAGCCAGGGGATCAACCCTGGTTCAATGGAGAGTGCAGGAGGGCATGCCAGGAGCAGCACCAGGGATACCTGAAGATGAGGTGTAAACCTGGTGAAGCTACCAAACAGGACTACTTGCACGCCAAACAGAATAAGCAGCAAGTGATAGACAGAGCTAAATGATCCCACAACCAACGGATCAGATCTAAGCTCTGCAGTCCTGCCACATCCAGTCGTGAATGATGGTGGACAATCAAACAACTCACTGGAGGAGGAGGCTCCACAAATATCCCCATCCTCAATGAAGGGAGAGCCCAGCACATTAATGCAAAAGATAAGGCTGAAGCATTCGCAGCTATCTTCAGCCAGAAGTATCCATCTTGGCCTCCTCCAGTGGTCCCGAGCATCACAGATACCAGGCTCCAGCCAATTTGATTCACTACATGTGATATCAAGAAATGGTTGGAGACACTAGATATTGGAAAGGCTACAGGCCCTGACAACATTTTGGCAATAGTACTGAAGACTTGTGCTCCAGAACTTTCCCCTCCCCTAGCCAAGCTGTTCCAGTCAGTTACAACACTGGGATCTACCTGACAATGTGGAAAGTTGCCCAAGTATGTCCTGTGCATAAGAAGCAGGACTAATCCAACCTGGCCAATTATCACCCCATCAGTCTCCTCTCGATCATCAGTAAAATGATGGAAGGTGTCATAAACAGTGCTATCAAGCAGCACCTGCTCAACATTAACCTGCTCAGTGATACCCAGTTTGGATTTCTCCAGGGCCACTCAGCTCCTGACCTCATTACAGCCTTGGTTCAAACATGGACAAAAGAGGTGAGGTGAGACTGACAGCCCTTGATATCAAGACTGCATTTGACTGGGTGTGGCATCAAGGAGCCCTAGCAAAACTGGAATTGATGAGCAGCAGCGGGAAAATGCTCTGGTGGTTGGAGTCATATCTGACACATAGGAAGACAGTCATGGTTGTTGGAGGTCAATCATCTCAGCTCCAGGACATCTCTACAGGAGTTCCTCAGGGTAATGTGCTTGGCCCAACCGTCTTCAGCTGCTTTATCAATGACCTTCCCTCCATCATAAGGTCAGAAGTGGGGATATTCCCTGATGATTGCACAAAGTTCAGCACCATTTCTGACTCCTCAGATACTGAAGTGCATGTTCACATGCAACAAGATCTGGACAATATCCAGGCTTAGGCTGACAAGTGGCAAGTATCATTCGTACCACACAAATGCCAGGCTATGTCTCTTATTCACCACCCCTTGTAATTCAACGGTGTTACCATCACTGACTCCTGCAGTATCAACATTCTGGGGGTTACCATTGACCAGAAACTCAACTGGACTCACCACATAAACACAGTGGCTACAAGAGCAGGCCAGAAGCTAGGAATACTGCGGCAAGTAACTCACCTCCTGACTCCTCAAAACCTGTCCACCATCTACAAGGCACAAGTCAGGAGTGTGATGAAATACTCCTCACTTGCTGGATGAGTGCAGCCCCAACAACATGTAAGAAGCTTGACACCATCCAGGACAAAGCAGCCCGCTTGATTGGTGTTACATCCACAAGCATCCACTCCCTCCACCACTAACGCTCAGGACACACTGCTGCTACTATGTACAAGATGCACTGCAGAAATTCAAAGATCCTCAGACAGCACCTTCTAAACCCATCTAGAAAGACAAGGGCAGCAGATATATGGGAATGCCACCACCTTCAAGTTCTCCTCCAAGCTACTTATCATCCTGAAGTGGAAATATATCGCCATTCCTTCACTGTCGCTGTTTCGAAATCCTGGAATTCCCTCCCCAAGGCATGTGGGTCAACTCACAGCAGCTGGACTGCAACGGTTCAAGAAGGCAGCTCACCACCTTCTCAAGGGCAACTAGGGATGGGCAATAATGCTGGCCCAGCCAGCGACGATCTGACTTAAGAATGTGTGGAGCTAGATAATGCATTACATTCATGATGTTGTTATTTTAAAACATCTGCACAACTCATTAATTTTTTTATGTTTACGTCATAAGAATATGTTCTGCAAGATTCAAAAAAGAATCTGTTTGAACAAGATTAAAAATTGGGATGAAATTTAGCTAAAATACATTTTATAAGGTCCAAATATTCTGTATGATCTAGCTACAGCAACAGATAACTGAAAACCTGTTAGTGTCCTCAATTGCTTTGTCCTCAATGAGATTGTTTTTATAAAAATAATCTAGTCATTGTAGCTTTTGGACCCTTGCACATTGCATTGTTGTTGATTCTTTACTGCCCTCTGAAATGGCATAACAAGCTTTTCAGTTCAAGGGTGATAATGAATATGCACAAGTACCAGGCTTACCAGCAATGCCCACAACCACGAAAGACTTAAAAAGAAACTTATGGATTTGTTTAGATCCAACTGATTAATGATTATCCAAAGGGTCTAATCATTGCAGGAGTGCTTTAATTTCTTTGACAAATTAAATTGCAAATTGGAACTAGTCAGACCACAGATAGAATACTGTGAACCGGTTTGGGCCCTTTCTCCAAGGAGAAATACACTGGCATTGGAGGTAGTCCAGGGAAGATTCACTTGGTTGATTCCAGGTATGGAGGGACAGTCTTATGAAGATAGATTGGGTAGGTTGGGCCTGAACTCATTCTAATATAGAAGAATAGGAATAGGGCACTTCCTGAAAGGTACAAGATTCCTAGTTGACCTAACAGGCCAGATGCTGAGGGGTTGTTTCCGGTCGTGCGAAAGTCTAGGACCAGAGGGCATAATCTCAGACTAAGGGGTTGCTCAGTTAGGATATAAATAAGGAGAAATATCTTATCTCAGGCATTAGTGAATCTGTGGATTTTTTTTCCCTGCAGAGGGCTGTTGGGTTGGTTGGGTAATTAAGTGTATTCGAGACTGAGATAGATTTTTAGTTAGTAAAGGAATCAATTATTATTGGGAAAAAGCAAGAAAACAAAGTTGAGGATTGTCAGATTAGCCATGATTGACTGAGCAGAATCAATGGGCTGAATGTTCTCAAGTTGTTTGGTCTTGTAGAAGCATAATGTGTCTTCCTTTATGGCAGAATTCACTGCAATGTTACATGGAACATGATGATGGTGAGCGTTACAAGCACAGTCCTGTGTTACTATTTACATCCAGATAGAGCCAATGACAGGAATACTCCATAATGCACCTCTTGCCATGTGGAGATATATGGAAAATGATATTGTACTGGATAGTTTTCCCATATGAGGTAACTGAACCAACAAATATGGATAAACAAGAAAGTCTGTTTGCTAGATTCTTTACCATAAATTTACTGCATTGGAATGGATTGTAAATGGCTTTCATGAAAGGGTTTTGGATGGAGTCTTTCCTTAAACACAATAAGTGATTGCAGATAAAATGTGCCTAAAGTAAAAGCCACTTTGACAAGTGTATCTTCTCCTCCAAATTTCTTTTAAAAAATCTCATTTGTATATTGTCAAAACAGTATCCATCCTGACCCAGTGCAATCAGGTACTGTTTCGAAATGTAATGGAGAAAGTAATACAAATTTACTATTAAAATATTTGTTGATGTGATTGAACGTGTAATTTAAAAAAGTTTGATTAATACATCTGAAAATGGGCTTATTATTAAAAAAAATTTAATCACAATGCCAATTCTTCACAGATAGTTATAGTGATTTTCTTTCACTGAGATGACTTTTTTAAAACTACTTACACAAACTACTTTCTTGATGTGATAATGTAGAGTGATCAATACTTTAGAAAACTTAAGTAAAACAAAATATTTTATTCTTGTAGCCAAAATATATAGCTTAATATTTGAAGCTTTCTTGAAACCCAGAAATTGAACACAATTAGCAGAAAGTCCTAACGGAGATCAGTCAATCCTGGTCATGTGACCAATTTTATGGCTGGAGCCTGTACCAATAATGTCTTTTTTAATATTACTCCAACGATTGCTGATATTTGATTTGTGCTAAATGCACTTTGTACTTAAAATTCCATGGTCTTTGTATTGCCTGCAGCAATTTCTGACAAATGCTTTAAATAACCCACTGCATAATTAAGCAGAAATTCCAGGCCTTAGTCTCTTTTAACATGAAAGGAAAATATATTTTTGCTGAATGCATCTAATGCACTCAGCCTTTTCTTGAAATCCTGCAGAGTGCATCAAATTGGCTAAAGTACCTCAAGTAAAGGCTCAGTAGGATTACCCACTTGTCACTTTTGCTGAAGATGGTCTCCAACACCTTGGCCATGTTCTTTTCATTCTCAGACTGGGCTGTGCCATAATTGAGGGTTAACGTCCATGAAACCACTATTGATGAATGAAATTGTTTGGTTTTATGCTGTAGTATCTGATGAGCCTACATTGCACACAATATAATGCTCCTGTTTGTATAAAGCAGGACTTACCAGGAGTTGTACCACTGGAGAATTATTCACGTGTTTAGACATTGCATTTTGCTCCTGAGAGAAACGGTTCTATATTTATTTCAGCTGCAACTTGTCAATGACAAATCCATTGCAAACTGCCGAGAAATTGATGAACTCTGGTTAAGACACAGTCCTCACCTTTACGTATAGAAACTAGGCCTTTTGACTTTAAAAGGTCTGGTCATCTTAAATATCCTAACACCAGGATAATGCATGGTTAAATTTAATTGACATAGAAGCATGTAGACAACATTATAAAAAGAAACTGTTCCAGCTTTCAGATTTCATACATTAAAGTATCACAACTTAACAATTTATTCATATCTCGCTAAAATGTGCATTTCCCAATTTCATTTATTTGCCATTTTTTAAATTTTAAGTCCCTATGTCTAGATTCAAAATAAATCTCGGTTGTGTAAAATCAACATTATGATTATGCTCCCAGATCCATGAAAGTTCAGAAGGGAATTTAAAAAGAACAGGGAAGCAAAGAGATAGCAAAATAAGAAGGTTGCACCCAGAAGAATGGGAATCCCAAAGTCTTCCAAAGTCACGTAAATATTAAAAGGAGGAGAGATGCCAATTAGAGAGCAGAAAGATTTATGCCTAGAAGTGGGGTGCACATCTACGGTATTAAATTACTACTTTGCATGAAGAGGATACTGCTCCTGTCACAACGAAAGAAGAGGTAGTTCAGACACTTGAAGGGTTTAAAATTAATATGGAGGTGACATTGGATGGGCTGTCCTTAAAACCCATAAGGGGTCAGTACTGAATAATATACATCCAAGGTTACTGAGGGAAGTCAATTACAGAGATGCTGGTCTTCCTATGGCTTAGGGATGCTTCCAAATGATTGGAGAATTGTAAGTGTTACATACTTGTCCATCAAGAATGTAAAGGTAAGCCCAACAACTACAGGCTAGTCAGTTTAAACTTTGAGAAACTTCTGGAACCAATAATTTGAAACAAAATTAGTTTTCACTTGGTACAATTATCCTTAATTAAGGAAAAGCAACACAAATTTGTCAAAAGGAATCATGTTCACCTGACTTAGAATTTTTTTTTTGAAGGTGAGAGGAATGCTGTTGATATTTTTCACATGAACTACAGAAAAGTCATGAAGATAAGTGACATACATCAGACTTGTGTTTAATCTTATGATTCATGAAATAAAAAAACCAGTGGCAATATAGCTATGAAATTGGTTGAATGACAGGAAAAAGGAGAAAGGTTTATTGTGATGTTTCTCCAAGGTTTGTTGTTTTGGACCCTAGCTTTTATATATTAATGACCCAGACCTTGGTGTACCGGCACAATTTTAAACATTGCAAATAACACAATACTTGGACGTATTGTGAACTGAGAGGAGAATAGCAGAGAACTTCAAAAGAACATGAAAATGTTCATGGAATGGGGAGACACGTTGCACATGGAATGGGAGTCAAGTTGCACATGGAATTTAATGCAGAGAAATGTGAAAGGATTCATTTCGTAGAAAGAATGTAGTGCCAAAACAAAATAAAGAGGACAATTACAAAAGGTATGAGACTGCAGGAGGACCTGTGTGTATACGCGATGTGCAAATCATTGAAGATAACAGGGTGGCGAGAGAATAGTTAATAACGTATGCTGTTATGTTAAACTTGTATAAAACAAGGGTTTCGCATTAAATGTAGTACGGTATAAGTTCTGGGCACCACAGCTCAGGAAAGCTGCGATAGCATTAGAGAGGGTTCAGAAAAGACTCGTGAATGTTTCAGGCAAAGCTTAAAATACATGGGGGCAGTGGGCAAATTCTCTCCCTAAGCCACTCAAACACCCAGGAAAACTCGAAGAAAAGTGACCCTGTATGTAGAACAGTTGAATCTCTGAACAATTGCTATACAATCATTGCTGGCTCTCACTCACATTTGCTGCTTGCAGGTGATAGGGAAGAAATGAGGCGCCAATGGGAAGAGGGAGTGCAAAGGGCACCAAAAAGATGAAAAGGGGTTAGAGAGGCTATAAAGCAAAATAACTGTCTGTAATAGGATAAAAGGGTCTGTAAATCTGGTGGGGGTGAACTGGGTCTGCAAAGGGCAAGAGTGGTTTTAAACTTTTCAACAAAGGAATATGCAACTAATTGGGTATCAGGAACTATTGAAATCTCCAATATTCCTTGCAAATGAAAATAGAGTGTCTAGTTTGAGACTGTAAAAGTTCATGACCTAATATATGGAGAAAAATGTAATGGATGCTATTGTACTAAACACTGCACCAATAGAATAACTTAATATTGAACAGTTTTATTTCATAAGAATTTGTATTTATGTTGATATCACATCTCAAAGTGTCTCAAATTCTGTGTGTTATTTGAGATGCAGTGACTGTGTTAAGAGAAAAATAGGCAAAATTTTAACATTGACATCTCTCAACCGTGTAAAAAACATCCAGGTGATGGCTTCTTGTGTGTAGAAGTGTATGTTAGTTACTTGTTAAAAGACTTTTTTTTCTGCTAACTTATGGCTGTTGTTTTGTATCAATTTAAATGCTATGGAAATTGAGAAACTAACGCTTTCCCCTGTGTGTTTTCACCAACTAATGGACTAATGATGGTTATTCAGGATATTGATGAATTATTTTAAATTTTGTTTCTGTATGAGTCTAAATACCCCATGCCCCATCAACACCAATAAAGATGGTAGTGGAGAAGTTAGTGAGATTCAAAAAGGACCTCAACAAAAGTAAAAAGGAACCGTGAAAATTAAATAATAACCCTCAAGAAAATCTCAAGGAGAGCTCTGTGGGGAGAAAATATATAAAAGGGACTATGGTTTGCCTTCCCCCAATTATCCTGAACAATGAGGAAATAGTTTGATTGAATGTATGTTCCACATTTTTGCAGAATCCATGATTAGAATCTCAAGACCTTTCCTAATGTAAAATACATAGGAATGGACTGGCAATCTGTCCATAATTTCCACTCCTTCAAAAGCTCAGCCCTATATAACAGTTATGTAACTCAATATAGGAGTAGAACACAATGGTAAAACTCAAACCAATTTGTAGTGAGAATATTTTGCATCCATTAAGAATGACACTTGGATTATTCCTTTATAATGTACCAGTATTAGCAAATTTAACAGCTAGCCAGACAATACACTCTGCAAGAGCATACAAAAAACACAATGTTTGATTTTTTGGGAGAACATTTATATTACCAAAATTAAATAAAATAAGGCAGAAGCTGAACACCCTGGTGTTATTTCAACCCTTTTACATCTTGTGCAGGGAATAACAAACAAACTAGTTTAAATAATAATTCAACTACTTGGCCAATTCCATCATTTGCACCTTGTTAGCTCATGGACATGGATATATAGGGCAGGATTTTCTGAGCGCTGAGTGTGGGAGAATCGAGGCAGGTCACTTTAAGAAAAGCAGAAGTTCTGCTTCCATTTATGCCCTCCTCCATTTCCCTTAGGATACAAGATGGTGTGGGCCTTTAAACTTGCCCTCTTCTGTTAAGCTGGCAGTTAAGGTCATTGTGGGCATCTTCAAAGCCAGTCTCCAAGAACATTCTTGATTTTCAGAAAGGGAGCTGAACTTTAGTAGTTATCTGGTGTCAGGCCAGCTACATGGAGGTGAGGACCAGGTCATGGAGCAGGGGAAAGCTTTTGTAAGGTAAGTAAACATTGAGATTATCTCTTTGTAGTTAAAGTTCCATTTCATGCCACAGCAGTAACCAGAATGAAGAACTTTGCCTGTTCAGAGGATTGTTACCTTTCTAATATTGCATAGGCATCACAGCAATGGGCATAGCTGTTTGCACTCCACCTGGGCACTAGGAGGCCACAGCTGGAACTGGGCACGGCACCCTTGGAAATCAAGATCATCGTAGGTGAGAAGCAGCCACCTACCAGGGACAGCAAAGTATAAATATCAGGAAACCGGAGGCAAAGTCTGAAAACCATGAAAGAGACTCCCATTCTGAGCACAGGACCTACTGATAGAGGCAGAGAAGTTTGTAGATAACTGAGGACTGTGGGAAACAGCCTTTGGCAGATATTCATGGAGGTCAGGACGTTTGTTATGCAGACCTCTGTGGTAACACATGGCATCTATATATTGCCCAGTGCCAGATGCCCTCTTCTCCAGTGCTGGACAACAGATCAGAATCACACCTAAAGGGGCAATATGGACTCAGAGGGTCTACTCTGGTGCTAGAGCAGTTAGGTGGCATGTGCAGTAGCTTAGCAGGAGGGAAATGTTGCTGAACACTAGGTAGCCGTGCTACATTTTGAGATGGACTTCTTCTGGCACACTTTGGGAAGAGAACTTCTCTTTCCCCCCCATTATTGGTGCCAGACTTCTGATTTTCCTGTACCATCTTGTGTCCCTGTGATGCGGTGGTGACACACACTCACTCCCTTAGGTTAAAGGACAGCCTCAGTGGCATTCCCATTGGTGTATGCAACATGTCTCCATTCCCAGCACCATCAGTTGTAACTAGACAGGGAAACATATCTTTGTAACAAGTAAATGCTCGTTCTCAGGAATTTGATCATTTCGCACTGGAAACAGGTTTCTGTCATGAAGAGCTGGATTTTTGCAGATGTGGTGGAAAGATCAAGTCAGGAAATCGAGTTTCATGTTCCACATTGTCGTATGTTCATATTAGAAAGGCAGGAGTGGGATAGCATTGGGCCTACCACCTCTGGAGATAGATTTGAGGCAGCAACAGAAGCAGACAATTAGGGGAACATCTCCTTCTGTTTAGTGGGGCATCAGCCCAATTTTACTGATTAATATCAGATCTTCAAATCCTCACTTGCCACTGTACCCACCAGGCCCCTCACTCTCCTTGCCCTCCCACATTTTTTCTGCTATCCCGTGATCCCTAATACCACTATGCCTCATCATAATGCAAGAATCCTCCAGGGCCACCCACCCAGTAACCACAATGGACAAACCTCAGCTGCCATGTCTTATTTCAGATGAAGAGGAAAATAATTAAACTTCTAACAATCTTTTAGAGCTCCTACTCAAATAGAAAAATAATCTCATTCATAATACCTATTCAAGTGGTAAATTTGTTTTTAAAACAATCAAATATCAATTTCATTAACCATATCATAGACCTTTAATAATCCTGTAACACATTGGGATAAGTGCTTCTGGACCTCTGAAACTCAACTAAACATCAAAAATAGGTTGACCAATAATGACAACCCTTGAAAATATAAATAATGGAGTCTATTCAAACTGAAAAATATTTTTTTCCCCCTGAGCTACAACAGGTCTCCTATCAAATGAAGATGTCCAAGAACGGCTGGGCTATTCTTTAAATGAAAAATGCCAAACGTTTCTTCTTTGAAGGAGTCTCCAACCAGTGAAGAATTCCCATTTACATTGATCTTACCTGGGTTCCATGACACCACACTCTGTTAAATGCTGCCTTAATATCAAGAGCATTCATTCCCACCTCACCTCTGGAGTTCAGTTCCTTTGTCCAAGTTCGGACTATATTTGTATTGAATTTGGAGCCATTAATTTGCCAGAATTCAAACCGATCATCAGTGAACAGATTATTGATGAGTAAGTGCTGTTTAACAGCACTGTCAATGACCACTTTCGATCAATTTGTTGATGATTAATACTAGAATGATGGGATAATAATTATCCATATTGGATCTATCCTGCTATTTATAGGCAGGAAATCCCTGGGCAATTTTCCCTATTATCAAGCAGATGCCAATATTATGGTTGTGCCCAGGCAACCTGGCTAGGGATGTCGCTGATTGTGGAGATCCAGTCTTTATTACATGTAGGCTGTTTTCAAGGCCTATAGCCTTTGCTGTAGTCACTGTTCTTAAAATAAAATGCCTTGAAGTAGGAATATAACCTTAAGGATCCATATACTGTGTCCAATTTATTGACCATCATTACAATTTATCAGCAGAATTTATGATTCAAGTATATGTAATGGCAAAATAGATCTGCAAAAATCTTTCAAAGTCCAGCTGTGCAGCTCCCATTTATAATGTTCATTGTTTGGTGATCATGTTTACTTTGGCAATAATCAAAACACTTAATTGTTTGTTTCTCGCATCCAAATATCTAAGACTAAACAAATTTCTGCCAGCATGGATCATGGCTGATATAAAGTAAATACAACATTAATAGCCACTAAATAATTTTGAGAAGTTTAAAACTGTAGCTCAGGTATATCCTGGCATTATGAAAAGAAAAGATACCTTACATCCAGCAGTTTTAGATGGACTGACACCCACTACAGAAAATGAGTCTTTACTAAAGCTTATTTGATGTCCTTAGATATCCCCACCCTCTATGATGCACATCATTGCAAAAGACAAGCTAAAACTTTTGCAAACATCTTCAGCCAGAGTACTAATGATCCATCACTGTCACAGATGCCAGACTCCAGCCAGTTTGATTTGTTCCATGTGATATCAAGAAGCTGAATGCATTGATTCCTGCAAAGATTATGGGTCCTGGCAATAATAATAATGACTTGTGCTTCAGAACTGACTGGAGCCTCAACCATGCTGTTCCGGCACAGTTATTGTGCAGCTACACACTGGCAACTACTCAACAATGTGTAAAATTGCCTAAGTATTTCTTATCCACAAAATGTAGGACAATTCTAACCTGACTAATTACAGCCTCATTAGTAAAGTGATGGAAGGTGTCATCAAGCAGTCCTCTTGACTGGCACTCCATTAAAATCTTCAGCATTCACTACCTCCACCGCCAATGCATAGTGACAGCAGTGTGTACCATCGAGAAGATGTGCTGCAGTAACTCATATTGCCCACTTTGATAGTACCTTCTGAACTCCAACCTCTCTCATCTGGAAGGACAAGGTTGACAAATATATGGGAACACCATCACCAGCAAGTTTCACTTCAAGTCACACGTCATCCTGCCTTGCAAATATATTGCCATTCCTTCAGTGTCATTGGGTCAAAATCCTGTAATTCCCTCCATAACAGCACAGTGAGTGTACCTGCACCAAATGGACAGTTCAAGAAAGCAGCTCATTACCTCCTTCTCAAAGACAATTAGAGACGGCCAATAAATGCCATCAACACCCACACCCTGAGAATGAATGGAAACAAATTAAGAGTGAACACAAAATTTAGCATCATTTCTTTCACAATAGGCAAGTGTTGCTAACTCCCCTGTAGCTAGCAATGCATTCCAATTGTGCCTGTACATTTAGCTCTCCAACTAAGCCGGTCTTAGCAATGATACACACAGGAATAAAGTGAAATCAAATATTTAAAAATGAAATTTACATTTGAAAAATACTCCTGCCACCTTTGAGCTCACAAAGCATGTTAGAGTAATGGTGACTGAATTGGGTAGGAGGGTTGTGTTCATTTTGAAGAGCCTTCCTGGTTGTCCAGGAGATTCTTTCTCTCATCCCTGCTGCATTCTCAGCTGGTGGCAAGGTTCACCATTGAAACGTTTCAACTATTTCAAGAGCACACTACCAACACTTTCAATTTTAATTGTAGGTATGTTTGAACCAGCAAAATCCAAATGGTTGGCAGGACAACCATTGGGAATGATTTGTCACAGATATATCCACCCACAATTTCAAAAATGAAGGAAAATAACACACCCAGCTTCTTTAAAATTAGTTCTAAAAGAAAGCAGGATGATTAACTCTGCATTATGCTTACTAACTTACATGCTATTTACAAGCTTGTGCTAAAACAATGTAGAATGTTTTCTTTCTGTTCTTGGATGTCTGTATGATGAGGATTTGACAGTCATGATATATCGTGAAAACAATAAGGTAGGAGTTGACCTATTTAATCAAAAGGGAATTTTCTTTGACTTTGACGTGGACAACAGAATCTAATTTAAATAACCTTTATACTGCTTATAACAGGCATCCACAATCCTTTCTGGTGAGATTTCTCAGATCTTCTGCTGAAGCTTTTGTGGAGAGTATAGAGAAATTGTAGGTTCAATTTCTAAGTCTTTTTTTTGGTCAGTCTCCTGCCTTTTTCAGCATGATCAGGAAGGTGATTTAGAGAGAAATAAAATACTGAGCTCTCACCAGAGACACACCTATTCCAAGTAGATTGCATCACTGCCCCTGCAAGTAAGGGAGACTTTTAGAAATACATTTAAATATTGATTTATTAAGCTGTGGTCTCAATGTTGTTTTGGAGACAGGAGGAACATTAATATGTCCAATAGGCCTCATGCCTATGTTAAACAGCTACCAGGCACACAATTATAACTGCCCAAACCAAGATTTTGGATATCCATGGGGCAAGGAGCAAACCCCTGTGTAATTGATGTTAATTCAACCCATTTTCTAGTCAAATAACAGTGACACAGATCAATTTCTACCTTACATTCCCACCTGTTGGTGGTAATAAGATCACCTTCATGTCAGACATGCAGGCAGAGCTCAGCGCTTTTAAGTAGTGAGATTAGCTTTGGCAGTTCTCCATTCAGATTCAGGTGTTGTTAATAAAGTCGGTCAGGTCTCAGGCTGATGTCATTAAACAGTGGAGCAAGAAATCAGGAACAAAAAGAAAGTTGCTCGAAAAGCTCAGCAGCTCTGGCAGCATCTGTGAAGAAAAAATCAGAGTTAACATTTCGGGTCTGGTGACCCTTCCTCAGAGCAAGAAATTAGACTGATTTACCCCTCAATATCTGTTCTATTTCAGTCCCATCTCATATGCCCCTTGGCTTTCCAGGAACACCATGTTGACCCAGAGTATGGACAGGAGTAATCCCACATATAAAAACGAAGAAGAGTACTCTGCTCGCTCTGATCCCTTACTTTGTGAAGATCCCAAGCTTGGCCCTGGCCTTCAATAACTGTGCTGATACATTCTTTGAAGTGGCTTTTCAGGAGTACTCTCTTCAGGAGTACTAATGGCAGTCCCAGTCCAACATCAGACTGAATTTTCTTGGAAATTATCAGCGGTCTCCCACTTATCAATAGGAATCTCTCACAAACTCTTCTGCCATACCCAAAGATGCCTGATCAAGAAAACTGGGCTTGTGTCCAGGTGAAGAGCTGGATCAGGAAAATCCAATTCAGTGCATTTAAACATTGTGCATATAACAGGAAATGATTGATAGTGCTCAATTGAGGAAGCTCTTCGTATGTTTCCTTCTCTTTTTAAACATTATACTAATAATTTCAGTATCAAGCAGGAGAAACTTGGAAAAGGTGCAGATATTGTGCAATAAGGGACTGTTTGTTAAATCACATTTTATAATATAAGTATATAGTAAGTTTGTTATATTTCCTATCATTTTCGTAGACTTTAATGCTGAAAATGTGTCACTATGAGGTGTCAATTGCCTTTTTATGAGTTTTATGCAATCCAAGATTCAAAAGCAACTGCAAGATTTCATAAAGGAGTTGAAGAATGGCCAATGATCATCACTTCGGGTTATAATCTCAGCAGCACAATGATTAAGCTCTGTTATAAAATATTTACAATAAAACACTGCTTGTAGAACAGAATATGCCCTTTGTAGAATACTGCAGGGGAATATATCCAAGTTCCATGAAGCGACTTCTTGGTAAATGTCTCCAAAAACTAAATAGAGGTGGTACAGAAACAAAGATAATTCAGAGAAAATTGTAAAATTTACAGAGAGTAATAATGTAAAATAGCAGGTGATAGCAAATCACTGTTCACTTTGTAAACTTCCTGGTCTTTATTTCCGTTGGAGTTAATGGAAATAAAAATCAGGAGAAATGCCAAAAGGGCTCTGATTTATTACGATCAATTTTAAACAATTGCACAGAATTACAAATATCTTCATATAGTTTGAACTTCACTTTCCACTAATGAAATAATATAATTTTTTTCCTTTGCTAAATTTAATTTTGTGGCGATGTACTGATGTGCCACTTTTAAGATTGGAGGTCACTGCATTTTTGAGCCGCAGTTGTGGGTGGATCACTGTGGAGCATCTGCAATTCTCTGAATGTTGCGGATAGCACGTTCAGTGAGGTGGTCACACCAGTGAAGACTGAGCAGACAGAAAGGGCATGGGTGACCACCAGACAGAGTGAAGGAAGGCAGGTAGTAGAGGAGGCCCTGTGGCCTTCCTTGTTTCTAACAGATATACAGTTTTGGAATATGCTGGGGGAGATGCCTGTGTAGGGGAAAGCAGTGGTAGCCAACTTCGTGGTGCCATGAGTGGGGAGGGAGAAGAACAGCAGAGCTATAGTGGTAGGGGATTCAATTGTAAGAGGAACATCATGCATCTCTGTGGCTGCAAAAGAGACTCCATGGTGGTACGTTGCCTCCCTGGTGCGGGGTCAGGCGTGTCACTGAATGGCTGCAGTACATTCTGAAGGGAGAGGGCAACAGACTGAGGTCGTGGTATATATTATTGCCAATGACATAGATAGATAAAGGGATGAGGCCCTGCAAGCAGAATTTAAGGAGCTAGAAAGTAGATTTTAAAAAAAGGACCTAAAAGGTAGTAATATCTGGATTACTTACAAGCATGGAGTTTAGTCTAGATAAATGCATTGGTGGAGAGATGGAGCAGGAGAGGGAGCTTTAAATTTCTGGAACATTAGGATTATTTTTGGTGGGACTGGGATCTGTACAAGGTGAATAGGTTGTACCTGAACCAGAATGGGACCAACATCCTTGTGGGAAGGTCTGCTTGTTCTGTTGAGAAGGGGTTAAACAAACTTGCAGAGGAGTGAGATTGAGAGAATGTTCAGCAGGGGGAGATGCACAGCCAAAGTTAGAACAAACAGCAAGGGAGTCAGGAAGAGATAGAAGTTATAGGCTGGTTAAATCACAAGGGAGTTTGGCAAGGTTGGATGGTATTTATTTTAATACAAAGAGTCTGACAAACAAGACAGAGAAGTTGAGGGTGCAAATTAAAACATAGTGTGTGATGTAATTGCTATCACTGAGACAAGGTTCAGACAAGAACAGGATTGGCCGTTCAGTCTTCCAAGATATAAAACCTTCAGAAGAGACAGAAAAGGAGGTAAATCAGGAAGCAGTGTTGGAAAATTGATCAGAAAATCAATTACAGCATTAAAGAAGGATGACATCTTAGAAAGTTATTCAAATGAAACCATGTGGTAGAACTTAAGACCAAAAAGGAGCAATGACATTTCTAGGAATGTACAATAGGCCCCTAACAGTTCGAGAGAAATTGAAATGCAAATATGGAGGCAAATCTCAGAAAGTGTAAAAGTAGTAAGGTAGTGATATTAACTAGAGTGGTTATAGCATGAAAGGTTTAGACAGAGCAGAATTCTTAAAATGCATCTGGGAAATCTTTTTAAGCCAGTATATACAAGGCCCTACTAGAGAGGGAGTCATCATGGATTCAATTTTAATGTAATGAAGCTGAGCAAGTGGTTGTCGTAACAGTGAGGGAGCATTTTGCAGACAGCAATAATAACTCCATTAGGTTCAGGATTGTTATGGAATAATGACAAGGATGGGCCTGAAATCAAAGTTCGAAATTGGGTTTTAATAAGGTCAGATATGGGTTGCCTGGAGTGAACTGGGAGCAGAGACTTTTGGGTAAATCTGTGTCAGAGCAGCTTGATGCATTCAAGAAGGAAATAGAGACAGTACAAGTTATAAATGTTTACTTTGTATTGGTGTTCTCCAGTGCCAGGAGCAATGTGGGTATAGAAATCAGGGAAAGAATTGTAATACAATTAAATAAATTAACACAGAGCATGGGCTGAGGGGTTTTTTCTCTAGAGACCTCTGTGACTCTGTATTTTGATAAAGGAATGGGTTTTCCCATTTATTTGACGTTAAGTTTAATTGCTAAAAATAATTGAGATTGTAATTTGAATTGCAATAGCCAATACGTAAGAAATCCTTTTCCCCACACACTGCCTTGGGACAATGGAAAGTATTGGACCCATATTCCATACAGACTCAATGTTCACATGCTGATAAGGCAAAATGGGGCTTACTGTCTCAATTTCCCATTCATTCATGGAATGGTCATATGAAAGTGTGCTCAAAAAGACCTTGAAATATGTGCTAGGACAATGATGATCTTAGGTACTGTAATTGTAAGTAAGTAGCTATTAGTTAGTTTCAGGGCATCCTCTTTATGCAACTTTCCTGGTTTTAATTCCACCGGAATTATTGAACTGAAAAACATCTGACTTCCATAAAGGATGTAGTTACCAGCTGGTGATGAAGATGATTCCCTCATGAGAATGAAAAAATACAACATTTTTAGAAACACAGAACAGGTTAAAAAGATTGTATGACATAATTGTTTTCAGTAGCTTAATTTAGTGATATAAATTAGTTATTATCATTGTTAAAACTTTAGTCAAAGACTCTAAAAATGAATACATTAACACACTTGTATGCTGTTATAACACAATGTATTTTCACCTCAGCATTAATTTATGGAGTGGAATCACACTAGATAAAGTTACCATAGGCAAGTTTAATATGGTTTTAAGGTATTAGTTGTCCTCTTAATATAATAATCAAAGCTAGTTAAGCCTTCCAATTTTACCTTGACCATGAAGCAAACCTGACAATCATTTTTAGACTATGATAAATATCTTGGCTTGCTGAAGTTATTAATTTTGATGGTGATGCAAAGTGTGAAAATGTTTTGGAAAGTTCTCCATAAAATCTGAACACAGTGGCCTTAGACTTCTGATCTGGTTGTAATCCCTATTTCCATCTGGGACCCTCAGACCCACAAATGGGGAAAAGAAACTTGCCTTAAATATCAAATTGACGACATTTGTCATTTGCAGACTGCTCTTTATAGCTTAGTTTCCTCAAATAGAGATGCAGCATTTAAAGTATAGATAGGCCAGTGTTCGCACACACCTTATACAGTAAAAGAATATGTGGAATTTCTATTGAAACCAATAAGAGAGTGACTAGCATTACAAAGGATTGATTCTCATTATATTTTGACAGTGTCAGTTTGGTTGGGTTTTATGGACTGTTTCTGTCCATGAGGCCCAGCAGGTTTTCTTGTGCTTTCATCCCAGACTTGCTTTATTAAATACTTTCCATACCCCAATGGTTCAGTGCTCGCCTGGTCTACCACTCACTTTACCCACAAGAGCTTGCTGTTGCTGCTGCTGCTGGGATATGCTATGCCACCCAAACACGCGCTGTCAATTTGGAGTTGCCCTGTATGGTTCCTGACATTTATCCCTGACATGGCTGATTAGGGGAAACTCACACCCTGCTTTGTGTACATGCACCTGGAGTTCCTGGTGGATGGGGTACAACGTCCTCATCACCCAGGACTGGTAGAGAATGCCATACCACCAGCCCCTGCCAGCCTGGTCTGAGGTTGCTACCCAGGCCATTGTGGTCTCAGCCATCTGGAGGAATGCCCAGCAGTGAAGGAAGAAGGTCAATGACATTCTTTGCTCTGACAGAATAAGTACAACCATCTTCTCTCTGTTACCTCACACTCACTGTATCTGTGCTATTGTAGCCACCTCCCATCAATGCTCTCTCACTCACGCACCCTGACCACAAGCCTGCTCCCTCTCTAACTCTGCATGGCCTCTGTGCTACCTACCTCACTCCCTCGACTCAACCACCCTTCGCCTACCACCAGCTGTGCCAATCACTCAACCCCTCCCATTCTCTCATTCCAGGAGAACACAGCCCACAATAAAGCAGAAAGAGCCAAGGTGGGTGATGGACTGCCTAACATCAGGAGACATTCCTGAACCCCACTGACCTGAGTTTTTGACTGACTGTGTGCAAGCCTCTGGAATAATATTGCAGGCTGCCCTTGACTGACTTAGCTGGGATCCCCTGACTGATGGGGGTCTCTGTTTACTTGTCTAGGAATTAATGACAATCATAACAAGTTTCCTGGCTTTGTGTCTCTGCTAAACAGTCACATAATACTGAGATAATATGAATCTGCTATCTCTGGTTGAGGAGGCAAAGCACTAAAAGGCAAGTCAAGGTAGGGATGCTGTGACCATTCAGGTAGGGTGGAGTTGTGTGAGGTCTAAGAGAGCAAGTGAACAGCTCTGAGATGCAACTTGGTTCAGTATGTGAGCTGGTGTCTGTCCCTGCATGCAAAGTGTCCTTTCAACAGCATTCCAATGCTACTTGCCAATGTACCCTGAAGTGTAGTTTTACAGTGAGGTAGTGTAATCTACCCACATTGGAAAAGTGCCAAGAGAATCCTGAGAGGTTGGCAGGTGGCCAATGCCAGTGTCAGTTGGATGAAGGAGGGTAGTGAATGCAGCATGCCCTGAGATATGATAGTATAGTGTAGGGTATGCAGGGTAGTTTGATCTTAGTAGGATAATAGGTTGGCACAACATCGGGAGCCGAAGAGCCTGTACTGTGTTGTACTGTTCTATGTCCTATGTTGTGGATTGTCCAAGTTGACGCCCAAGAAAAGCAAGTGATGAGCTGAAGTCACCAGGTACCTGCTCTGACTTTATTGATGACTAGTTTCCTCACAGTGGGTGTAGGATAGAAAGCTGCATATTAATGAGGTCAGATTTGCAGTTAACGAGGCTGACAACAAGCATAATTCCCATAAATAGGCCTCTAACTGCTCTCCAGTGAGAATCTCATCTCAATGGCTGGAATTCTGCTTGAAAATGTAGTTGCTCCTGATATTGGCTCCAATCCTCATCAGAAATGGGGTCAGTGCCAGAGGATGGGACATTGGCAAATGTTGCATTCTTGTTCAAAAAGGATAGAAGGATAAACTGGGTGACTGCAGGTCGGTCAAGTCTAACATTGGGGTAGGGGAT
The DNA here is from genome assembly GCF_021869965.1 of Rhincodon typus. Classification (NCBI taxonomy): domain Eukaryota; kingdom Metazoa; phylum Chordata; class Chondrichthyes; order Orectolobiformes; family Rhincodontidae; genus Rhincodon; species Rhincodon typus. Next base: position 53,984,479 of record NC_063339.1, on the reverse strand, counting down.
GAGGCAACTTTTCAAGACAGTGGGTGCTGCTGGAGATGGTGTTAGGGAAGCTGAGTGCCCACTCAGTTCGGTATGTACTGCACCTCCAGCCATTCCGGTGCAGCCCATCTGGTGTGGAGAATGGCATTTCTCTGGCCTAGCCAGCGGTGACCAATAAAGTAATAATTGCTGTTGCTATCACTCTGCATGGCAAACCACCTAGTTGAGCTAACTGAACCATCTACAAGGTGTACTGCAAAAATCCACTAGGGCTCCTTAGACAGCACCTTCCAAACCCATGATCACTACCGTCTAGAATGACAAGAGCAGCAGATACATGGGAATACCACCACCTGCAAGTTCCCCTTCAAACCACTCACCAGCCGGACTTGGAAATATATCGCCATTCCTTCAGTGTTGCATCAAAATCCTGGAACACCCTCTTTAACAGCATTATGGGTCTATCTACAGCAAACGGGCTACATTGTTTCACAAAAGCAGCTCAACACCACCTTCTCAAGGGCAACCAGGCATGAAATACATGTTGGCTCAATCAATTAAGCCCACATGCCCTGAATAAGTTGAAAAAATTGGTAGTCATTCACGAAAGAACAAGAATTCAGCTGCAAGAAGGATTATGAACTTGTATTATTTAAAGTGTAAGATACCCAACATTGAAAGAAAGATAACTTAGGGCAATATTTCAATAACAGATGTTGTTCTAAGTACTCTGTAGTGTTTGATGAGGTGTTGTGGTAAGTTCCTGGATTTGCTAGACAGTGTTGCATCCTGACAAGGCAGGGATACGATAGCTCATCCACGCAAAAGCTGTAACAATTTTGGAGGCAGAAGTGGCAGCACAATAGGAAAGGAGAGAATCCTTAGAGGGGATGTGAGGAAAAATGTTTACATCCAGAGGGCAGTGGGAATCTGGAACTCATTACTAGTGAGAGTGGTAAAGGCAGAAATCCTCGTAACAACAGTTAAGAAATATTTATATGTGCATTTGACATGCCACAGCATACAAGGTTATGAATCTAACTTTGACTGTAAATGCAGTAAAAGCTGCGGTGAAGGTACTTTCTGCTATATGCCCCCTGGCAATTAGTGCCAGACACTTCCATGCTCCTGGACAATAACAGGAGGTTGCTTAACAAGAATCCTACAGGCACAATGTAGCACAATGTAATTCAGTGTGCATGGTCATCACTCCTCTCCTGTATGTTGTATATTCCTCATCTGAATTCTCCTCAGCAGAACCCATCTGCTAACTCACCCACTGGTGAGCTGGCATATGAATCATCCTGCCCCTCTGGTGTGGCTAAATTCTTCTCATGCCCAATGAGTCATGGCCTGCAAATCCCAGCTGTAAGCAAATCTCCAAGTTAAATGCAATGCCAACATGGTAGCTCTGATACTTGAGTTATGTGATGGAGTTTCTCTGCTCTGCTGTCTTCTCTGTCTTCTCCTCTTCAGGTTTCCATAGCTGACAAGGTGATAGTTCATGTGTGCATAAAAAGAGAAAATCAGAAAAGGATACATAGGTAGGAGAGGTTGCAATGGGATGCAAGAGGCCTATTAGCAGCTGACCTATCATTGTCAGGAAACAGGATGAGAGTGAGCTGTGAGTTAAAAAGGGAGACCAGGCAAGAACACATTGTCATCCACACTATCCTCAGCAACACCAGATTAGAGGCGCTTCCTTGTCCTTGTCTGTTCCATTCCATTGTGGAGCACCTTTTTCTGCAAGAGAGGACAGAAAATCACTGATTATGTAGCACAGTGATTGAGCAATGCTACTGCCACAGCTGAATGGCTGGAAATCTGTGGAAAGCAGGGACTGCATGTGAGACTGACATATGTGTGAGGTTGAGGATCTGGGTATTATAAATGGGCATTGAGCACTAGCGACTACTGATGGTATGCATGGCAGTTTGATGCATTGAGCAGCATAAGAGATCGGTAGAGCAATGGATAGGAGGTGCTGTGTGCTTGAACAACCATGATGATGTGGAACCTGGATCACACTTTTGGTTCCAACCAGCAGGAAGAGAATATCTATTCCTGAACCCTTCTAAAGGTGTTCCTTAAGGCTCTCATTAGTCCCCTTGGAAACATGATATTTCTCCCCCAGTTCACCTCCATTACTGAGGCTCCCAAGTATAGTTCCCTTGGACCTGGGACCCCTGTCTCTGCTTTAGTGTTTCATTTTCTCATTTACAATTGCAATAGTAGCAGCTTCCAAGTCAGAGAAAACAGACTGGCTTTAAGAAGAGAATACTGACTGCACATACTGTTTGGCCTCCTGCATCATGCTCAGGCAGCCAGAGATGGGGGGGGGGAGCTACTTAGTCTAAGGTTACAGACCTAATAAATTATGTAACAGTATAATATTTGCTTGCTGTCTACCTTCACCTGAGCAGACGTGAACAGATTCACCGCCCTAGCAACAATAAAAATGGAAGATCAATCCAGGCCAAAGTAAATTGTCTCTCAGCAAAAACAAAACGGGCTAATATGTGAGAGCAGCATTCATTTGGTAAAGGCAAATTTGGGATGACAAATGTAGTTAATTCAGTTAATAAAGTAACAGAGAGAGTTAGTTACCTACATGGACTTTCAGAGGTGTTTGTTAACATGCCATGTAATAAACTTGTTAACACAAATAAAGCACATGGAATTATAGGTACAGTGGCAATATACCCAGATAATTGGCTAAAGACAGAAAGCAGTGAGTACAGTTGTTTTCCAGACTAGAGAGAAACATGCAGCAGTATGCTTCGAGTTTCTGTTGAACATTTTTTATAATATATATTAATGACCTGGAATTGACATGACAGGCAGAATAGCCAGAGGTGGGTTAAACGTTTGCCATGTAAGGAATATGACAAGCAAACCCCGGTACGTTGAAATGTGGGCCCCCAGGGGTTTCCTGACACTGAGTACCTGATCAAGGAACACATTGAAAACCATCTTCAGCCCTTGCCGCTGACCATTACTCATCCTGCCATTACTCCATTGCGAAATCTCAGGTGGCTACAGTACCAACAGCAGCCTCCTCGTTTCCGGTGGAACTACTGAACAGAGAAGGAGCTGCTAGCCTTCTACCCCTGGGGTTCTTGTTCACAGGGGAAGGCTATTTCTGGCCTGTCAAGTATCTGAGTGAAACCAGATGTGATGGGCCTTGTCCAAAAGAGGCAATGCGGGGGTCTCACTGAGTTTCTAGCCAATGGCTAAGACTCCTGTAACCTCAACAAGATTCTGCCCAATGGATTTCTATTCCATTCTTCCATTAACTTGGGGAAAACAGGCACATGGAAGAAAAAAAGCTCCCTTGAATTTCTTAACATCTTCCTTGCCAGCATCCCAAACTTCACCACCCATAACTGGTCCAAAGCAGTGCTTCCCATTTTCAATGTGGACTGAAAATTGCTTTCCTATTTCTCCAATTCTCGTTAATTTATGTTGACTCCCAATCCAGAACTTCATCAGTTTCCAACTCTCAATTTCAGCTACGAGTCCATTCATGACTCACCCAGTCCTGCTTTTATGACCTCCTCAAGCTTTTTGCTTTGTTCTGATCTCTGTGCTGTTTGAATTCTAGCCCCTTGGACATCCGTACCCTTGTCTCCGTTTCATTTGAGTCCAACTCTGTGAAACTCCTTTCCTACACTCCTCCGTGTGATTTTTCTCTACCTCCTCTCTTTAAAGGTTTTTTAAAAATCTACCTATGACTATGTCTTTGGTTATCTTTCTTATCTTTCACATTCTCAGTTCACAGTTTTACTTGTCTAAGCAGCATTTTAGCTGTTCTGCCAAAGGTGTTAAATTTATACAGGTTTGTTGGTGGTGCTGAACCAGACACTCAGGATATAAATATAAAAGTGTTGTTGCTGTAACAACTTGCAAAACATTTCACTTCAGCACAAGCCGCTGCGCTCGTACTAAATGGAGATTGATTAACTTGAGACCAGAAAATCAAGTAGAAGAATTCTATTTTTAAGATGCTACTTTTGGAATTTTTGTTAATTTCTTTTGTTCTGTTTCCCTTCCCATTTCTGACTTTCTATTAATCACAATATCTTTGATAAACATTTTCTCTCTATCTTAGACCATGAAAATGGTCCTTAATGGGATTAGTAACTTACACACAGTGTATAACAGCTCACTGATTTACTTTGAGCCTATTTCATGTCACAGGTGAATGCTAATTCTCTCCGAATATATTGGTAACCATATTGTTGAGGGATTTAAAATAACTACATTGGCATATTAATGAATGATCAGAATCCTAAAGTATTGAATTGACTTTTTTATTCCTTTATAATAAATTTACTTTTTATTCCAAAATGTGTTGTTTTTAAAAAGAGGACTGCAGGAAAAAACTGCAGATTGAAATTCAGTGATTGTCTGGTAAAGTCCTATAATATAAAGTCCTGTATGAAGCCCATGGAATGACATACATGTAAATTGTAAGGAAAACTTCAACAGACTAGACTGTGATCTCTTGTGACTACAAAGGTAATGAGCAGCTGATGATCCCCTGCTCAACAGCAAGCCACCCTCTCCAGACTATGTTCCTACCTGTAGATGCAGTTTGTGTTTTTTTTCCCTTTGAAGACCATCCAAAGATGAGGATTAAAAAGCCACTTTCAACTACAGGAGTGGACTAGTGGGACTGAATGCTTTTGTGAGTACCAGTTTGAGCACTGGCTTGATATCACAGTCATGGTCAAAGAAAAGTCCACTAGTTACTGCTGTGTTACAAGTAAAGACCTTCTCTCACTCTGAATGCAAGAAGCCAACTAGCTAGCAGCCAGACAAAAGGAAGATCACTCACTCTGACTGCAGCAAACAAGTTATAAAGTAAAACTGAACAGCAAAAGGTCTCTCTCACACCCTGGACGCTGAAATCCAATCATAGTCAAAAGCCTGCAGAACTCCAGAATCTCGTCCAATCTGCAAAATTAAGGATTGTGAAGCTGACCATTCACTTGCCAATATCAATGCCAAGTATCACCTCCACTGCAATGCCACAATTTTCTGTTGGCAGACAATTCAGAGACTGATTCATATATTTGTCTTTCTAGCTTTTATCTTTTTACTCACCTCCTATTTCTATTCTGTGTGTAAGTGTGTTGCATTAATATTTCTTCCCACATGTCGTGATTAAACATGTCTCTGATGTTCATGTTGCCTCTGCGCACAATAAAAGAGGCTGACAGCATTGGTTACAAATCAAGTGATCCAAGCAGCTTCCTTTATGACTGACTGTTTATGAAAGGGAGGCAGCATTTACAACCACACTTGACACAGTCATTTCTGAATATTTTAGACCAACAGTCCCAGGAGGTGACTTTCCAGTTTAATGACTCCACACTGGAGGGGTCCAGGAGAGAGGCAATGGAAAGAGGCCTTAAAGCCTAGCCAGAGGAAAGAATGGGAGCACATCACCGAGGAAGTAAAATCTTATAGCCTAGAGCTACCACTGTGGTTAAAATTCAGGAGGGAAACCAATGACCTCACATGGCTTACTCAAAGTGAGTGAATACAACATCACGCTACAACTGACAGCCACAACTCTGTTCAAAGCATCACATCCCTAAGTTCACTCAGTAGCACTCTCTGGCATTTGAGACATTCAACTCGCTGTCAAATACAACAGCTTACCCACACACCTCTATTATTGCTGCCAGTATCACGTGCACCTTTCCTAGTCTCCACACATCTCCAGCTATCCAACAGAAGGCACATCACCCATGTGCAGTTCCATATAATTGCTGACACTCTGCCCCTTCTCTTGCAGGAGAAGGACACCATTACATAGGGATAGGCAGGAGATCAGAAAGAGACCTCCATGAATCCACTGTCTGAGCTGCCCTGAAAGTTCAGAGTGACTTGAGGGCATCTTGTAAGCTCAAGTCTCCTCCAGTGAAGGTGGCAACTGCAGAGATAACAGTGAATTTGAACATTGGAACAGGCACATAGGGAAGACTGGCACGAAGTTATTGTACATGACTGTATTAGTTCATTGTTATTTTTAAGAGTTGGATGTGTTGTTGAATAATGATTTGTGTAAACATTCTTGTTGGGATTTGATTGCTGAATGTTAGGAAGGATGTTATTAAACTGGAAAGGATGCAAAAAAGATTTACAAGATTGGAAGGTTTGTGCTATAAGGAAAGGCTGGATAGTTTGGGACCTTTTTTCCTCTAGAGCATAGGAGGCTGAAGGGTGACCTTATAGATTTTATAAACTTATAGAGGTTTATAAAATCATGAGGGGCATAGGTAAGATGAATAGCCAAGGTCTTTTCACCAGCGCTGAGGAGTCCAAAATCAGAAGGCACAGGTGAGAGAGGAGGATTCATAAGGAACCAGATGGGCAACTAAATCACACAGAGGGTGTAGCGTAAATGGAATGAGCTGCCAGAGGAAGTTGTAGAGGCAAGTACAGTTACAATATTTAAAAGACATTTGGACAGGTACGTGGATAGGAAAGATTTACAGTGATATGGGCCAAATGCCAAAGGCAAATGGAACTAGTTCAGTTTAGGAAACGTGGTCGGCATGGATAAGTTGTGCCGAAGGATCTGTTTCTATCATTGACGCAGTTCAGTTATTAGCATGTTACTATTAACCCCAGATACTACAACCTGGAGGCAATCAAAGACTTTCCCCATATCTGTGATTAATGAGTTCTCTGTCACCTTTGGCAAATATTCTAAACTGGCATAAAATAACTCCCGAAGGATCCCAGCCAACTGTTCCTGCCAACTCTTTATAAAAATTATGCAAACCATCTCACTTGCAACCTCTGAAGTGGCCCTACTTAATTTACACTAGTTAAGGTCACACTTTGCATGTGCATGCCTGATCTTTGGTGACAGGTGTACAAGTTTGTGGATTGAACTTCATAATTAAGGTTCATGATCCTGAGTTTACACCAGATGGTTAAGATAATACTTGATCAGGCTTTTCTGATTTGCAGAGAAGACACGTTAGCATGTGCCATAATTCTGCTTTCACACACACAGGCCTGCAGGAAATGGGCAGCGGCATGTAGTGTATCACTAAGCCGCACAAGAATGGAATACACAAGTGAATTTCTGATCCTCAGTCTTTCTATTTGTTCAACTTGCAGTTCAGGTTGGCTGTAAGGACCTCCCAATCTACCTGTTTCTTCTTAAACAGAAATGCAGTTCAAGCAGATCTTTTGAATTCACATTTTTCAAATTCTTGAAGTGTTGAGCATAGATGTTAATGCTGCAACCAAATTAGTGTGCAAATTGGTGTGTCTTGTTTATAATGACAACGTACTGCATATGAAGGCTTTCAAAGTAATTTAAACTGATCAGAGATTTATTTAACACTTCTTTAATGAGTGAAATAATAAATTGTTAACTCTTGTAAAGTTATTTGTCAGCTGAAATGCAAATATTGTGGTAACATTGCTATAAGATCATCAGTTCTATTAAGTAGATTAACTTGATTTTTTTTGCTATCCTTGAAGCAAACACAATCTTAAAATTTTAATTCATTATTTATGCAGCTACTTTCTATTATAATGACTTCTAGACCATAAGAGCTTCTGAATCTGTAAGTTTTCTCTCAATCTTTGGGACTTGTGGGGTTGAGGTGAGTAAAAGACCCATCCAGCATCGGATTATTATACTTTAACTATATTATCCTTCCTACACAGCTACTGGTTATAAAGTCTGGAATTCATTAGACCCAGAGTTGTGAGCCAGGCAGATGGATTATATTTGCCAAACAAAATCTGAGTGCTATTATTGTCACATTGAGATTGTATGTGTTTCTTCAATATTGTGGGAAACATGAGATGGGTTATGATGTATACTGGCAAATATATGTGGAAATTTAAAACTATTTTCAACATTTTTATTAACTTGGATGGTTTCTTATCTTTACATGTACAGTTTCAAAGAGAGCCCAACTCTCCCACAATGTTAAACTACCTGGAATTACTGTGCGGAAAAGAAACTATTCAGCTGAACTGTTTCGGCCTGAAGCATTGATTTCCCTGCTCCTTAGATGCTGTCTGACCTGCTGTGCTTTTCCAGCTCCATATTTATTAACTTTAGCTTCCAACATCTGCAGTCCTTATTGTCTCCATTCAGCTGAAATAGACTATATATGTGCTTATACTCAAACAGGTGGTTGTTCCTATCCTACATGCCAATTCTATTTTGGTATACCTTTATTCCCTTTTCTATTTAACTGCCTATCTCACCTAATTTTAAATGTTGACAATCTACTTCAGACACCAACCTTAGTGGTGCTTCTGTAGCCTCACAGCTTGCTGTGTGTGGAAGAAAAAAAAGTTTCTTCCACCTTGTTTCGTGAATTTCTTATCTTTAGGCAGATATCATTTTTCCTTTCCAGACATCTCAACAACTGGAAAGTCTTTTTCTCTTGTTAGGTTATACCAACCCTTTATTATTCAAATTACCCTATAATCCCTGTTCCAAGGAAAGCAGGGACAATTTCTGAAGTCTTCATTTTGTCTTTCCATATATCACGTAGAATCCTGGTAAGCCTAACTCTCTCCACGACTTTAATTTTTTTTCCCTGTAATGTGGAACCCAAACTGCACACCATGCTCAAATTCTAGTCTTTTGTGGTTTTGAATAGGTTTTTTTTCAACTTTTGTGTTCTACACCATTTGACATAAACTGTAAAATTTTATGGGCATGTTGTTTTTACTGATCAGAAATACAACTTTTAACTTTTTATAAATCTGTACTGTGATATTCTTCTGCTTTTCTACAGTAATTTTCCCACTTTCAAGATATAATTATTATTGTCAAAATTTATCAGCTCAAACACACTGACCTCTAATTCTGTCTGCAAATTTTTGGATCGTTCTCCTTGATTGTTCAATGCTCAAAACCATGGCAAGCTGCCTGCCTGTGCCTCTGTGTCAAAAAACAATGGAAGCCACAGAGATTGGCAGCCTGTAAGTAAGCATTAAAAATCTCTGTGCACTAAGACAGCAATGCAAGCAACCTCAAGGTCAGTAGCTCATAAGTCAGTGCCAAAGTCAGCAAGCGTACGCTAAAAAAGCAATATGCAGTAGACCGAGGCTGGCAGCTTCTAAGTAAGTGCAACTGACTGAGCTGGCAGAAGCATGCAAGTCCTTGGTGCCCCTGAGGATTGAAGTAAAGTATTGAAGAGCTGAAATGGTACCTAATTTAGTCCATGAGCAGACATGATGATGTGGTGAGACTGGTGGTTTGCAACAGCTAACCTACATGAGCAAATGCACATGGAGGAGCAAAAACAAAGTTGCTGGAAAAGCTCAGCAGGTCTGGCAGCATCTGTGAAGGAGAAAACAGAGTTAACGTTTCGGGTCCGGTGACCCTTCCTCAGAACTTGGAGGAGGATGGTGGCCGTGGAGCATGTAGTGATTTTGTTTTGAACAAGCTTTTGCGTGATGGCCAGAATAAAACAAACATTCAGTGAGTTACTATGATTTACACCATCTAGTTTCTCGGTGATGGAGACAATCAGAGTGGCAGGAATCTGGATTGTACTGCCTTGGATGGTGGTTCAGGTGGGGAACGTCACAGCTTTAAAAAGTACTTGGATGAGCACTTGAACTGTCGTAACATTCCAGGCTACGGGCCAAGTGCTAGAAAGTGGGGCTGATGTAGATTTATAGTAGTTTAGTCAGTGCAGACTCAGTGGGCCAAAGGGCCTCTTCATTATTGTATGATTCTATGATATTCTACATAGCAGATAATCAGCGTTGATGATTTATGAGGGGAATAGCACTGACAGAGAAGATATGAGGCAGTATGGGTGTGGCATCAGAATATGAAGGGTCACAATGTGGTATGAGGGTTCTGTTGAGGCCTTGGAGGTGACATTGCAGATCTGAAGGCACAACAGGAGATCTGAGAAATATTGGAAGATCTGAGGGACATGATGGTGGCATGCAAATTCTGAGTGGTATGCTGTTTGATAGAGGTTTAGTGGATGAGAAATAAGGTCTTGGGATCTTTAAACAATGATGGGAATTGGTTTCCTGTGTCCGAGAACTAAGGTGGACCTTCAAACACGACTGCTGCTGCATTTGCACCAAATTCTATTATGGCATAAAAACTACATTGCAAATCCAACCTCTGTCTGAGGAAGGAAATGTCCTAAACCGTTATATTTTGAGATTTTTAATTCATAGGGCTACCTTTTTATTAAGAGAGTTTGAAGATGGTTGCACTCTACTACATTTGAAGCTTAGTTTTATGGCAGTTTTTGTAAAGGAACTTAACAGTGGTCAGGTTTTCGCAACGTGTGGGTACAGGAGTGGGGTGGTGGTGCTGAAAGAGAATAGTTGTTCTTCACTGCCATTGCTGCTGTTAAACCTACTACCACTCCCAAATGTCAGGTATGTTCATTTAGTCCAGAAATGGTGAACTTGCAGATTGTTACTAATTCCAACACAGGCTCACTGAAGCTTCTCCAAGAGCTGACAACAACAGAAATCAGTGAGAATTTAAATTTTCCTACCTTCTCAAAGCCATTTGAAAACATTTAAAAAATTAAACCTTGTACGATCAGGCCTAATTAGGTTTCTAACAGCAATGTAATTAATAAAATTTTATGAACTATAAACCTGACCCCGGAAAAATAATTTTATATTTGCGAAATGATGTTAAATCATTGTTTGATAGATTTTAATTTGATTGATTTTCTTACTTTTTTTCATTGTTTCTATTTTAATCTTTTTATGTGATTGGTTGCTTGGTCAGCCTTATAACATCATTCCAGCTTCATGTTGGAATTGCCCTGTAGAGAACATTGAAATCAGCTGCTGTACTCCATGTGCTAATAGACATCAAATTTCTGCTTTGTCTCTCAACAAGACTTACTCTGTAGCTAAGAGTGAATGTCCTTACTTTGAAGTTGACCAGAAAATGCATCCTAATGTTTGTTTCAAAATTAGTTTTTATTAGTGCTGGTGCACTGGTTATTGGCATTAGTTTTTTTGCTCCTCTTGTGCAGATTTAAGAGCTAAATAGATGGAGAAATACATTTGGTGCTCATGGTCACAATACCTACACTTGTCTAACCTTGTCTTTTGCTTATTGTATTTGCTTTTAGTTTAATTGAAACAAATTTTGCCTTTTTGTAGCTTTTTTGGTTTAAAAGAAGTAGAATCTTGCAATATTTGTGACCCATTTAATGTATCTAATAGAGAAACTGATGAGGTCATTGAACCAACATGATCTACAAGTTGTCACAAGGAAGGCACTCTATACTTTTATAGTTTCTAGTGAGAGAGGAAATGGCTTCAAAGAAAACAGAACATGCTGCTATCTAATTTGTATATTTTTAAACTATGTCTGCCTTCAGTTTTTGCTTTGATTGAAATGTTGAAAATGTGTCCAAAATGGACTTGAATAATTATACTGTTTTTCTGAATTCAAATTACTATTCAATTTTCTGATTCAACATATTTGCATGAAACTGAACATATGAATAAGTGCAATGAAGCACCATCACAGGTTGTGATCAATGATTAATGGGAACTGTAGCGATTGTAATGAGGTCAGCCAGGTGGACCTCACAGAATGAGTACCCTGATTGAGGCTGTTAGTCTGGTCCAATCAGGGAGCCCTGGCTGACAGATAGAAACAGGAGTGTCAGACGTCCTGCTCACTCTGACAGGACACTCCATGTGTAAATGAAGGGTGACTTGGTGATGGGATACTGGCCTCTGTGCAGTTATTTCAGGGACAGAAATTATTATGCTCAATCTGGGAAGGGGCAATGTTAAAACCACAATAATAACCTTCTTTCAAGTTGAGGCAGAAACTAAAATCTCTGCAGAGTGTGATATAGTTTGACTTAGCTGATTGATTTTAATGCATCAGTTTCAGGAGAATGGTGAATGAGTTCAATCTTAACAATGCACAAATTGATTGTAACACCTCTGCTTTGACTATTGAGTAATTCAATCACTTTCCTAAACAGTATGCCAACATTGTGTAATTTTCTCTCCTCCACAAGTCTGTTGATGAAAAACTCCTGGTGTTCTGTCAGATTTTGGTATCACTGCAGCTTGACTGGTATGGTCATTGAGAGTAGTCCTGTGCACAATGAATTGCACTTCTAAGAAAATAAAACCATAGTTACCTTCATTAGTGAAGTAGCATGCTGGTTATTGATTGAGGCTTCCCTTAGTCCACAACAGAACTGGCTGATTGTACACTTAGTGAAGTGTACACAGTTGACAACTGGCTTCTCTAACATCTTCTCAAAACCCTATACATTCAGTTGGGACTATCTGCCAGTGGGTTGAACCCACTTACATTTCGCTTCAAGAGTGCAGGGGTAGTCTCCAGAATACTCTCACCTCTTTTCTCTCCTCCTCCTTCACTATCAGCATTATAAAGAGTAGTGAATAGTGAACAACTTTTATCCATTCAAAATCTAAATGTGAATTCAATTTAACTCAAAAATTGTTCAAAACCGAGATATCAAGTGCAATAATTAGTTAACCATTGATTTTATTTAACTATTCATTTTATAAAGGTACAACATAATGTTTAAATAGCTTAATTTAACTAAAATTAATGTCATTTGTGGCTTAGCTTCACCTATGAGTCAGAAGATTGTGGTTTTGAATCTCATTCTAGGACCTGAGCACAGAAGTTAAAGTTGACACTCCAGCTCAATACTGAGGGAGAACACTACCGAAAGAGATGCTTTCTTTTGGATGAGGCATTAAAGCAAGGTGTCACCCTCCTTGCTAGCTGAATGCAATAGTTCCCACAGCATAAATTTCAACAAGAATAGGAGAGTTATTTTTCATATCCTAGTCAGGATTTGTGGTCTCAATTGACAGTACAAAAATAGATTGTCTGGTCATTAACACATGACTGTTCTGAGAGCTTGCTGTGTGCAAATTCGCTGCTGAGTTTCCTACAACAGTGATTGCACTTCAAAGATAATTCTCTGGATGTAAAGCACATTGAGATTTCTTGTGGTCATGGAAGATGCTAACCATCAATAAATACTTGTCTCCAAACTAAAGCCTTCTTTTTCAAATTTATTTACTGCAGTCCCTTACCTTCCTGAGATAATGACTAATTACTGCAGTAATGCTGAAGTCTCATGACTACAGGTGTCTTCTTGTGCTTGTGCATTGGAAATAAACATGTAGAATCTGGTGACCCTCCTTGAATAGCAACAAATCAGTAGAATCTTGTCATTCTCAACCATATGTCAAGCAAGTGGCCTTGCCAGTTTGTGTATGGGGTCAGTTTGGGATTTTAAACCTAGAGTAAAAGATTGTAGAAATCTGAATATTAGTGTATTTTTGGCATAATTCATTTATGTTGGAACTTGTATAATTTTTAGTGTTGGCTTGGTCAATTGTGCCAGGACTGTTTTGATGTATAGAATGGATTGGGAAGTGAAGGCCATTATGTAAATATGGAACCCATGGAACATTGTGAGGAACAGCATTATACCTTAATCACTGAAGTTCTGAATAATTTATTACTGTTGGAGTGTACCATTTCCACCATACATTTTCTAGCATTCTTTTTTATGTCTCAATGATTTTCGTATCAAGGCTGTGACTTAAGTTTTGAGTGTTTGACTGTGGGAAATATCACAGTTAGTGCAATTATGTTCTCAGATCACATTTGCATTTCTAGAAATTGTTGTTCAATAGAGATCAAAAATTGTATTCAGTGCCAATTTACTCCTCAAATATTCATCAGATAAATCCATTCAGCCACATGGAGGGTGCGATAAACCACTCCTTTAGTCTATTAATGATTAAAAAGTAATTAAAATTCAACAACTCATTTTGAATCCTTTTTTTCAACAGGGATTTTCAAGTTGTATATAACAATGAGTTGGATGTGGAACAAACTTAATTGGTGACACTTTACCATCTGTAACAAAATTAAAAGTATCTCAAATCCCAGACAGTGACCTACATTTTGTCAAACAGTATTCTGCTTTATAACAATGTCCGGATGTATTCTAACATAAACACTTCCTGGAATGTCTCCCAAAAGACAAAACAAAAGCAAGCATTGTGAATTGAAAATAGTTCATGACGATTAATCATTAGTTGCTTCTGTACTTCAGTCTATTTCGGATGGAAGTAGCAGATGATATTCACACAAGTATAAGACAATGACAACTTACAACAAGAGGTTCTAACTAACTGTTCTCGACATACAATGGCACTACAATCATTGAAACATCCAGCAACAACACTTGAGTTCACCATTGACTGTGGAATCATGTAGGAGTTGTCACAGAAAAAGGTAATTTGGTCCATCAAGTCTACGTTAGCTCTCTGTAAAATTAATTTTGCTCATTGTACTCTGCATAACCTTGCAACAAATTTTGTTTTGGAAAATCATGATTAGCACCGCCTCTAACATCTTTGTATTCCAGAAACCACTCACTTCACTGGACCAGCCACATAAATATTCTGGCTACATCAGTAGATGAAGCTGGCTCTTCTCATGTGAATGCTGTTGAATTTACATTAAATGTCAAGTGTTCTTCTGACTCTTCCTCCATGATAGGTTGGACGTAAAATGTCCTAGATCTTGGACTTTTGAGTTTGCATAGAAATTGTTTTTGCTCTTCTCAAAGCTCTTATTCTTGGATTGTTTTTCATTACAAATGAGGCAAATACCGTCTTGTTTGCTTCCAGCTACCAGATAGATCTTGTGTCATACTATCAGACTCTGCATAAACGAAAAGCAGAAAAACTGCAAATACTGATTTGAAATGAAAACAGAAAATTCTGGAAATATGTTAGATCATTCAGAATTTGTGGTGAACCTAAATGAGTTATTGTTTCAAGGTTAGAGCCTTGGTAATTATATTCAGTTACAGGAAACGAGTAGGCTGTCCAGGCCCTTGAGCCTACTCCACTATTTTAGAGCATGGCTGATCATTTATCTCTGTGCCATTTTCCTACACTATCTCCGTAACCCATGATGTCATTAGAATCTAAATATCTATCGATTTTTGTTTGAACTTAATTAATGAGAACGCTCCCACAACCCTCCGTCATGGTGAACTTTAAAGATTCACTGTCTCTGAGCGAAGAGGTCCTTCCTCATCTGAGTCCTAAATGGCTTGCTCCTTATTCAGAGACTGGTTCCCTGTTCTAGTCATCCACAGGGAGCAACATCCTCCTTTGTCTTCTCTAACTTTCAATTAGATTACTTCTTATTCTTCAAAACACCAGAGAACACAGGCCCAGTCTCCTCAGTCTCTGTTCATAAGGTCTCTCATCCCAGGAATTTCCTTCCCATTTCCCTATTTCTCATTCTAAGTTCTTCTGCATCTGCCTACATTGAAACCACGATTGTTTTTGCTGATATTTCATTCATATATTTCTTAAATAAGCATTTACAATCCATTTTTATATTTCTTCTGAGCTTATATTCATATTCTAGTCGACCTTCCTTCTGTGGATTCTAAATCTTAAAAAAAAATCTAAAAAAAAGAAATCTAAAATGCTGCCAGACTTCAGTCTTAGTACTTTAGCAACTTTACCAATCTCCTCCTTTCAAGTAATCTAAACTTTTAAATTCCTTTCTTAGGCATGGTTGATATAATAACCTGTGCCCTAGTTGTTTCATCAACACAAAAAGAACCATCTTGTGTACATTCCAGAATTCGTCGTTTATTGTATTGGCGCTCATGAGACTTAGCATTGCATCTTATCAAACTCACCCTGTTCACTGCCTACCTCTGGTGCACCTCTTCTCTGATTCTAGTCCCATGCTATTACTCTTAGTATCTGGAGCAACTCACTATTGCCTGGATATCCCAGAATAGACCGGCAGTCCTGCACTGATGCCATTTTTAAAAGGCGGTTGTGCACCCGGACAAACACTGATATTCTGAACCTATGGCTCTGACATTCGCTTCGAACATGACAGTCAAGAGAAAATGTTTTGAGGGCAGGGACTTGGAGATCCTGCAAGGTGGGTGGCGTAGAAGTAGGAATTTGTCTTCCTCTAGGATTGGTACACGAGGCCATACAACAGGATCAGTCAGATAGATGGCTGAATGGCAGCAAATATAAGAAGGTAGTTCAAAAATCTCCGGTGGCTATTCCTCTATCAAATAGATATTCAGTTTTTGGAACAGTTGAAGGTGATCGTATCCCCAAGGAAAATAGAAGGGGCAGTCAGTTATTGGGCACTTGGAATGATTCTTATGTTAAGTAGCGTCTGATTAATTTAATAGAATTATTGTTATAGGGGACTTTCCTCACAGGAGATTGTGTGGCAGTGACTAAAAATTTAGGATGATTTGTTGCTTTTCTGGTGCTAAGATTAAGGGCGTCTCTAAACGTTTCAAACATATTGTTAACGGTGAGATTGAGAAGCCAGAAATTAATGTACATATTGGTAGGAATGACGGCAAAGTGGCTCAGTGGTTAGCGCTGCTGCCTCACAGCGCCAGGGACCTGGGTTCGATTCCACCTTTGGGCAACTGTCTGTGTGGAGTTTGCACGTTGTCCCCGTGTCTGGGTGCTCCGGTTTCCTCCCACAGTCCAAAGATGTGCAGGGTAAGTGGATTGGCCATGCTAAATTGCCCATAGTGTCCAGGGATGTTTAGGTTTGGTGGGTTAGACATGGGAAATTAGGGGATTGGGTGGAATGCTCTTTGGAGGGGTGGTGTGGACTTGTTGGGCCAAATGCCTGGTTTTCCACACTGTAGGGATTCTATTCTATTCCATGAATGACATTTTGAGGAAAAAGATTAAAGCAGTACAGAGTGAGTTTAAGAGGTTAGGTAGAAGATTAAACACTAGAACCTTAAAAGTAGTCATTTGTGGTTTAATCCCAATGCCATACTCAAACAAGGGAAGGAATGAAAGAGTAAAGGAGATAAATCAATGGCTGAAGAGGCATTCAGGTTTTTTGGCAATTGGGATGCCTTTTGGAACAGAGAAGACCTGTTTAAAAAGGATAGATCTAACATGAACTGGAATGGGATCAATATCTTAGCAGGGAGATTTGCGAATTCCATCAAGGAAGACTTTATAAGCAGCATTGTTAATGGAAGGATTGATGGGGAAGGTTTTGAATGTGAGGAGAGCACGTCAATTAGAAAAGAAAGACAAGAGAGAGAGAGATTTTCCAGCATCTGCAGTTCCTACTATTTCTAAGACAAGAGAGAGTCAGAGTATGTAGTAACTCTGAAGAAATAAATTGTATTTATTTCAATGTATGGGGTCTTAAGACTGATGAACTCAGAGCATGTTTAAGAACATGGGATTGGGATGTCATAGCTATTACAGAAACTTGGCTGAGAGATGGACAAAACTGACAGCTCAATATTCCAGGCTTTAGATGCTCTAGGAAGGATAGGAAAGGAGGGAAGAAAGGAGGAGAGGTGGCATTTTTGATTAAGTAATACGTTACTGCTGTAACTAGGGAAGATATTTATGAAAAATCTTCCAGTGAAAATATATGGGTAGAACTTACAAATAAGAACGGAAAGATCACTTTGATAGGATTGAACTATAGGCCTCCCAATAGTAAGAGGGAAATTGAGAAACAAACATGTGGGAGATCTCAGATATATGTAAGCAGAATAACGTTGTAATAATGAGGGACTTCAATTTTCCAAATACTGACTTGGGCTACCATATTGTTAAAGGTTTTGATGGTGAAGCATTTGTTAAATGTGTTCAAGAAAATTTTCTTTATCAATATATGGATGCTTCTGCTAGAGAAGGAGCAAAACTAGACTTTCTTTTGGGCAATAAGGCAGGGCAGGTGACTGAAGTAAAAGCAGGGAAACATTTTGAGTCTAGTGACCATAATTCTATTACTTTCAAAATGGTTATGGAAAAGGATAAACGTTCCATAAAAGTTAAAAGTTTTTAATTGGAGTAAGGCAAATTTTAATGGTATGAGACAAGAACTTTCAAAAGTTGATTGGAGTAGATTGTTCGCAAGTAAAACAATGCCTGACAAGTGGGAGATGTTCAAGAGTGTGATGACAACAGTTCAGATGCATTTTGTTCCTGTTAGAATGAAGGGTAAGGCTGGTAAGATTAAGGAACAATGGGTGAATTGTTCCTTATATTGAGGTTCCAGTCAAGAATAAAAGAGAATCTTATTTTAGATATAGACAACTTGGTTCAATTGGATCTCGTTTTCAATATAAAGACTGTAGGGGCATTCTTAAGAAAGAAATCACAAAATCAAAGAAGTGATATGAGATAAAATTGGCAGCTAAGGTTAAGGATAATCCAAAGAGATTCTACAAATACATTAAGAGCAAGAGGGTAACAAGAGAGAGGGTAGGGCCTCTTAAAGACCAAGGAGGTCATCTTTGTGTTGAACCCCAGGAGATGGGAGAGATACTAAATGAATATTTCATGTCAGGTTTTACTGTGGAGAAAGAAATGGAGTCTAGAGAATGCAGAGGAATAAACTTTGATGTTTCAAAAACATTTCACATTACCAAAGAGAAAGTTTGGGATGTCTTAGAGAATATAAGGTAGATAAATCTCTGGGAACTGATCTAATGTATCCCAGAATGTTGTAAGAAGTAAGGGAGGAAGTTACGAGACCCCTTGCAAAAATATTTGCCTCATCAATAACAATGGGTGAAGTGCCTGATGACTGGAGGGTGGCTAACGTTGTACCTTTGTTGAAGAAAGGCTGTAAGGAGAAATTGTGGAACTATAGACCTGTGAGTCTGACTTTAGTTATGGGTAAATTGTTGGAGGTGATTATAAAAGATATGATTTATGAACATTTAGAAAGGCAAAAGCTGATTAGGGATAGTCAGTATTGTTTTGTGCAAGGAAAATTGTGTCTCTCAAAGTTGACTGAGTTTTATTTTAGGAAGTTATCAAAAAGATTGATGAAGGCAGAGCCGTAGACATTGTTTATTTGGACTTTAGTAAAGACAAGGTTCTGCATGGTCGACTAATTCGTAAAGTTGGGTCACATGGGGTTCAGGGTGAGCTTGTCAATTGGATGCATAATTGGCTTAATGGTGGAGGGTTGCTTTTTGGACTGGAGGCCTATGACCAGTGGTGTTCCACGGAGATTGGTTCTGGGTCCACTTTTGTCTGTCATTTATATAAATGATTTGGATGCGATTATAGCAGACATGGTTAGTAAGTTTGCAGATGACACCAAAATTGGTGGCATTGTAGACAGTGAAGAAGGTTTTCTAAGATTACAAAGGGATTTCAATCAAATAGGTCAAAGGGCTGAAAAATACCAGATGGAGATCAATCTAGATAAATGTGAGGTATTGCATTTTGGTACAACAAACAAGGATAGGACTTATACAATTAATGGTAGGGCCTTGGGTAGTATTGTAGAACTGAGGGACCTAAGGGTGCAAGTGCCTAATTCCTTGAAGTTTGCATCACATATAGACAGGGTGGTTAAAAAGGCATTTAGCACGCTTGCCTTCATTGCTCAGTCCTTTGACTATAGGGGTTGGGAAATCATCTTAATATTGTACAGGACATTGGTGAAGCCTCTTCTGGGATATTATGTCCAGTTCTGGTTGCCCAGTTATAGGAAGAATATTATCAAGCTGGAGAGGGTTCAGAATAGCTTTACCAGGATGTTGCTGGGCATGGAAGCTTTGAGTTCTTACAAAAAAGCTGGATATGCTAGGATGTTTTCACTGGAGCATAGGAGGCTGAGAGGTGACCTGATCGAAGTTTATAAAATAATGAGAGGTATAGATAGAGTTAATGGTAGTTGTCTTCCCCCTAGAATGGGGGATTTCAAGATTAGGGGGCACATCTTTAAGGTGAGAGGAGAGAGATTTAAAAAATGATATGAAAGGCAAATTTTTTATGCAGAGGTGGTTTGCGTGTTGCATGAACATCTTGAGGAAGTGGTAGATGCAAGTATAATTTCAACATTTCAAAGACATGAAAAGGAAAGGTTTGGAGGGATATGTGCCAGGAGCAGGCAAGTGGGACTGGTTTAGTTTGAGATTATGTTCAGCATGAACTGGTTGGACCGAAGGATCTGTTTCTGCACAGTATGATTCTATATCAGCAGACTGTGGCAGCCTGGTCTGAAGTAACCACTAGGGGTAGACCAGTCTCAGCCATCTGGAAGAATGTGCAACAATGTAGGATAAAGGTCAATGCGGTGAAGGTCAGTGTACGAATCACCATCATCTCTCCAACATCTCACAATCACACTGTCTCTGCTCCTGCATACAGCCCGCACCAAGGTTCATGCCCTGCCACTCTTACTATTACCTCCAACATCTCCCCTCACTCATTGTCACCCTCCCCAAACTCTGACAGTCCTCATTCTGCACTGCCTACTCACTCACTGAGGGCACCTCCTCACCTGCACCATATGTCACAGCTGTGCCACCCGCATCATCCCCCTTAATGCCAGCCTCTCCACCTTCCCAGGAGGAAAATAGCACACAACAGGGCAGAAGGAGTCAGGATTGGTAGTATGGTGCCTAACGTTCAGCTCTTCACCTCTTCAGAGGAGAGGTTTCTGACTCTAACTGCCCTGAGTGGCTGACTGCCCATGTCCAAACCCCCTGGACAGGTATTAGAGCACCTTGGCTTACTCTGCCAGGACCCCCTGACCAAAGGCTTGATTGACTGATGACAACCATAACAAGTGTCCTGGTTTTGTGTCTGCACTAAATGGCAAGGCAAGTCAGGGAAAATAAAGCACTGAATCCATGTTTGCTGAATTCTAGGACATTGAAGGAATATAGCTCTTACAAAAACTCTTTGCCAGCGCATACTAACCCATGCTTCAACTTTACCCTTCACCTAGCACTTACCACGGATTGACCTTAGGACCCATGCTGAGGTGAAATAATATAAAGATCTTAGTGTCTATTGCAGACTTTATTTTTAAAAGGTACCATTCACAAAAAAGTCATTTACTACCTTTAATTTAATTTGAATTCAACTATAACCACAAACATTGGAATTCATAGTTCCACTTTAAAAAGTCCATAACTACCTAAATCTATGAACCAAATTGGAAAAGCAGGCTGTGTTGTAAAATTGGAAAAGCATCTGTTCCAGTGGAAGGGTATGGAATCCGTCATGTTGCGCTGATCTAGTAATGGTAACTCCTACACTTGCGACAATAGTTTTAAATGTCTTGATGTTTTTGACAGTTTCCTTTAACATGTCCTATGGATATTTTTCACTGATCCCTTTGATACATCATTTTGGCTTTTTATACAATTGCTTTTGACACGTCTGTTTACAGTTCCAATTCGCTTGACAGTTAATGACTTTATGCACATTCATGCCTACTTTTAACTTAATGCCATATTCCAAAGGGCATCTTAGCTCTCTATGTCCCAGAACTATATTCAACCTGATAGCTTAAATCTCCAAAAGGGTACTAAATGCCCAAAAAGGTTAACCAAGCAAATTTGCAAGTTTCAGATCTGCAACTTTGAGATCTGATATGTGCATGTGACATTTCACACATTTGTTACACCAAAATTAGACATGAGTGGAGGCACCAGATGATTTCTCTGGGCAGTCACCTCTGGTGACCCAACCCTATTCCCACGCTGATAAAAATGGTAGGCGCTATGTCTGGGGGTGGGACTTTTGATTCCCAAGATGGTACGCCACTTCTGCAATGACGGAGAAGCTTTCGATTGTCAGAACTTGCGAACACAAATCATTTATCTTTAAATCTTTAAGACTAAAATTAATTTGTTTAATCTTGCAGATAATCAGTTTTTCCAGCTTCTTTTACATATTCTGTCTTTTTTTTTTATTTATCCAGGCTGTCGGAATTTAGCAGCTGTTGATATAGGTCCACTTGTATATTCCTGAGTCTACTTCATTGTTTTTCCAAACTGAACACATTATAGCTAACCTTTCATCCTGCAACTGTGAATTAAATAAGTAACATGAACTCCTCGGTGCTAATTCAGTTGTCTGGTAAGACAGAGTCTTTTAATAACTTAGTGATTTCATTGCAGCCAGTTTTATTTTTACCACATAGGTTTCCTGGACTTGTCTCATTTTGTGGTCAGGGTTTAGGCTAGTGTTTGTGCTTTTTGAAAATCACTTTAGATGATTAATCTCGGGTTTTAAAATCAGATGGTGGAACATGAATATCAATATTCAATGTTTTGTTAAAGTTATAACAAATGTCAGCCTTGATTTTTTTAAACTATGCTACCCAACCCAAAGCCATTCATAATTGGAGATGAACACCTCCCATCATCCCACACAGAAAGAAGAAATCAAGGAAACAGAACTTGTGTGAATCCCTGTACACAAGAAAGATTTGTATATGTAAAAATAATGACATTGAAATATAACATTTGCCTTTGCTGCACGTTAATTACTGGCGCCCATATCATCAAACATGGAGGCCTAGTGTGAACCTATTAATGCAGCCTCTTGTTCCTTTTTAATTATTTACACGTTTCATAACTGGATGTGACAGACCTGCAAAACTTTGACCTGATCTATTTGTTGTGAGATAGCTCTGTCTGTGGTATTCTACTTCTGATATTTAGTCTTATATTGTCACATTATATTGTCATTTTCACTTTTTACGAAAATGCCACCGATGTATTAATTTTTAAAAATTCATAATGCCAACAATATTAGATCCCAAAAAGTCAAACATTCTTCTTTGAAATGAGTTAATACAGTGCCTGATGAAGATTTTTTTTTAGAAATAATGTGATAACATTAGTTGTAAATCCTACATCATTCATAAAATATCGCCCACTATGTCCAAAAAAGATTGAAATCAAAGAATTCTCAAACTTTTCAATTGCCTGTAATCTAAAAAGCTCTCTAAAAGTGATTATAATTTTCAAATAGGTTTAGAAACAAGTGATGCATCTTTAAGTTATATTGATGCATTTGCTGTAGTCCTTGGTCCCATACAAATTTGCCGAGAAACGATGGTTGAAATCAGGCTCATTTTAAATATTGATTTTAACCACGTCTGAGTTTGCATAGACATATGCAACTTCATGCTGCAATGATGTAGGTGAAAGTGATTAGCATCCTGAGGTAGTGAGCTTGATAACGAGGTCTTGTAAAATCACCAAGTAGCAGTCAGAAATATTGAATCAAAATCTCACTCCCTTCAGATAATAACATAAGACAAATGTAATATTTATAAAGATTAATATGTATTTCATTAGAAAATATTATTTGGAAATTAATGTAATTAACATTCACTGGCAATCAGGTTTCTTCTTAAGGAATGGTACAATACAAACACACTTTATTATGTGGTCTTGCAAATTACTCATCTCCAAACTCCATTTCCTCTCTGAAGCCCTCGAATATGTTCTTATCTCATAAGTCAATGCCCATTCTATTTGGAATGCAGCGCTGATTTCCTCCTATCAGTCTTCTGTGCCTGTCACCAGTAACAAAGTGGCTCTTATCAAAGTCATAGATCACATCCTATGTGACTGTGAGAAAAGATGCATTTCCCACCTTGGTTTTTCTCAGTCTGATTTGAGTTGTTGATGTGATTGATCACACCAACTTTATCCAATGCCCCTCCACTACTGCTGAGTTGAGTGTGATGGCTCTCACTTGGTTTCATCTTTAACTATCTCTCTAGTTTTAGGCAGAGAGCCATCTTCCCTTTCTGTTGCCTCACGGTTACCTCCAGTGCCCTTTGATATTGTTGGGTCTTTTCAATTTCTGATCTACAGACCATGCCCTACCCGCATCATCCAAAAATAGCATTAGTTTTGACATGTTCATTGACAACACTCAACTCTACATCACTACAGATTGTTAAATTATCAGGCTGCTGGTCCAACATTCATATTGGATGAGCAGAAATTTCCAATATTTGAATATTGAGAAGATTGAAGTCAATATCTTTGGCCCTGCTACAATCTCCAACTACCAACTTCACTTTTTCTTCCAGCTAACTGTTTATGGCTGAACCTAATGGTTCAAAAACCTGTATGTCAAATTTGACCCTGAGTTGAGATTCTGACCACGTAGCCACATTAGCATTAAAACCACCTATAAAAACTCTGCTGCCCATATCTTTACTTGAACCAACTTCTTTCTAGAAGGTGCACTATAACAACTTGCCAATACTCCTTTGCAAGCACTTTCTATAGGCAACCTTTACCATCTAGAAGGACATGGATTATGGAGGCAAGGGAGTTAAAGGGTGTGAGGGACAAACAGAAAACTGGAGTTGGGTCACAGTCACATCAGCCATGTTCTTATCAAATAAAGGAGTAGTCTCAATCAGCCAAATAGCTTGCTTCTATTGCTTTTATTTGATATGTTCATAGAGGCAGAAGATCACTACCTGCGTTTCCCCTCCAAGTCATAGAAAATCCTGACCTAGAACTATATCTCTGTTCCTTCACTACTACTTGGTGAAAAACCTGGAAATCCCTTCCTAACACTACTCTGGGTGTGCATGCCCCAAATGGAATGCAGCAGCTCAAGTAGACAACTCACCACTACCTTCTTCAGGGCAACTAGAGAAGGGCAGCAATTGTGGACCAAGTCAGTGGTGCTCGCATCCCGAGAAAAAATAAAAACAAGCTAACAGCACAGCACTGACGAGACTTTGACACATTGCTTAACTCTTTCAGCCTCTTTCTAATCGTGCACTGTACTTACCTTGAGGCGAGAATAGAGTTGAGATCAGCATGTCACTGAGGTAGAAGTGAGTTGCAGCCAGCCCAGGTAAAACGTGGTATGTCTGTTCCCTCACCAGAAGGTGAAATCACAGGTGAATTCAGCTGCAGAAACCTGCAGAAGACTGTTGAATGTAAGAATCTGGAGCAGGAGTTGGCCATTCAGCTACTCGAGTCTGCTCTGCCATGGCTGACCTGGTTGTGATCTCAAATCTCATCTAGGCTTGATAACCTTTCATCTCTTGCTTAACAAGAATCTAGCCAGCTCTGCCTTAAAAATATCCAAAGACTCTGTTTCCATCACCTTTTTAGGAAGGGTGTTACAGAGATTTGTGATTCTCTGAAGAAAGGTTTCACCAGATCTCTGCTTTAAATGGGCAATGCATGATTTTAATCCAGTGACTCCCAGTTCTAGATTACCACACCCACCATTCCAGTTACTAGTCTCATAAATCTTCTTTGAACTGTCTCCAATCTATTTACATTCTTCCTTAAATAAGGTGACTATACTTCAGATGTGGTGCTACCAGTGTCCTATATAACTGATCATTAACCTCCCTACTTTTGCAATCAGTTACCTTCACAATAAGTAATCACTTTCTATTAACTTTCCTACTTACTTGCTAAACCTGCACACTACCTTTTATTATTCATGCCCAAGAACAAGGAGATCCAGATGCTACTGCATCTCAGATCTCAACAATCTCTGAACAGTGCTTTCCCACATTAAACTCCATTTGCCAAATTTTTGTCCACTCGCTTAACCTATCTGTATCTTTTTGTAGCCTCCATGTTTCTTCACAAATTATTTTCCCACCTGTCTTTGCGTTGTCAACTAATTTGGCAACAATACCGAGTCAACAATTCCTTAAATATATTCAGTTTGCCTTCTTAAATGTAGGGATTGTATTAGCTATTCTTGATACTGCGTAAAAATTTGAGTCACAGCCTCATGCACAACAAACAGCTTATTGTGGGTCAACAAAACCTGACAGAGCTGGAGAAATCCAGCAGGCCTGGCAGCATCTGCATCACACACTAGTCATCTAAGCTAACTCCCTCAACCCCACTGTAGCCCCCACTTTATTGTACATAATGCATCTATTTATATAAATGCCGAGCATTGGAGGGAAAGACTTAGAGACGGAGCTTGTGGTGTACACTGATTTGAACTACACTAGGCATGGACCAACGCAGCTTCTTGATTTCATGATTTAACAAAATAAAAATCAATGTAATTGTGTTTCAGTTACTTAATGGTGCAATTGTTTCACATTCCTTCATGATGATATTCCACAAATTTTCATCAGTTGTTTGCTGAAATTGATCCTTCATAGCAATTTTCTTTGGGGAATTGAACTATAAATAAACTGCGACAGTTTAGATTAATATAATTATCGTGTTTCCTTCTTGCCTTATTCATGCTCCAAGTGACACTGACCTGTCCTTTTCTATGGCAATTTAATTTGTTTCATGTACAATAGACCATGATAAAGGTCAGTGATGGAGAAAGGCAATCTCTGCTAATTTGGGATTTATGTTCCTCAGTATTTCATTTGTGACAACTTTATCCTGTGTCGTTACGCATTGTGTGCATCTATTTGTCCAGGCAATAACTCAACTGTTGTTTCTTTACAAAATCTTGGTAAGTGGAATGCACACCACTGATTAATCTCTTCATCTGAAGCTCCAACATGATTGCTAAAAATTAAATCTTTCTGGTTGTCTCAAACATTTAAATGATGCATCAATGTCTTTCAATTAGTAGTTGCAGTATTTCTATGTTATTTTTCTTCTTTTTATTAAAAATATGTGGGTGTTAATTTGTGTTTTCCATAACTGGTTTGGTTGCCTTCAAGGGCTGGTGAAGTGATGGATAGCTAATCTGTCCAACCTGTGACTGCAGAAATGATAGTCAGATTTATAAAAACGTGCAGCTACAACTTTCATCTAAAACTATTCAAAGACCATAAACATGGCCATCATCCAGCTCTGTGTTCTAATTCACAATTGGAATGTCTCTTCTAAAAGGAACACCAGCCTTTGAGATTGTTATCAGTGGACTCAGCAGTAACATGTTTTTCTGACATTCTCTGCATAGGGCTGTCCTTCAGTAAATGCCATGATAGAATATCTATCTGACGTAACCAATCCTTCTGTTCTTAGTGCTATCAATGTAAGTTGGCTCTGTTCTTCAATGGTGCACCTTGGAGAATGCTGCCACTTCTCATTGGTTGGAATGCTGCTGCCAGGACACTTTGCACACAGCAACAGATACTCATTTTATGGGTTGGACCAGACTGCATCTCAGGGCTGCTTGCTTGCTTGCTGTCTTAGTGTTCACTCACTTCGCACCTACTTCAATGCTCACAGCATCCCTTCCTTATCTTTTGGTGCTTTGCCCCCTAAGCCAGAGCTCAAGCTCAAAGTACTTCTGTGTTAGGGCACATACGAAGTCAGGCAGCTTCTCCAGAATGTCAGCAGTCATTAGTAAAGGAGGTGGACATGTTTACAGTGTGGCATGGTGCTACATCAATCTCTTGCCTACGGAACATGCCAGCAGCCTACACTGCAAACACACTGCATGTGCATCTACCGAATGGTCATGTCTTAAGGGGATTATTCCTCAGTCAGTTCAAGGTGGGATGGGGGTTGGGGGCGCGGCAGAGTTGCTGCTGTCAGTCAGGGAGTCCTGGTACATTCGGCCAGGAGTACCATCCAATCCAGAGCAGGAGCCTGGAATCTACTTGGGGCAGATACAGTCAGGGGATCCTCTTCACTCCGTTCTGGAGAGTGGAGCCGTGATCTGTCCTGCAGGTCCAGCATAAATGATCAGGAGATTTGCAGTAAGTCAATCAGGCAGCTGCACACAGATCAGCAAGGGATCTGGTCATCATTGGTCAGGAACGCCCTTTGAAGTAGTGCAGGGTCATGGGCCACAATCAGTCCGGGAGATCAGTGGAGTGAAAGTCAACGGGCTTTCCAGGGTACCCTGTTGTGTTAGTTAGAGTGGGGCAACTCAATGCCAGGGATTGGAGGGTGTGAATTTTGAAGGATTATAGGGAGGATGGCGAGTGTCGCTGTAGGAAAGTGGTGCTAATGGGGTCCGAGGCAAGGGCAGAGGAGAGGCTTTTAGTGGCCATGCCTCCATCTCCACCCCTGATCATGACCCCAAGCCGCAGCCAAACCTGGCAGGTTAGGCTGCACTGTCGTAGCAGTTGGGAAAGCTGCCATTAATGTCTCCTGCTGTAAACAGAATTAATCAGGCTGGTGGGAGGCTGAGGCCCCTAATTGGTCATTAATTCACCACATAAAGGCCTTAATTCTCAACAGGTCAGGAATTTTGACCAGGGGCCCTTCTGCCCATAAATTGATTCTTGGGGTGATGAGAACAGCAAATAATCAAGCAAGTAAGCATCAGAAAGATACTTTTCCCCTTCTCAACACCTTACCCACCACATCTATGGAGCAGCATGTCTGGATCATGATTTCAATTTAGGCAAATCTAGCAGATTTTCACAAATAGCAATGTGATAATGATCAGAAAATCTGTTTTAGTTTAGCTTGGTGAAGGATGAGATGTTGCCTGGGACAGTGGGGACTTCTCTGCAACACTGTGGGATTTTTTGACATCTATCTGAAACGGCAGACGGGGCTTTTGTCTAATGTATGATCTAAAAGATGTCACATCCAACAGTACAATACTGTCTCAGCACAACACTGGCTGTCAAACTCAATTTTTTTTGCTTAAGGGCGCTGTTGGGTGTTGAAAACTCAAACTTCTGAATCTTGATTTGAAACTTAGACTAACCTACTGTGGCACATTTCTAATGACAACTTCAGAGAATTGACAAACGTCAAACTTTCCAATTGCTCACAAAATGGGACAATTATTTCAATGTGAAATGTGTTTTGTTTAATATCATTTTAGTCATGTTTGAAAAAGCAAGTCAAGTGATTTCTTGAACTCAGATGCTGTCCATATTTGCTGCATTTTCATCTCCTAGGGGAATGAGAGTGCAGGGTATGGATTTTATGAATTCCAAGGCAGCATTGAAGGAGTATCGGTGCCAAGTTGGTCTCATTAGAAGGCCTGTATCAATTTGCTGAAGCATCATTTCAGCACTCCAACGTAGTTCTTGTGCCCCTTAACCTATGCCCCTATCTGATGCTCACCACATCTCACTCCCATGCCATAACACCTCATACATCATGTCCCTCATAGCCCCCATCATGCTCCCTCATACTCCTATATCCTCTCCATACCTCCACAATATCCTCATAGCCACCTACGCAGTATCCTTTATGGGTTCCAATTGACATTAAAAAATGTTCCTCTCTCATATTTAAGGACACTTCAAACTGAAAAAGAACTTTCCTCCATAAATACCGTTCAAGAATGTAAATTCCCTCATCATCAATCTGATGTTCAAACAAATAAATACTTACCCATTCACTGTATGATTGACAGATAATTTTGTAACAGCCTCTTAAAATTTTTAATCAAAGTGTCAGTTTAGCCTTCCCCACTTCAGTAAGTGATTCTGGACCTTTGAAATTTAACCATCAATCATATTAGTACTTATCTATGTTGCTTTATATATGTTTGTAAAATATGTTCAAACTTAAAAATAGAAAAGATACTCACCAAACAATTAGCTTCTTTCTCTGTTACAAAGCAAGAACCAATAACTGATGCCAATCAGCTCCAATCTTAGGGTCCTTTTCTCACCTTCTCTTTTACCTGATATTGACTGTCTTAGGATCCTCATCTGACCTGCTCCTATGAGGGACGCTGACTGCTTGTGGTAGCATCCTCATCCCTCCTGCTCCTCTGTAGTATAATATTCTTAGGTAAACCCCATGCAATGTTATCATCTATAGTTCTTTACACATTGATGTTTTCGTTTGCAGCTTTGTACAGCATGATATTTAGATTCCCACTTATTTAAGATAAAAGTAAACTTACTAGTCAATATTTCTTTGAACTAAACTGCTCTGTGGTTTAACAATACCTTAAAGCATGATGCCTGCACACTTCAATCTGAGTTGAGATTTTCTTTGTTACAATAGCATTGTGAAGAAAAGAAACTTAAACATAATTCCAGGAGACATTACCTACTTCCTGCAATTCCACAGAAACACAGAGAAGTTTCCTGAAAAATGTTTACTATTGTATTAATGTCTGTCTCAAATTAATTAGGAGCTTTTATCATGACAGGCATATTTGGAGGTTGTGCTTGAGGATTATATCTGTTTTCAAGTAATAGCAGAAGAGCCCCTTAGGGAAGCAGAAGAGAACAGAAAAAGTAAACAGGATGTACCATTCCAAACGTGAATGCTGTAGGCAGTGTATTTCTTTCTGTACGTATGTCTGTGCTCATGCAGAAGCTCTTAACTTTTTAGCAATAACAGTGTTCAAGCTTAAGACCCATGCAAAGTAAGGAATGTAAAATCAAATACAAAAGCAAAATGCTGGGGATACCAGAAATCGGAAATAAAACAAAAAAAAGAGGTTGTAGACTTGCTTGCCGAACTGGTGGGTTTGGTTGCAACGTTTCGTCACCCTGCTAGGTAACATCATCAGTGCACCTCCAATGAAGCATCCATGTTCTGTCCTGCTTGTTATTTATGTGCCTCAGTTTGCTGGGGTGGTTGGTATTACTTCCGTTTCTGTTTCTCAGTGGTTTGTTCACAGGGTCTAATTCAATGTGTGTGTTGATGGAGTTCCGGTTGGAATATCAGGTTAAAATTCTCTGGCGTGTCTCTGTTTGGCTTGAGTGATTATGAATGTATTGTCCCAGTCAAATTCATGTCCCTCATTGTCTGTGTGCAGTGAGACCAGTCAGAACTGGTCGCATCTCTTGGTTGCTAATTGGTGTTCGTGTATCTTTATTGTCATGTTTTCTTCTGGTTTGGCCTATATAGTGTTTCTAACAGTTCTGGCATGGTACTTTGTATATTAAACTGGTTTTGGGTATGGAATTCTTTATGTTTGTCAGTAACTTTCATGAAATGGTTGTTTGTTTGTGGGCTACTCTGATACCTAGGGGTCTGAATAGTCTTGTAGTCATCTCTGAAATGTCCTTGATGTATGGTAGAGTGATTAGTGAGTCTGGTCATGTGGTGTCTTCCTGTTTTGGTGAATTGAAATACTTAGTGGACAACTCCATACACTCAGCCCAAGAATTCCTCAACATTATCAAGGTCACCAGAATAAATGAGGACAAGATGATGATATCCTTTGACGTAACAGCACTATTTACATCAATAAACATTGACCTAGCCAAAGAAACAATTGCCACACTGCTGGTCAAATCAAGTAGGCAGGCAACCGAGGACACCAATAGCATCAATAAGTACACCATCCTGAAAGTACTAGATTGCTGCCTCACAATAAACTTCACCTTCAAGGACAGCGTATACAAACAAATCAACTGAACACCAATGGGGTCACCAATATCAGGACTGATTTTAGAAGCAGTAATGCAAATGCTAGAATGGACAGGGCTCCCCACTATACAACCCAAACCATGGGTCCAATTTTGTGATTATTAAATGCACAAAATTAGAAGAAACCCACCGACACATAAACAACATCCTTACCGGGATAAAATTCATGAAGGAAGAGAACAACAATTGACTACCCTTCCTGGACTTAATGGTAGTACGCAAACACAACAAGGAACTCCAGACTAGCGTATATGGAAAGACCACACATACGGACCAGATACTCAATTACAATAATAACCACCCCAATGCCCACAAAAGGAGCTGCATCAGGACACTAGTTAAATAAACCACAACACATTGCAGCAACCTGGAACTACACAAAGCAGAACAGGAACACCAAAACCAGTCTTCAAAAGGAGTGGATACCCGAAAAGCACAATTCCCCATTACCTCCTAGATAGCCACAACAGGAAGAGACAACATAGCCAGATACACTAGTCACCCCACTGTACATCAAGGACATTTCAGAGATGACCATGAGACTACTCAGATGCCTAGGTATCAGAATAGCCCACAAACGAACAACCACTCTATGACAGTTACTGACAAATGTAAAGGATCCAATACCCAAATCCAGCAAAACCGAGAAACACTACATAGGCCAAACCAGAAGAAAACTGACAATAAGGATACATGGACACCAACTAGCCACCAAGAGACATGACCAATTCTCACTTGTCTCACTACACACGGACAATGAGGGACACAAATTCGACTGGGACAACACATCCTTAATCGCTCAAGCCAAACAGACACATCAGGGAATTCCTGGAGGCCTGCTATTCCAACCGGAACTTCATCAACACACACATTGAATTAGACCCTGTGTACAAACCACTGAGAAACAGAACCGGAATTAATACCAACCACCCCAGCAAACTGAGGCATATAAATAACAAGCGGGACAGAACACGGACACTTCACCAGAGGTGTCGTGACAATGCTACCGAGCAGGGTGACGAAACATTTGCAAGTAAACCCATCGGTTCGGTGAGCATGTCTACAACCTCACTCACAACCCGAGCTATAAATCTGTCAAACTTTAAAAAAAAGAAAATCTTGGAAATGTGCTGCATTGAAAATAGTTAATAAGATCTCAGGTTTTAAACAAGTGAAATAGAAGTGTGCCGGAAAAGCAAAAATCTGTAATAAGGTGGAAAGTAATGGATTAAATGATAAAGGAGCTGATGGAAAAAGGCCAAGCAGAGTGATAATCGGGCAAGTAATGAACAAACCATGTGTCCAAAGGATTTTTTTATTAAATTTTCTAATCTGAACGGCAGAATGATTAATATCTGCAGTCTGGAAAGAAAATCAAGAGAAGGATGTGAAAAAGAAAGGAAACAAAGTGAATGTCAGGGTGGTGTGTGTTAAATCCAGACAACTGAAAAGTGCCTAATTAATTGAAAGATGAGAAGCTGCTCATCAAGCCTTTGTTGAGCCTCCTTTTTATTTCTGTATCTTTGATTTAGTCAATGTGGTTCTAGATTTCTTTGTTATGTGAATTGAGAAAATCACAGTAAAATCATTACAAGTGTGAGGAGGAAATGTTTCAAACAGCACCTTCAATTCATGCCCATTGCCCAAATCAGGATGTTGAGTGATTTGGAAAGGAACCTTTTAGATGGAAGTAGTCATGGGTTTGGAAATAGTGCTGTCTAAGGAGCTTTGGTGCATATCTGTATTGCATCTTGTAGGTAGTACACACTGCTGCTGCTGAGCGGTGGTCATGGAGGGAGTGGATGTTTGTGGATGAAGTGCCAATCAAGCGGGCTGCTTTATCCTGAATGGTGTCAAGCTTCTTCAGTGTTGTTAGAATTGCATCTATCCAGGCAGGTAGAAAGTATTCCATTAAACTCTTTGTTGATAGTGGACAGGTTTTGGGGAGTCAGAAGGTGAGTTACTCACCACAGTGCTCCTAGCCTCTGACCTGCACTTGGAGCCATTGTGTTTATGTAGTGAGTCCAGTTAGTTTCTGTTCAATGGTAACCCCAAAGATGTTAATAGTGGGGAATTCAGTGATGGTAACACCATTCAATGTCAAGGGGCTGTGGTTAAATTGTCTCTTACTGGAGTTGGTCATTGCTTGGCATTTATTGATATTTGCCACCTTTTTTTTCATTTATTCATTAATGGGATGAGGATATCGCTGGCTAGGCAACATTTATTGTCCATCCCAATTGCGCAGAGGGCAGCTCAGAGTCAACAACATTGTTGTGGGTCTGGAGTCACATGTAGGCCAGACCAAATAAGGATGGCAGTTTCCTTCCCTAACGGACGTTAGTGAACCAGGTGGGTTTTTCCGACAATCAGCAATGGATTCATGGTCATCATTAGATTCTTAATTCCAGATATTTTATTGAAATCAAATTTCACCATCTGCCATGGTGAGGTTCGAACCCAGTTCCCAAGAACGCTATCCAGTGTCTCGATTAACAATTCAGCGATAATATCACCAGGCCATTGCCTCCCAACCTAAGCCTGGGTGTTGTCCAGATCTTGTTGAATTTGAACATGGACTCCTTCACTATCTGAGGAGATGCAAATGGTACTGAACATTGTGTAATCATCGTAAACATCCCCGCTTCTGACCTTACGAAGCAGCTGAAAATGATTGGGCCTAGGATAATACCCTGAGGAGCTCCTGCGGAGACGTCTTGGAGCTTAGGTGACAGACCTCCAACAATCACAACAATAAATCAAATCAAATCAAATATAAAATAAAAATCTTCCTATGTGCCAGGCATGACTCCAAACAGTGGAGTCCCTTTGTCCCTTGACTACCCAATGATTCATGTTTTGCTACTCGGTTACATGCGGCCTTGATGTCAAAGGCTGTCACTCTAACCTTACCTGGAATTCAGTTCTTTTGTCCATGTTTGAACCAAGGCTGTAATGAGATCAGGAGCTGAGTGACCCTGGTAGAACCCAAACTGGGCGTCACTGAGCAGGTTATTGCTGAGCAGGTGCTGCTCGATAGCACTGTTGATGACACCTTCCATCACTTTACTGATGATCGAGAGGAGACTGATGGGATTGTAATTGGCCGGATTGGATTTGTCCTGCTTTTTGTATATAGGCCAAACGTGGGCAATTTTCCAAATTGTCGGGTAGATAACCAGTATTGTAACTGTACTGGAATGGTTTGACTATGGGAAAGGCAACTTCTGGAGCACAAGTCTTCAGTACCATTGCCAGAATATTGTCAAGACTCATAGTCTTTGCGGTATCCAGTGCCTCAACCAATTCTTGATGTCATGTGGGGTGAATTGATTTGGCTGAAGATTGGTATCTGTGATGCTGGGGACCACTGGAGGAAGCTGAGATGAATCATCCACTTGACACTTCTGGCTGAAGATTGTTGTGAAAGCTTCAGCCTTATCTTTTTGCACTGATGTGCTGGGCTCTTCCATCATTGAGGATGAGGTTATTTGTGTGGCCTTACCATCCATTCAGTTGTCCACCACCATTCATGGTAGATATGGCAGGACTGCAAAGTTTAGATCTGATCCATTGGATGTGGGAAAAGTTAGATCTGTCTATCCATTGCTGCCTATGCTGTTTGGCATGCAAGTTTGGTAGCTTTGCCAGGTTGACACATCACTTTTAGGCATACCTTATGCTGCACCTGGCATGTCCTCCTGCACTCTCCGTTGAACCAGAGTTGATCCCCTGGCTTGATGGTAATAGTTGAGTGGGGGTAACACCAAGTAATGAGGTTACAGATTGTGCTGGAGTACAATTCTGCTGCTGTTGATGGCTCACAGCGCCTCATGGATGCCCAGTCTTGAGTTGTTAGATCTGTTTAAATTCTGTCCCATTTAGCTCTATGATAGTGTCACACACACAATTTTTTTTCCCTTTATACATTCACGGGACGAGGGCTAGGTAGCATTTGTTGCCCATCCCTAATGGCCCACAGAGCAGTTAAGAGTCAACCACATTTCTGGGTCTGGAGTCACATGTAGGGAAGACCAGGTAAGGATGGCAGTTTCCTTCCCTAAAGAACATTAGTGAACCAGATGGGTTTTTCCGGCAAATGACAATGGATTCACGGTCATCATTAGATTGTTAATTCCAGATATTTATTGAATTCAAATTCCACCATCTGCTGTGGTGGGATTCGAACCCAGGTCCCCAGAACATTATCTGGGTCTCTGGCTTAACAGTCCAGCGATAATACTACTAGGTCATTGCCTCCCCGCTGGTGGGACTTTGTCTCCACAAGGACTGTGCAGTGGTCACTCTTATTGATATTGTCATGGACAGATGCATCTGAAGCCAGAAGATTGGTAAGGATGAGATCAAGTACGTTTTTCCCTCCAGCAGTTACAGAACTAGTTTAGACCCTGTTACTTAATTAACTGATCTCAGCTTCTCCCAACAGAAACATTGATTTGGCCCACCCAAGCTGAAAAGGAACTTAACATTTATAGACAGTAAATTTAAGTAAGTTACTAATTGCAAGCAAACAGAACTAGATTTTATCAAAAGAGTTTAAAGTTTAAAGTTTAAGTTTAAAAAAATACATACCCTTACCCATCAAACTTACAATAATTCGCTCGGGCCAACTGCACTTCCACTTGTAGTTACAACTTCGATAATCCTGAAATGCTGTTCTGTCACCAACTTTCTCAACAGCTGCTCATATCCTGGTCATTCAATCTCATCCCCTGAGACTGCATTCTGCTGATAGGTGGGGCTTCACTGCAGCACTTACTCATGGGTACAATTCAAACACTTTTGCAGACAACTGGCTTCACCATGCTGAAACAAAAACTGCTGGAAAAGCTCAGTAGGTCTGTCAGCATCTGTGGAGAGAAGTCAGAGTTAATGTTTCGGGTCCAGTGACCCTTTCTCAAAACCAAGCAGACTCTGCCCTGGGTTTCTCCAAGATGCAATAGTTCTCAGCTCCATAAAGGAAACATTGCTTGTGTTTGAGCACTCTCAGTTACCCTAAACTATAAATGTTGCTAGATCTGCTTCCGAGCCTGAACATACAGAGCCAATGACCTTCTTAGTTTCCGAACAAAGCACAACAAAGCAATATGTATATTGTGAGATGAGTGTCACACACAATAAACTGGATTGTTCCTGTACATTACACTTGTTTATTGATTAAAAAGGAGTTGAAATTAATATATTGTGAGGATATTTGTTTCTGAATCAGTAGAGCTAGGAAAACTGATTTTTCCCATCTGTAATTGGTTTTAAGAATGTTCAAAGGGGAATTTTAAGAGTTTGCATCAATGGTATAGGGATTAATTTTAATTCTATTGCCCAATAAGAAATACTTATCTTCGTTATCTGGTGACACTTGACCTGGAAGCAGTACCAACAACAAGTGACTTAAGATACAGAAACCATATGGTTGGAAAACACAGAAGAGTTAAATGCAAGGAAGTTACAGACTAAAGGCAACCAGCCACAGCAGTCACAAACAGAAGATAGAAACAGAAAGAAGAACTCATAGAATCCTTGTGAGAAAAAACAAATCTCTGTCAGGTAGAGGTCAATTTTTTTTGTTCTGTGGAAAAGAAGACATGAACTCTTGGAGGGTCTATGTGAATTAAATGAAAAGGCCTAAAACTTGAAAGCTGTTGTATATCTTCATGCACATTTTGCAGAGGCAGTTGCCCATTTGGTCCTGGGACAGGTTTTAAAGGATGCCTTTTGGTAAAAGGTGGTTCCCTTTGGGAGTGGTCAGATGCTCCAACTAAGCGAATCCTCTAGCTTCCTTTAATCTTCAGTGTTCAGTCTGAGTGTGAGCTCTTATTCCTGTGTTTGTGGTGAACAGGTCAGGGCCGATGGTGGCAGCAGCAGCAAAGCTCCTCCAGCAATCAAAAGTGACAGTAGCAATGGCAGTGACATCTCAAAGGAGGCTGACTGGCCCAGGACTCTTGGTGAGGAGGCAGCAGTCTGGCCTGGTCTGGCAGCAGAGCCAGGGTCTTCTTGGTTGCAGTAGACCCAGAGCGGGGACTCCTGGCATCGGCAAGGCAGCGATGGCGGTGTGGTATGCCTGGAGTGGGGACTCCTGGCATAATTGAGGTGTCAGTAGAGCCAGGGACCCCTGGTTATCGCCGAGCCAGTGGCGGCAGCTCCTGGTTGTGGTAGGCCCGGAGCTGGAGACTCCTGGTTATTAGTGAGGCGGTGGCGGTAGTGGAGCCGGGGACTCCTGGTTACAGGGCGAGTGTGGGTTCAGCAACTGACCCGGCATCGGTGGCAGCAGTGAGGTGGGCCCAGTGGTGAAGGGATAGTGCCTAAAGAGTGGCAACCCCTACATTGAGGCAGCGAGGTGTCGAGGAGAGGTGGAGGCATAGGTGTCGCCTCAGGATTCATGGTGTGGGTGGAAGAACAAAGACTCTCTTTCAGTTATATCTTTTAATTCATTTTATTCTTAAACTATTCAAAATTGCACCAAAATGTGGTGACAGTTGAAGCTATTCACTATATTTCACTGTATTATTCACAATAAAATGCAAGTGACAATAAATCATTCAATTCAATGTTGCGGACACTAAAGAGTATTGTCCTTTCTCATAAGTGGCCAAACTATTAACTGGGTTAACATATAGGAAAAACACAAAACACATAAAGATTTGTGTGTAAGGTTTAGCACTGTGCTCATTAAAATTGTTGCTGGGCTTGCAGTCAATTTTCAGTACAAGTCCAGATCCATTTTCTTGCATCTGAACACACATTGTACTTACTGTCTTAATGTAACTTGAATTCCTGTATTAATAGTGGGTTAAGTCATAATTCCAGCACAACCATGTGGCTAAAGAGGAGGTGTTCTGTCCTGTTTCTCTCCATTTGGATCCCAAATGTTTTTATATGATTTTCTCCCTGGTAGGTATGTTGGTTTCAACTTTAAATTTAAACTTTCTATTTAAGGTTTTCTCTTTATCAAATATTAATGTACTAGTTCCCTTTTGGATTTCAAATTGTTCTATTTGGCCTCCTTTGTCTCTGAGCCCTCTCTTGTCTCATTTGACCAGACATTTACTCCTCCTCAAGGTTTTAATTCATTCATAGAGTCCATTTCTGACGCCTTTGGAGAGAATTCTATGAAAGGTCCCAGCAATAAAATGTGGTGATCATGTGGTAAGAGCAGCCTTCCCCTTTAAAAGGCAGGGAGTCCTTTAAAGAGAGGTTGCACAAAATAATTGTTGCAGTGTAAGTTCTTGCCAGCTGGGCAGGCAGATAGCTTATTTTGTTCTTTAAGGGATTTGAATGACACTAAGACTTGTTGCCCATTTCTTGCTGTCTTTGACAAGGTAAAGGTGAGCTGGTTTCTTGAGTCATAGAAGTCCATTTCGCGTAGGCACACGCACTGTGTTGTTAGGTTTTTGAATCAACTGTTGCAAAGAAACAGTGACAGTTCTGAGGAGTTTCTGTGTTCTGAGGAAGGGTCACTTGACCTGAAACGTTAACTCTGATTTCCCTCCACGGATGCTGTCAGATCTGCCGAGCTTTTCCAGCAATTTCTGTTTTTGTTTCTGTTTTAAAAGTGTAGTGGAATTAAAGTTTGTTATAATTCGTAGGTGATCTAAAGTTTATGATCTTTGATCATGACATCTCCCACAATCATACTTGTTCAACAATCTTTTGACACTGACATTCCCTTCCTCTCTCTGTCACTGACAAGTCTTTTTAGAGCTGCCAGCTGTCTCCTCCCCTCTCTCCCTCAGACACATATGCCCTTTACTCCTTTGATTGCTGCCACCCTACCTCAATCATTAATGTCTCCACTTCAGTCATTAAGCAAAGTCCCCCAAGAAGAAAAAGCATCTTCTACTCATTTCAAATTGAACCAAGAGAATACCTTGTTTGCTGCATATCATGTTTAAACAGTCATGAGTCTGAAGGCATACGTTTCTCTGATTTACTTAATTAGAAAGGTATACTTAATTACGTTGAGGTTGCTTTCTGATGAGCATGCCTAACATGCAAATATATTAAAAGTGGGTTCCTGATGTTTGCTTATAAGAAGTTTGAGCCCCATCAATCCATCACCAATTGAGTCAAATAGTTTCATCCTGTATTGATATCATGAGCAGTTTCTGGGATCCTTAGATAGACAAGGACTGGACACATACTAGCGCAATCTGGTGACATATATTCATTACTTACACTCTGTACAGAGGCATGGTTCAACAGGATTTCACTAGAAACTTCTCTTGGGTCACAGTACCATATTACCTAACATCAGCTGAAACCACTGAGGATGTGTCTAACTATTAGCATATAGTGGCGAATAACGTATACTACGTCATCAAGGATTTGGCTTTTGACCTCCTGTAGAATTAAACGCACCCCTGCCTCATTCTCCTGAGTTTCATGAGATTTTTTCATTTGTCTGTGCTCTATCCTCTGACATGTGCTTGAGCACCTAGATCCACTTGTAGATGACCAAACAGAAAGCTATTCCATTTGGGAAGAACCCTGCTTGTTTGCTCTTTTCACAACTTTTTAATGTGTTCTGAATTGACAAACAGAAAACACTGACTGACCCAACCCCATTTTAGTTATCTTTATGTTTGCCCTTTGCTTCTTAGCTGTTAATCAACACTTCAACATTAGGTCACATGGTCATTTTTCGAACCTAATGATAGATTTAGATTTGGATTTAGTTATAGATTTAGATATAATGATGTCATCATCAGGAAACCAATGAACCCTCATTCAGAAATTTCACAGTTCACTTTGGTTTCAAAGAGACATCAGACAAAATAAAACTTCTCAACACATTAGTCATCACACTTTCTGGAAACCTATTTGCAGCGGATTCTAAGGAAGCTCAATACTTCAAGCAGTTCTACTTTCTGAACATTCTGATGTAGATGCTGTTATTTTATTAGGCATTTCACATCAGAATCTTCAATTACAAGGTCTGAATG